>NC_135972.1:5658861-5997327 GCF_053455715.1 Rhinoraja longicauda | reverse complement strand
ATCACAATAATGTTAGAAATCCCATTTACTTCCTCACAACCTTTGCTTCCCTTCAACAATTTACAGAGGCCAGTTAACCTGCAAACCTACACGCTTTTGAGATGTGGGAGGAAACTAGGGACCTGCAAGAAGCCCACATGGTCACAGGGAGAACATCCAAACTCCAAACAGGCAGCTCCTTAGGTCAGGATCGAACCTGGGTCTCTGGTTCATAAGGGCAAATTTCCTTGGTGGCACTATGTAACATAGAAACATAGAAAATAGGTGACGGAGGAGGCCATTCGGCCCTTCGAGCCAGCACCGCCATTCATTGTGATCATGTACATCAGCTGGCACAATTATAGTCTGATTATAACTGACTATTTATTATATTATTGTGTATGCTATATGTATTTGTTGTGTTGTATTGATGTCCATATAAAGCTGCAGCAAATAAGAATTTCATTGTTCTGTTCCTGGTGTATCTGACAATTAAACATGCTTGGGTCTTGACTCCTGATGGAAAATGGAGAGAATAAAAGTGCTCTCTTGCCACTTTCCAGACAAAATATCCACTCTCCTCATTTGAAATGGAAGACATTATTTTATTTATTTAAAAAGCTAATTTTTTTACCTCTTGTGTAAAAGAAAGTATTGGAGGAACCCAATGGGTCAGGCAGCAACTATGGAGGGAAATGGACACATCACATTTCGGGTCGTGGACTCATCAGTCTGAGGACGAACCCAAACCAAAATGCCATCTGTCCATCTCCCTCAACAGATGCTGCCCGACCCGTTGAGTTCCTCCAGCACTATGATTGGTGCTCAAGAGTTCAGCATCTGCTGTCACTTGCGTCTCCGTTTTTGACCTTTTTAAGAGTATCGAGAGCATGTGAGATGGAAAGGCAAGTGGGAGGAGCACAATAGGACAATGTGGGCAGGCCAAGGAACAGATGTCATCAGCATTGTTATTGCAGAAATAGCTAGCAGTTGAGTGCCCACTCAGTATTTACATTTTTCCTACCTGTTATAAACAGCATCTGGGGGAAAGAATGAGCTCTTCAACTGTCAACTGTGGTTTCGATGTGCTTGTAAATCTCACATCTAAATTGTCACTTCTTCTGAGTTGGTTTAAAATAAAAAAGATGAAAAATAAACTAATTTTTGGCACGCGTTCTAAACTACAGAGTCTTGACGGATCTATTTAAAACAAACACGTCTGGCAATTTGAGATGCTAATACTTCGAAATAGAAACTTGGTGGTAGATTTTTTCTCCCCCAAGGGTGTTTTTGGGTTATGAGAGAAGCATATTTAAATAATAAGGGGAGAATTAACAGCATTCCCCACCCTAGACATCGAGTCTACTATCCACCCAGGTGATTCTGCTACTGACTGAACACATGTTGCCTGATAATCAGTGGCAAGCAAGCAAATGTACAGGAACACCAAGCACTTAGCTGCAGTAGGCACTTAGCAGAGTGCAAACTAGTTTGAAGTTGCCCGCAGGTTGCACGGCCATTGTGGGGAGAGGAGAGTGTTTGTCAGCACTGCGCCTGTACTTGCTGGAATTTAGAAGGATGAGGGGGGACCTCATTGAACCTTACAGAATAGTGAAAGGCTGTAGTGAAAGTGGATGTTGAGAAGATGTTTCAACTAGTGGAAGAGTCTAGGACTAGAGGTCAGAGCCTCAGAATTAAAGGACATTCCTTTAAGAAAGAGATGAGAAGGGATTTCTTTAGTGAGGGGGTGGTGAATCTGTGGAATTCTTTGCCACTGAAGGCTGTGGAGGCCAAGTCAATGGATATTTTTAAGGCAGAGATAGATAGATTCTTGATTAGTATGGGTGTCAGGGGTTATGGGGAGAAGGTAGACGAATGGGGTTAGGAGGGAGGGAGAGATCAGCCATGATTGAATGGCGGAGTAGACGATGGGCTGAATTACCTAATTCTGCTCCTATCACTTATGACCTTATGGATATTCGTGTCAAAACTGATGTCGATGAATGACATTTGAAAAGGAAGAGAACAGAGGGGAAATAAACTCGCAAACAAGCAAAGGAAAAAGAATAACCATCATGTGCTCAGTTGTAAAAGTGGAGACGGTCGTTTGGATGAGAGTGAGGGGAAACAAGAACTCCTGGACGATATATGAGCAGTACCTCAGGTGTTCCATTTGCGGAGTTAATGCGCAGAATGCAATGGATACAATTAATATTACTTCCTGGAAATTTCTGCAGATTATCCCACTTTTGGATTTTTAATATGGACCACCCCGGTTGAATGTGGCAATGTTAGGGATAAAATAGCTCTGCTACATTTATTATTCCTTGGTACTGATCACTACAATGATGAACGAGTTCATTGGCCACAGTCTGAATAAAAGGGTTTTTTAGCCTCTTAATATGCAAATGAGTCTCATAATGAATCATAAACGGGCACAATTGACTCTGAGGTGCGAAACATTGTAGAAATCAAACCTAAAAGCAAGAACATCTTCCTCTTCAACAATTTTTGTGTGCAGGAATATATTTTGCATTGATTATGGGAGGAAAATTAATTACAATTTATACATTGAAACTTTCTCTCCATTTCAGTCTGAAGAAGGGTCTCGACCCGAAACGTCACCCATTCTTTCTCTCCCGAGATGCTGCCTGACCCGCTGAGTTACTCCATCATTTTGTGTGTGTGTCTCTCCCTCTCTCTCTCTCTCCCTCTCTCTCTCTCCACACACAGCTTTAAAGTTATGTATTTTTTTTTGCAGTTTAGAAAATTATGGTGCCCATTATCCTAGAGAAAGCTTGATTGTCCGTATCAGTTTTTAAATAATCTCAGCAAAGCTGAAGCCATCATTGATGTGTCATCTCAGATAAAGTCTGCTAAATGGATCTGTATTCAGTTAAAAAACAAACCAGCTCGGGCTGTAGTTTTAACCCAATTCTTATCTGCAGGCTGAGCAATTATATTATGATTTTCCCAAAAGATGAAACTTTGAGACTACAATAAACCTCTCTGTAATCACTGAAGGAACTCAAAGTCATAAATGTTGCTTTGACCAAGGACTTCACTAAACGACACAAATCACTGGAATGGACTTATAGAATTTTAAGAGCAGCAGCATTTATTAAAAAAGTTTATAAATTGTGACTATTTCATGAACTATTTCATTGCCCATTTCATGATGGTCACTGATTCCAGTCTAATTGAATACTTGAAGACAGGTGAGAAAATAATATAATTAGTTTAGTTTAAGTTAAAGATACAGCAAGGAAACAGGCCCTTTGGGCCAAGGAGTCCACGTTGATCATCCATCACCCATTCGCATTAGTTCCATAATATTCCACTTTTTCTTTCACTCCCTGCACACTAGGGGCGATTTTACAGATGCCAATTAACCTCAAACCAACGCATCTTTGGGATGTGGGAGGAAACCGGAGCGCCTGGAGGAAACCCATGTGGTCACAGGAAGAACGTGCAAACTCTACATTGACTGCACCTGAGGGCAGGAATAAACCAGTGTCTACTTTCCCTGTCGAATAATAACAAATTAAAGAAGTGTCCTGACCCAAAACGTCACCCATCCATGTTCTCCAGAGATGCTGCCTAGCCCGCTGAGTTACTCCAGCACTTCATGTCATTTTTTTGCAAACCTGCATCTGCAGTTCCTTTCATCTTTGACAAACTTTTCACATGGTTCCAATGCTCTAAATTTATTTTAATTGTTAGATATGCAGTTACAGTTGTATTTAGATCTTTTTAGAATCAACTTACAATTCACATCAGTTTTCAGTCATATTGTTATACTTTTGCACATCTTAGGTATAGTTTATATTTAAATTAATTTTTATTATAATATTATTTATAATATATCAAATAAAATATTTTGTAAGTGGATTTGATTAGCTCTTTAATATACTTGTCACTAAATCAGAGACATTGCACTCAGCTTTTTTTAAAATTCCAAAGCTGAAAAGAAATGAATCGAACTGACAGGCTTAAGATCAGATGCTGAGATATAGATTGTTGGAGGATTTCTATTCCTCTCAGAGGAACCTATTCACAGCATGAAAATCACACTGTGGCTGTCTGTGCTTCAGTTACATTGATTTTTAGGGGAATGCAGAAAATCTTTCCAAAAAAACAGGATTAGATCTCTTTCAGAATTGGCCCTATCATATCAACTAACACAATATGAAGGTCAGATATAATCAACTTTACAACTCTAGCTTAGATCCTGGTGGAATGTCTTTGACTCTTGAGTAGCGTAATACTGTGAAGGCTATTCCGATATACTTTAAAAGGTATATCCACACTCAGGCACACGCACACACACAGGTATGCGCATACAAACACATACATGCACAGGGTGTCCATCACACAGCTGCTGAACAAACTCATTTCTGCAGAATTGGATTGCAAAGTGGAAATAGAGAAGTCAGTGGGGACAAAGAAAACATTCTTGCAATTATTTTGTCAAAGAACTAACCATAAAAACATAACTGGTTTCCATGCTCTTTCAGGGGTAATATGTAATCCTGAATCCTCTGAGAGAGAATGCTGAACGAGTTAGAAACATGTTCTATCACTTAATGTCAGGAGAGGAGGCTGAGAACAATGTTCACTGAATCAACAGAAATAAGCGCAAGATCTTGAAGTGCTACAGTTTCTTGCAACTGGTCAGGGGTACGGGTGTCTGGGGTTATGGGGAGAAGGCAGGAAAATGGGGTTAGGGGGAGGGATAGATCAGCCATGATTGAATGGCGGAGTAGTTTGATGAGCCGAATGGCCTAATTCTGCTCCTGTCACTTATGACCTGATGAACTTGTCTTTTTTTAAGTTTTAGTGTTCAGTTGTAGCACTCAGCAGACTACCCCTTGAAGAATTGTTTCTGTCATGGATTGTGTTCGGCTGGTCTGCTGTTTTTTTTACTGATCATGAATCAGGCCCATGTTAACGTCATCGTCTAGAAACAATCCCAATATACAGCTCAAGTAACTCTCAATATTTATGCACATTTGTGCCTGAGGAATACGGGTATTCCTTTCACGAACATTAAATGCATCGTGGAGACTGTGTCATCTACTAAAGCAGCTTTGTGGCTGAACTCAGTGCCCAGAGGCCACACCCAACCTCAGTGGGGGAGTCATTGAACTGAGTAAGCAAGGGACAAACATGTTAAGCAGCAAGTGGGGTGGTGAGCTGTCCTCAACAAAATGCAGTGCAACAGTGCAAGCACATGGTGTTTCAATAGAAAAATGATCACCTTCTCAAGGTGATTATGAAGGGGCATTAAGAACAGGAGAAATAAAACAGAGAGACACAAGGAACTGCAGAGGCTGGATTCTTGTGTAGAAGGCAATGTGCTGGAGTAACTCAACGGGCCAGGCAGCATCTCTGGAGGACATGGATAGGCGACATTTCCGGTCAGGGCCCTTCTTCAGGCTAAATATATTAGTGGGAGAGAAAGCTGGAAAAGAGGTAGGTGCGGAACAAAGCAAAAGAAATGAAATATAAGAAAATAACTGCAGATGCTGGTACAAATCGATTTATTCACAAAATGCTGGAGTAACTCAGCAGGTCAGGCAGCATCTCGGGAGAGAAGGAATGGGTGACGTTTCAGACTGAAGAAGGGTCTCGACCCGAAATGTCACCCATTCCTTCTCTCCCGAGATGCTGCCTGACCTGCTGAGTTACTCCAGCATTTTGTGAATAAAAAGAAATGAAATAACTAGTTGACCCCACAACATTTCCAGCTGCTCCATCATTCAATGGGATTATGTCGTTCCTGTCCAATCACTTGGACTCGCACCGATATCTCTCCTCCTCTTCCGACAATCAGTCCTCTGGCTTCACAATTTGCAACTCTTCAATCCTTCTGTCTCACACCTTCAGCTTTTACTCTCCGGCCTTTGTTCCAACCATCTGCCTATCAAAAACCCCATTGTCTGTGACCACCTATTACCTGCCACACTTTGTCTTGCCTCTCCTCTCTCCCAGTTTTCTTCCTTCCCCCCATCCCATTATCAGTCTGAAAAAGAGTCATGACGCGAAATGTCACCTATCCATATTCTCCAGAGAAACTACCTGACCTGCTAAGTTTAGTTTAGTTTTAGTTTAATTTAGAGATACAGCGTGGAAACAGGCCCTTCGGCTCACCGGGTGCGTGCTGACCAGCGATCCCCACACACTAACACTATTATACACACTCGGTACAATTTACAATCTTTACCGAAGCCAATTAACCTACAAACCCATATGTCTTTGGAGTGTGGGAGGAAACCGGAGCACCCGGGGAAAACCCACGTGACTACAGGAAGAATGTACAAACTCTGTACAGACATCACCCATCGTCAGGATCAAACTCGGGGCTCTGGCGCTGTAAGGCAGCAACTCTACTGCTGCGTCACAATGCCGCCTAGTTACTCCAGCACTTAGTGTCCTTTTACCATATTCCACAGTCTGTTGTGTTCAAAACCCAATCACTATCAGCCTTGAACACACTCACCAAATAAATGTTCACAGTTTTCGAGAGGTTGTGAAATCTAAAGCCTTATAACGGCCTGCTTAAATTTCTCCTCATCTTCTCCTAACTGGCTGACCCCCTCGTCCTGAGACAATGGCCCTTAGTTCTAGACTTTCCTCTGAGAGGAAATCAGCTCTCAACATCTACTCTGTCAATCCCCCTCAGAAACCTCAGAGCAAACATTAGCCTTCACTGCCCACATCCTGGAAACAAATTTTAATAGAACACTGCACAACCCTCCCAGTCCCTGCTGCCACATTACATACAAATTAAACTTCTGCTCTACATAAATTTTAACATGATTGGAAAAATACAAAATGCCTGGAAGCTAGAATAGATCTAAAAACTAAATGACCACTCAGAAGAATGAACGATAACCAAATGTCCACAAAAACAATGAAGTATAGAACCCGAACTAGTATGAAGAATTTCACTCAGAATAATTATGAACATTATGCCACGATGACAATTGTACAGAATAGGAAAGAGGAAAACTGTTCATAATGCAATGAATATCCAGCATATGTACAAACTTGCACAAAGCACATGAAGAAATGATTAAAAGCAGATAATGATGGTAATATTTAATGAGCCAAGCAACATCTGTGGAGAGAGAGAAAAACATTTTAGCTTTTTGATCTTTCGTCATCTAGTTCTGCGAAATAGTTTGAATGACTAACATGAAATGTTAACCATTTCTCTCTCCATATATGCTGTCGAGCCTTCGGAGCATTTCCACCAATTTCTCCTGTTTCTTGGCTAAAGGAATTAGCCAGAGGTGAATTTTATAATTCAGCAGTCAATAAAAGGGACACCGTGGGAAATTATGTGCATCCTTTAAGTCATTTTGGAAAAGAATGGCTGTTCCATTTATCTGATCTGAACATCTTTTCATTCCAATGACGAATGCTTAGCTCATAGCATTTCCAATAATATGACAACCATGCGTCATCTTCATAATCTTCTTCCCACCCATTCGGGATGTGTCAGCACTCATACAACAGGATGACAGCACCTCTCATGCTGTGGGGCAGGAGCTCAAATACAGTCCATGCATTCTGGGAATGACACAGTCTTACCCAGTATGGGTGTTGTTCATGGTGTTGACATTGTACTGATAAATTCTGACCGTACTCTCCGTTTCTGAAACTGTGCAATGTCGCCACATGAAGACAGTGTTACTGCCCATCTCTGCACTTTAGCTGCGCTGTCTGAAATACCGCTTCGTTTCACCAAATATACATCAAGGCTTGTGGTTGTGAAAATTGTCAACTTCGAACCTGAGGAGGACTTGTGGAATTTTGTCACTTCCAAAGTGATAGGTTCTTTGCCAAGTTGTGAGCATCATTGTGCTGACTCAAAAAGATGCCTCAAGATGAATATTGAACTCTGCTTCAACCCTGTCCTCAACTGAATTGAATTCTATCAGAGTCAAGATAATCTACTTCAAATGCAGCAAAACACCCTTGCCATGATCAAAATATAATCATTTAGATGTTTCCTATGTTGGAAACATAGAAAATAGGTGCAGGAATAGGCCATTCGGCCCTTCGAGCCAGCACCGTCATTCAACATGATCATGACAAAATCAGTCCCCCGTTTCTGCTTTCTCCCCAAATCCCTTGATTCCGTTAGTCCCAAGAGCTATATCTAATTCTCTCCTGAAAACATCCAGTGAATAGGCCTCCACTGCCTTCTATGGCAGAGAATTCCATAGATTCACAACTCTCTGGGTGAAAAGGTTTTTCCTCATTTCAGTCCTAAATAGCCTACCCCTTATTCTTAACCTGTGAACCCTGTTTAGGGACTCCCCCAACATTGGTAACATTTTTCCTGCAACTAGTCTGTCCAATCCCTTAAGAATTTTATATGTTTCTCTAAGATCCCCTCTCATCCTTCTAAATTCCAGTGAATGCAAGCCCAGTCGACCCATTCCTTCAACATATGTCAGTCCCGCCATCCCAGGAACTAACCTGTCCTGCACCCTCAATAGCAAGAATGTCCTTCCTCAAATTTGGGAGACCAAAACTGCACACAATAATCCAGGTGTGGTCTCACCAGGGCCCTGTACAACTGCAGTGGGACCTCCTTGCTCCTATACTCAAATTTTCTCCCTATGAAGGCCAACATGCCATTTGCTTTCTTCACTGCCTGCTGTACCTGCATGCTTACTTTCAGTGACCGATGTACAAGTACACCCAGATCACGTTGCACCCCTCCCCCCTTTTCCTAATCTAACACCATTAACATAATAATCTGCCTTCTTATTCTTGCCACCAAAGTGGATAACCTCACATTTATCCACATTAGACTGATCTGCCCACTCACACAACCTATTCAAGTCACCCTGCAGCCTCATAGCATCCTCCTCGCAGCTCACACTGCCACCCAGCTTTGTGTCATCCGCAAACTTGGAGATGTTACATTTAATTCCCTCGTCTAAATCGTTAATATATATTGTAAATACCTGGGGTCCCAGCCCCGAGCCTTGCGGCACCCCACTAGTCACAAAAAAATTAAACATTTAAAACAAATTCAAAGTTATTAAAGTCAAAATTTTGAAATTGCATGCTTCTGAATTTTTGTCAGTCAGGCTGAGTTAAGAATGGATTGTTTGCAAAATTAACCTGCTGTAATAAACAGCTTTCACCTACAGATCGCAAACAAAGTGCTTTCAGGTTGGGATGCTGTCATGTTGCTGAAGAAGTCTATCAGATAACTTCTCAAGCTGCAGCTCTCACAATATATCCCCAACTATCTTAGTCATGTCTCTGCTGCTCCCTTAACGTTGTTATATTTGAGACCGCAATGATTGCAAAGCTGGCATTTGAAACTTGACTTCAACTGTAAATTTATAAAGATCCAATAACATTTCCAAAATACATTAAGGGAAAGAAGGAAACTAGAGTAGGTAAAGGGCCCCGCAGAAACCAAAGCGGCCATCTTTGATGAGATGAGCAAGATCCTCAATGAGTATTTCTCCTTTGTTTTTACAGTGGAGAAAGATGTGAAGACGAGGAAACTTCGGATAGTTAATGGAGATATCTTGAAGACTTTGTAATTCAGGCAAGGAGGTGCTGGAAACCCTAATGCATTATTTTGGTGTTAGGTTCATAATACACATTGTTGGCTGAAATCTTATTCCTGAGGAAATGCCCAGGGTAATCTTTGCTCATGTACATCAGCAATGACAGTGGTGAATATATTCAACTAATGACACCCATAATTCAGCAAATTAAACGATGTGTAACTCTGTGTGAGAAACCAATTTTAATCTTGTGCTTTCAACCACAAAAGCATATGATCCCAACATAATACTTCCACATGAATGCAAAGGTCTACCTGGGCTTCTCTCTGTTAGGATGCTGGTTGATCTATTAGGGTTTTCCAATGTTTTCCGTTTTATTTCAGATTTCCACCAACTGTAGAATTTTTTTTTAATGTTATGAAACAAAAGAATTGCAGTCACCTTTCTAGCCAACAATGTCTCTGTGATGAATATTGCTTCAGACATTTCACTACCAAGCCCAAGATCTGTTTAGAGAAATACCCATACAAATAAAAGTTTAACCTTTCCAGAAAATGAAGTAAACCTGTTTTTCTTGTTTTGAACAGAGGTTGCACGCAAGTTCAAACTGGCCTAACTGCTGACTGGAGAATACAATCTGTCAAACATCCAGCATATTAATTCAAGAATTTGCATTCTGTGGATATGTAGAAAGAGGTCTCCAAACCATTAGAACCTTATGGTCAAGATCTAAAGCTAATTTAGGTATTGGTATTGGTTTATTTTTGCTATGTATACCGACGGTGAAAATCTTTTGTTTCCATAATATTCAATTACAGATCGTACATGAGTACAATCAAGCCATACACAAATACAACAGGTGAGGCAAAAATACCAGAGGGCAGAATATAGCTTGACAGCATTAGAGCATTACAGTTCCGGACCAAAAAGTCCAACATCCGCAATGAGGTAGGGTGGAAGATCGGGAATACACCGTAGCTTATGGGAGTACTGTTCAGTAGTCTGACACCAGAGGGGATGAAGCTGTTCTGGTGGTAGGTGCTTTCAAGCTTTTGTAGCTTTTGCCCTAAGGGAGAGGGGAGAGGAGGGAATGACCGGGATGAAATGGTCCTTGTTTACATTGGCTGCTTACCCAAGGCAGCATGAGGTATAGATGGGGTCAAAGGTGATGAGTCTGTTATGTGTGATGGACAGGGCTACATCTACAACTCTGCAATTTCTTGCAGTTCAATCCTTCTTAAGCCAACTAATACTCAAGCTCCTTTAAAATAACCGATTTTGACACGAATAGTGGAGATTTTGGACCATAAATAATTTTCTTTACTCATTTATAAGGTTCTCTGGCAAGAGCAGCTGAATTCCTCATCCTTGGTTGGCCATGAACCTTTTGGCGTGCAGAATCCATTGAGACCTGAATAGGTAGGGGCAGTGGATTTCCTTCCCAACTGGGCACAGATGCACCAGGTTAACTTTTACACCAACCTGATGCTTTCCTGAACAGATTTTGCCCATTAGTCTGAAGAAGGGTCTCAACCCGAAACGGCTCTCCTGAGATGCTGCCTGACCTGCTGAGTTACTCCAGCATTTTGTGATACCTTCGATTTGCCCATTAGTAGGGTAGATCTTCCACCCTACCTCATTGCGGATGTTGGACTTATTGGTCCGGAACTGTGATTCATCACGTTTATGTTCCCCAGCCTCCCTGGTGGGATTTTCCACACATATCATTATTTTTAATAGTTATTTATTCATTTCTCTTTGCCTCTCAAGCTCAGCATTTATTGTCCATTCCTATTTTGCCCTGTGGAGTTGTTGATGGATCACTTTCTGGAACACCAGCACTCATTCCGGTGAAGGTACACCCACCAATGATAGAGATCACCACATTAATGATTTAGATATAATCATAAGCATACAATACCCAGTTATGAAATACTCCTAACGCAGTCCTCTTGGGCCCCTGAGCGCAACAGTGACGCCAATGCAAACGTTCTTTGGAGGCTTTGAGTGGCTTTGGACCTATATAAAGGAAAGATGGTGCTGGAGTGTGGCGGCTCCTTGATCATAGAAGAAGATCTGCTTTCATCCATTCAAGCCATTTCCTCTTCTTTAATTGAATGTTGCATTTGTTACTTCATTACCCTCTCATTCTACAATAATGAATGAATACTGGAGATTGGATCCATTTGCTCAATGTTAACCAAGAGCTTTACATCGTCATAAAACAGAGATGATGCAATGAGACAAAGAGCTTCCTTCGTGAGACTGAATCAGCTGCAAGCACCGCCATTTTGGCCAGACAATGTTTTGGCCACTTCAGACACTTCTAGGGTCCTGACCTGAAACATCATGTGTCCATTCCCTCCACAGATGCTGCCTGACCTGCTGAGTTCCTCCAGCACTCTGTGTTTTACTCAGGATTACAGCATCTGCAGTTCCTTGTGTCAACATCGCTATTTTGCTTTTTTTATGCACTTCATCATCTGTGATTTTAAAGTAAGGATATTGCCCTCATCATGGTAATGACAAGAACATTTAATTGTAAACTAGTCCTGCGATTATACCAACAATAAATACAATTAATTAGTTCCCAAGTCAGCATAAAAAGGGAATAATTCTAGTTGTATTTTGTATATCTGAAGTTGTATTTGAATATCTGAAATTTCAACAGCTTGGGTGCTGTCTGTGCGGAGTTTGCCATTCTCCCTGTGAATGCATGAGTTTCCTCCAGGTACTCCGGTTTCCTTTCACATCTCAAAGACGTGAAAGTCCTTTGTAAGTTAATTGGGCTTTGTAGAAAATTGCCCCTAGTGGGTAGGGAGTGGATACAAAAGTGGGATAACATTGAACTATATAGAACACTGAAGAAGGGTCTCAACCCGAAACGTCACCCATTCCTTCTCTCCAGAGATGCTGCCTGTCCCGCTGAGTTACTCCAGCTTTTTGTGTCTATCTTTGGTTTAAATCAGCATCTGCAGTTCCTTCTTACACATATCGAACATAGAATGGGTGATTGATGGTCAGCTGGGACTTGAGGCCCAAAGGGCCCGTTTTCATTCTGTATCTCTAAACTAAACACTGGCAAAGGATTAAATTATCTGAGGATTTCACCCAGCTGAGAAACATTTAAAAAATGCATTCCTTGAATTCTACGGTATTTAATGAGCAAACAAAGCAGTGCAGACAGCAGTGGTTCACTTTAGAAATGCCTCTTGAAAGCTCAAAGAATGAATTCATAGCAAAAGCCGTAGGAAACAGACGAAGAGCCTTCCTTTTCCCACAGTCTCCACTGAACGATACACGGAGGTGCCAGCAGGGAAACAAGGTTGTTCAAGTTCCGAGAACTTGCATAAACATTTGCATCTTGTGTAAACATTGATTATCCTGCTCGATGATTTTCCACCTCCGTAAAAATAGTAAAAGGTGAAGGTTCGTTTCCAGCACTTTCAGGGCAGGCAGATATTTCCTACAGGTCGTTAATGCAACTTTTACCTTTTTTGATGAGAAATGTATGGAAACAATTGAATCATAATTTGATCCACACTCATAAATCACAACTCCACCTGGATAAGAAAGGCTGACCCCATCAGTTTATTAATGTCATGTTTCCTTGCTTTGAGTACTGATTGTCACTCAATACTACTCCTCCAAACACCGAAAGCTCAAGTCCCTTTACAGTTCTGTGCGAACTGAATGTTATTAACAGCTCTCTTTTCTCAGGTCAAATCTACTAACAACATCACCTCTCCCCTCCCCCCCCCTCATTCTCCGCCCCCCCATTCCCCCCCCCCCCCCCCCCACCTCGCACATTTGTATTGTCTTTTAATGCAATTACAAATCCCAAAACCTCTTTTCCATTCCAGTCTCCTTGGATGTATAATGGCCATCCTTCCATTCAGTTCCTATTTCTGCCACTACTAGTGCACTGCAACAGATCTTGTCAAAGTCACATGTTAAGTCACAGATGTGTATATATCACATATTGGGGGTCGGAGCTATAGGGAGAGGTAGATAAGAATTTAATTGTCTGCAGTCACTAGCCATGCCTTCACCTTCCAAGGCCCTCAGCTCTGGAGTTCCATTGGTAAATTCTCTGCTTCTGCACTTTTCTTCTGTCCTTCACGATGCTTCTTGAAACAACTTCTTTGACCGAACAGTTGACCATCCGTTCTATCGTTTCTTCTTGTGGCTCAGCTGCAAATTCTGTTGAATAATGTCTTTGTTCAACCCTTGTGATGTTTGTTACATTGGATGTAACATATAAACATGTTTCTGTTGCAATAAGTGCATGCTTTTGTTTCCATCAGAAGATGCCTACTTCTCCCTCTAGTGTCTGGATGAATATACTCCTCATCTGTCTATTTTAATGTTTACTTGATTAATTTTAAGAAATAATTCCTGGATTTTCCTTGATATAATATATGCACATTTAAATTACATAATTGTTTAAATTTGATTCAATTTTCCATTTCGAGAGGGAGAAAATGTGAGGAAACCTTGTTTAATTCTGGATATTGATAGATGTATCATCTAGTCTTGAACTGCTTAGTCAATAGCATGTTTAATTAATATCATATTCATTAAGATGTCATTGCTTCCAAAATAAAGATTAATTTAAAATTATGTTTGGATGTAAAACCTGCGGATCATTGTGCAAATGAAAAAAGAGTGACGGGGCAGTGGATTTCTTCTTATTTCTTACTTGTCTGTAGCTAACTTGAAAAATCACTAAGCTTCATATTACATCTAAATTTTGCTTCAACTTCCTTCACCAGCTTGTCATTTGCTCGGAAATGAAGCAAGACTGTGCGTTGTAGTGGAGTTGATGCAGTGCTAAAGTCATGGTGGATTGAAGTGCAGTAGATAATCACAAACTGATGTAGGTTGGATAAACCATCAAACTGCGTGCTCAGGATATATTTTTTATTAGCTTCAATAAAAAGTTTTTATTCAGTACCAGCACTGTGATTCAATTGAGTCAAAATATGGGGTGTTTGCAACATAAAATTCTCAGCTTTACAATGGAATTCCATTCTCTGAATTTTGCATCCTTGGACTAGTTTGCACTGCAAAACTTCTGTTTAGATGTGAAATTATGGCTTTGGTTTATTCAAAACTTCAATGGCTGAAAATCAGAGAGATCGTGAGCAGAGACAGCCACTTGCAAACTCGGGCACGGGTAACTAGATGAATAGCAATTGAGAACTGAAGCACTCTTGTTTAGTCACAAGGAACTGCAGATGCAGGTTTACAACAAAAAAAAAGACACAAAATGCTGGAGTAATTCAGTGGGTCAGGCAGCATTTCTGGAAAACATAAATAGGTGATGTTTCGTGTCGGGCCTGAAGAAGGGTCCCAACCTCAAATGTCGTCACCTACCCATGTTCTCCAGAGACTCTGCCTGACCCGCTGAGTTACTCCAACACCTTGTGCCCTCTCATGTTTAGTTGCTGGCACATCTTTTAAATATTTTTTTACAATCTTATTGTCTACTTATGGAGTCGCACTGTGGTTCTGAGGAGGCTTTTGCTTTTTATTTCTCCATGATCAAGGTGAATGATGTGCACAGAGATGCCATCTGGCCCAATAATGGATCACCAAAGGCTTGTGATCTTTAGATGTATGAATTGTCAACCAGGAGTGCATAGATGGGATTGTTTCCCATGAATGACTGGCAACGTCTAATGCTCAAATTGGCTGAAGTGAAAACATAATTGGCAAAGATAAACAGAATCTCAATTCACCAAGAACTAAACCCACAACATTGAAGAAGTAATCTCAACAAGTACTTGACTCAGCAAGGCATAGAAGGTTATGAACCAAATGCTGAGCATGATGAAACCAATGTCGCTGTGTAGTATGATTCTATAACCAAGATTATCTTTTGGCATAAGATCTCAAAAGTGTTTCGGTTCATCGGTAATAAAATATGCTGTCACTATGTGACGAACAGCAATTGCTTGATCTAAACTGATCACACTGGTCTTTCTATCACAAAATGCTGGAGCAACTCAGCAGGTATTTTACCACACTGGTCTTTCTAGTTGATAGCACTTGCAATGACCCTTTTGATTACTACCAAATATGAGTGTGTGCAGGCCTGTTTACTTGATACCTTACAAGTCTGGTCATGGCAGACTTCCTGATAAGCGTTTGCATTTTTAAAAATCATTATCAAAATAGAAAAAGCTTCATATGGTTCATAAGTTCATAGTTAATAAGACATAGGAGCAGAATTAATCAATTCGGCCCATCTAGTCTACTATTCCCCTCAATCATGGCTGATCTATCTTTCCCTCTCACCCCCATTCTCCTGCCTTCTCCCCATAACCTTAGACACCCTTACTAATCAAGAAACTATCAATCTCCCCTTTAAAAATAGCTAAAGACAGTCTCCACAGCCACCTGTGGTAATGAATTGCATAGATTCATCACCCTCTGGCTAAAGAGATCCCTCCTCATCCGACAATAGTGCCAAAGAAGAAGGGGGGGGGGGGTGAGGTGCATATACATAAAATGTGTTCACCATAGAGTCCATGTTTCCGATCCTTCTCCCCCACCACACCCCCCTCTCCCCTGTGCCCCAACTGGTTTTACACCCATTTGTGACATAGAAACATAGAAAATAGGTGCAGGGTAGGCCATTCGGCCCTTCGAGCCAGCACCGCCATTCAATATGATCATGGCTGGTCATCCAAAATCAGTACCCCATTCTGGCTTTTTCCCCATATCGCTTGATATGAGGCATCCTTAACATAAAGGACAACTCTAGACCCTCTGCCACTTGCACAAACTCAGTGCCAAATGCTTGGAAATAACATCTTGTTTAAACCAGAAACATGCCAACGAAGCTGCAGGATTGTCATAAAATGCCAGAAAATTTTACATTGTACTTCTTCAGACTGAGTCGGGAGAGGGAGACAGAGATATGGAAAGGTAAGGTGTGAAAACGAGACATCAAAGGGTGGAGGATGGGGATTGCTTTCAGCCACTTCCCAAACCCAGTCTCACATCCCAGCTTCTGAACTCTGAATCATCATCATTTACTTTGTGAAATCCAGTGTGAAGTGAAGAAATTCTTCATGGTTCACTCCTCCACCTGGAAATGAGGGTGTCCCTCTTCTGTAAAATTACACTGCCATCAGGCGATATGTTGTGACTGCCAACCTTCTGGAATGGGGGCAATTTAATCACTGCTCTGCGGTTAATCCTATAATTCAGGAACAATCAGTCGCACTGTCATGCCAACAAAGGATTTTACTTGGATGGATCCGTTGTGCTAATAGGTTTGAGCTTTCTAATGCTGCTGAGCTGCATATGTGTGTAGTCTTGTGCAGACTGGGAGTGTTTGTGATCAGCATGATCTTGTTAATGAAGCTAATCAAGGCAAATTCCACAGTTAGAGTGATGTTGGCAATTACGACACCTATTTGGTCAAGGTTGTCTGGCTTTAGAACATAGAACAGTACAGCAAGCAACAGATCCTTCTGCCCACAATGTCCATGCCGAACACGCCGCCTAGATAATTTAATCTCCTCTGCCTGCATGTGATCCATATCCCTCAATTTCCTGCATATCCATTATGCCTATCCAAAAATCTCTTAAACACCACTATTGTATTTGACAATAGACAATAGACAATAGGTGCAGGAGTAGGCCATTCAGCCCTTCGAGCCAGCACCGCCATTCAATGTGATCATGGCTGATCATTCTCAATCAGTACCCCGTTCCTGCCTTCTCCCCATAACCCCTGACTCCCCTATCCTTTAGAGCTCTATCTAGCTCTCTCTTGAATGCATTCAGAGAATTGGCCTCCACTGCCTTCTGAGACAGAGAATTCCACAGATTTACAACTCTCTGACTGAAAAAGTTTTTCCTCATCTCCGTTCTAAATGGCCTACCCCTTATTCTTAAACTGTGGCCCCTGGTCCTGGACACCCCCAACATTGGGAACATGTTTCCTGCCTCTAACGTGTCCAACCCCTTAATAATCTTATATGTTTCGATAAGATCCCCTCTCATCCTTCTAAATTCCAGTGTATACAAGCCATGTCGCTCCAGTCTTCCAACATATGACAGTCCCGCCATTCCGGGAATTAACCTAGTAAACCTACGATGCACGCCCTCAATAGCAAGAATATCCTTCCTCAAATTTGGAGACCAAACCTGCACACAGTACTCCAGGTGTGGTCTCACTAGGGCCCTGTACAACTGCAGAAGGACCTCTTTGCTCCTATACTCAATTCCTCTTATTATGAAGGCCAACATACCATTGGCTTTCTTCACTGCCTGCTGTACCTGCATGCTTCCTTTCAGTGACTGATGCACTAGGACACCCAGATCTCATTGTACGTCCCCTTTTCCTAACTTGACACCATTCAGATAATAATCTGCCTTCCTATTCATACCACCAAAGTGGATAACCTCACACTTATCCACATTAAACTGTATCTGTCATGCATCCGCCCACTCACACAACCTGTCCAAGTCACCCTGCAACCTCATAGCATCTTCCTCACAGTTCACACTACCACCCAGCTTTGTATCATCTGCAAATTTGCTAATGGTACTTTTAATTCCTTCATCCAAGTCATTAATGTATATTGTAAATAGCTGCGGTCCCAGCACCGAGCCTTGCGGTACCCCACTAGTTACTGCCTGCCATTCTGAAAGGGACCCATTTATCCCCACTCTTTGCTTTCTGTCTGTCAACCAATTTTCTATCCATGTCAGTACCCTACCTCCAATACCATGTATTTGGCTCCACCACCTTCCAGGCACCCATTGCCCTCTGTGCATAACAAATTGCCCCGCACATACACTTTAAACTTTGCCCTTTAAAGCTATGCCGTTTAGTCTGACATTTTCACCCTGGGGAAAAAGGTTCTGACTATTCACCCCATCCATGCCTCTCATAATTTTATATACTTCTTTCAGGTCTCCCCTCAGCCTCCGATGATCCAGAGAAAACAACCCAAGTTTGCTCAAACTCTTCTTAAAATAAGCTTCAGTATCAGAAACCTCACCCTGTCATAGGAGAATGTTTGAGCAAGACGGATATGCTCTATGCATATTTGATAGCCAGTTTAAATCACCACCTTCTGGAGTGCAGGAGAATATACTTCCACAGCCTAAGTGAAATACAAACCGCTGGGGGAGTTTGGGAAGTCAAGCAGCTTCTTTAAGGGAAAGGAATTGTTAACGTGCAGGACTGATGCAGAGGGTCAACCAGAAACATCCACAATTGATGTCCCTCCACCCCCACGGATGCTGCTTAACCCTTTGAGGTCCCCCGGCAGTTGGTTTCTGCTCCAAATTCCAGCATCTGCAGCCTCTTGTGTCCCCATTTCGAGAGATGCAGCAGAACAGTAGAGTTGATGGATTGTTTTTAGAGCACCAATTAAGACAAACCAGAAAAGAAGTGCAAATGATAAACCACAAACAGGACTTCATTTTGAAGCTTAGAATTGGTCTTTGAAATGGCTCCAAGGCTTTGCATTGGAATTCCACAAATAAGACCTCAACTAATGACAACATGATTAGTCCCAGTCGGCCCTCGAGCTCTTTCTGACGATGTCAGGGCTAAACCATGCATGACATCACTGCAGGGTCAGCAGGTCATGAATTCCGAACAATTGGTGGCTCTGTGGCTGCAGCTGTCACTCATCCACAGCCATTAAATTGCTGCTGTGTGGCGAATCACACAATTCAGAAATAATCAATCACCCTGCCGTGGGAACAAAGGAGGGATCGTTGGGGTTTGTGCAGCAGGAGCAGCACCGCTGGAGGCAAAGGCATCCTTACACACTGAGCCGGTGGAGGCCTGGAACTGGGTTTTGATTCTGTGGTTCTTAACATGCCTGTGTGTTGGTGAAAAAAAAAGTCATTCATAACTCTCCAGTCTGAAGAAGGGTCTCGACCCGAAAAGTCACCCATTCTTTCTCTCCAGAGATGCTGCCTGTTCCGCTGAGTTACTCCAGCACTTTGTGTCTATCTTCAGTGTTCATAAGAGTCGAGACAACTGGACAGGGGACTGAACGGGCACCGTGTCACCTTGAACCTACCATGCACAGGCAGCAGTAGACTGAATGGATTCTCAAAACATAGGTTAACACCTTGCAAGTTTGATTTACTGAGAGGTACACGGAAATTACAGAATATATGGATGGTATTATATATATATGGTGGCCCAGTGATGCAGCTGGTAGAGCTGCTGCCTCTCAGCACCAGAGACCCAGGTTCGATCCTGACATCCGGTTTAGTTTAGTTTATTGTCACGTGTAACAAGGTACAGTGAAAAGCTTTTGTTGTGTGCTAAATAGTCAATGGAAAGACGATACATGATTACAATCGAGTGCTCTCTGTGTGGAGTTTCCATGTTCTCCCTGGTTTCTCCATGGGTTTCCTCTGGGTGCTCTGGTTTCCTCCCACATCCCAAAGACATGCAGGTTTGTAGGTTAATTGGATTCAGTGGGCCGAAGGGCCTGTTTCCATGCTGTATCTTTCTAAACTAAACTAAACAATAGGTATACTACAAGCTCACTGATAGGACCTGTTCTTGGCAACATGAGAAATGTTCTAATCACAGCATCATAAAATCCAATGATGGAGATGGAGGCCTTTCAGCCCAACAAAGAAGTGGGGGTCTGTAGGCTATTGGCCTCTGTAAATTGCTCCTCATGTGCCAGGAGTAGATGCAAAAATTGGAATGTAGTACTAGTGTGAATGAGTGATCAATGATCGTCATAGATTCGGTGGGCCGAAGGGCCTGTTTCCATGTCGTATATTTCAAACAATTTAAATAAATGAGCCAGGATCTCGGTGCAGGTATTACATTAGTCCCATAGTTTTTACATTAGTCCCATAGCTTTTTCATCATTGCTTTGGATTTTTCCTTTTTATATTTATATCCCTCTAGCTGGAGAGGATAACTTGGGCTTCACTGCAATTATTGTATCCAGCTTACATATTTCTCCTGGAGTTCACCTGACTGGAAAGAGTGCAAAAACGATTTGCAAGGATGTTGCGGGATTTGGATGGTTTGAGTTGTCAGGAGAGGCTGGGTAGGCTGGGTCTTTTTACCCTGGAGCATAGGAGGCTGAGAGGTGATCTTCATATCATATCATCGTATCATATATATATACAGCCGGAAACAGGCCCTTTCGGCCCACCAAGTCCGTGCCGCCCAGCGATCCCCGTACATTAACACTATCCTACACCCACTAGGGGACAATTTTTTTAAACATTTACCCAGCCAATTAACCTACATACCTGTACGTCTTTGGAGTGTGGGAGGAAACCGAAGATCTCAGAGAAAACCCACGCAGGTCACGGGGAGAACGTACAAACTCCTTACAGTGCAGCACCCGTAGTCAGGATCGAACCTGAGTCTCCGGCGCTGCATTCGCTGTAAAGCAGCAACTCTACCGCTGCGCTACCGTTACTCAGGGCAGCGATAAGGTGAACAGCCACAGACAATTCCCAGGATAAATTAGTTAAAATACTAGAGGTCCTAGAATTAAGGGGAGAGGGGAAAAATTTAAAAGGGACCTTAGGGACAGGTTTTTCACATAGAGAGTTGTGCGCACATGGAATTAGCTGCAAGAGGAAATGGTTGGGGAAGGTACAATAACAACATTTAAAAGACACTTGGACAAAACATGGATAGGAAAGGTTTGGAGGCATCCGGGCTATGTGCAGGCAAGCTGGATTAGCACAGTTTAGAAATCTGGTCAACAAGGAGGAGTTAGACCAAAGAGCCTGTTTCCATATTGTATTGCTCTATAATTCTATGAATGTCTTCAAGCGTCCTCCCACACTCCAAAGACGTACAGGTATGTAGGTTAATTGGCTGGGTAAATGTAAAAAAATTGTCCCTAGTGGGTGTAGGATAGTGTTAATGTGCGGGGATCACTGGGCGGCACGGACTTGGAGGGCCGGAAAAAAAGGCCTGTTTCCGGCTGTATATATATGATATGATAGCATCAGAGAAAATTCTGTAGGTTTTTTTGTTCTCTAAAATAATCTTAATTTTCCCCTTTTTTCTAATTTCTTTGAAAATTGGTTGCACTGGGCTGTTTTTGTTCTCCGTAACCTAGAGATACTGCAGCTACCTGCAGTCACAAAAACACCAGCTAAAATAACTGATTTAGCACAGAGATGGTATCACTTTAGGATTGAACCTTATCCAATTTCCTCCATGTCTAAAACAGCAGATTGCAAAACACTTTGGTCATTCAACATCCTCCACCACCAAGTTTTTTTTAATTTCATAGTTAGCAACCACCCAGAACCTTGCATTTATTTCTCAGTATCTCATTTTCCTTACTCCCTGCCGTGACTATCTGAAACCTGTTATTCCATTTGGAACCGTATACCACATGAACAGAGCACATATGCTAAACACCGCCCTACTGCAAATCTTAAATTTTCTAATACACCTCTGGCCTAGGTCTAATCCCAAGGTTAAAAAAATTACGCATTGAACTATTTCAAAACTGAATGATTTTTTGGAAAGGAAATTGAATGCTGTTGGAATTAATAAATTATGTAAACTAATAATCATTTGTCTCAGATTGTGTTATGACAGGAGGGTTGCTAGGATACAAGGAACAATACGCAGCTACAAAGTGAAAACAAAATCACCTCTTTGTTGTCTTCAGGTTGGGCCTGCAAGAAAAGATCAATTATTTGTCTCCATTTGGTTCCCTAAGTGCGCCGGCAATGAAGCCAGGCTTCTGAAATATTGTTTGGGCAATTCCCGTTTCCTTAGCCATTCCTGCATAATTTAGTAGATCTGTGCAATAATTGCCTGCTTGAGTTAGTATATTGTTGGAAGAGTCTGACTTTTTTTAAAAGCATGAATTTCAACAAACTGAATTTGGCTTTTGGATGAATGCGTTCAGGACCGCAGTATAAATATTGAACCATTGGTATTTGTGGAACCGTGTTAAGTGCAAATTGACAACCCTGTTTATCACACTGCAACAGTGTCTGCACTTTGCTGAAAGAAGTACTGAAGGCACCATGTAAGTCATTTGTTTCTCTTAGAAAATCTAGAACATCTTCAGACTTCCATCTTCTTTAATGATTTGTACATTTTGTCGACAAATAGCCAGTTGTTGCGTAAAATGGCAGAAGTATGGTGGAAGTGGTATATCTGGAGGTTGAATTGACCAACCAGAACCTCAAATCCAATAGTTCAATATAGAGGAAATATGGCACTGTTATTATATCAATAAATACTTTATTGAGGCTTTTATTGTAACCGTATGAACATGAAATTCTCCAATTGTATGTAATACCCCCTACTCCCACTCTTTTTCCTGTGCCCCCCCTTCCACCTACCCTGAATGCAAACCTATTTTTCCACTATTTTCCCCCTCCTTCTCTGTCTCACCCCAATCCCCTTCTCTCTGGCTTTACATTTCAACATTCTTCTCTCCTTATCTGACACCTTTTTGTCTCGTTTCCACCTCCAACTTTTGTCACTTACTCCACCCATCTGCCAATCAAACGCCCCTCACCTGTGTCTACCTATCTCTTGCCAGGATAGACACAATATGATGGAGTAACTCAGCAGGTCAGGCATCATCTCTGGAGAAAAGGAATAGGTTACGTTTCGGGTCGAGATCCTTATTCAGACACTTACCAGGCTTTGTCCCGCCAAACCTACCTCTCCTTTCTAGCTTTCTCTCCCCTACCACAACCAACCTGAAGAAGGTTTCTGATCTGATCTGATAGAATGGATCTATTCATTCCCTCTATAGAAGTTGCCTGACCCGTTGAGTTACTCCAACACTTTGTGTTTTGTTCAATATTCCAGCATCTGCAGTTCCTTGTGTCTCTATTTTATTGTAGCTTAAATTTGCTTTTCTCTAAACTGCAGGAGAAACCAATTCTGTATTTAGATTGGGTATATAGACAACTATATCGCTATATGGGGATCGCTGGGCGGTGCGGACTTGGTGGGCCGAAAGGGCATGTTTCCGCGCTGTAGAATCTAAATCTAAATCTAAATCTAAATCTAAAATATACGTGGTCTCTGGAATGAACATATAAACAAGTACTCAATTATACTTTGAACACTGATACTTCCTAAGCACTGCAAGGGTGAATGATATGAAGTGTTCCAGGTTCAATAACCAGGATGCTGCTCAGGATTAAAGTGTCTGCAACGCTTTGTTATCAGATGCTGATGTACTGACGGGAAGATCAAGGCAATAACTGGTAGCCACAAAAGCAATATTATTGCAAGCAACACAGAAACGTTATAATGGGAGATTTATCCAGCATCAAAATGTGTCTTGCAGAATCCGTTCTTCATTGATTCTGAGCATCAGTTTGCATAACCAAAGTACATTCTGGCAATTGGATATTTCTGTGACACATTCTATTGAACACAGTTGCAACATATATAAAATCAAATTTATTCTTTCAGGTAATTTTGACATTTTCCTCTGGAGAAATATGCCCCCACCTTCTATATCATGCTCTGACCAATAATTTAGTTTAGTTTAGTTTAGAGAGTTTTGAGATACAGCATAGAACTAGGCCCTTTGGCCCACCGAGTCCACCCCGTCCACCGATCGCACTAGTTCTAAGTTATCTCACTTTCTCATCCACTCACAACACATTAGGGGCCTTTTAAAATTTTGTTACAGTGGCCAATAAACCTTCAAATCCACACGTCTTTGGGATGTGGGAGGAAACCGGAGCACCCAGTAGAAACCCACACGGTCACAGGGAGAATGTACAAACTCCACACAGACGGCATCTAAGTTCTGGGTCGAGACACAAATCTCTGGCGGCTCTACCAGTTGCGCTACAGCGCCATCCACTCCTGGAGATTTTGACCTCCCTGCCTCCGTGCTGCTGTTTCACCAGATGGACTCAGCAAAGTGGATGAATGCCGTGGCTCTTCTCTGAGACTCAACTATTAAAACGGCCGAGGTTAAGAATTCACTGCATTTGGAAATTAATTGCTCCCCTTCAAGCAATGAATCATTTTCATTCTTGCTGCCCACACAACCCCTCATTTCTTAAAATTATGGAAACCGTTGAATATTTATCAGATACCCGCCAGCAAATTGTGTCAACACCAGTCAAAGGATTGCTCCCCAGTCGAAACTCACTGCGAGATCCATAGATGTGTGGATTGTGGCTCTTCAAGGTCATATTCAAATGCTCTCTGCCTCTTTCAGTGAGTTCCAGATCTGTGCTACTCTTTGTGTGAAAAAATGTTCCCTATCTCCCCTCTAATCCTTCTATGAATTACTTTAAATCAATTCTTCTGATTTTTGACCCCAAGGACGAGACAGAATTAGAGGCCTGTTTATTATTCTCTTCTATCAAGTTTGCCATGAATTAGCAAGAGAGATAAACCCACAGCAGAATAGATTGGTATTCCTACCTCCATAAGTACTGGCATTCGTCTGTGTATCTGTTTCTTAAGGTAGCTTGGTGGCACAGATAGACTTTAGAGATACAGCATGGAAACAGGCCATTCGGCCACCTCCAGTTTAAATACCATTTGGAATATACAATACAATACAATACAATACAATATATCTTTATTGTCATTGTACCCAGGGGTACAACGAGATTGGGAATGCGCCTCCCATACGATGCAATAGTTTAATTAATTTAGACAACAGCAACCCAACGAAACAATTGTAACAGTTTTAGACAGGATAAAGTGCAAGTTGATCTGTGCCAGATCACTATGCGTTGTGACCATCCGGCTCAGCAGGACCGGTTCATAGCAGCTATGGCCCTGGGGATGAAGCTGTTCCTGAGTCTGGAGGTGCGGGCGTAGAAGGCCTTGTATCGTCTGCCCGATGGAAGGAGTTCGAACAGACTGTTGCAGGGGTGTGAAGAGTCTTTGTGGATGCTGGTGGCTTTTCTGAGGCATCGTGTGTTGTAGATGCCCTCCAAGTCTGGTAGCTGTGTTCCGATGGCTCTCTGAACTCTATGGACTACCCGCTGTAGAGCTTTCCTTTCTGCCTCTGTGCAGCTGAGGTACCACACAGGGATGCCATGCGTTAGGATGCTCTCTATGGTGCAGCGGTAGAAGGTCGTCAGCAGCTGTTGGGGTAGACCAGACTTTTTCAGTGTTCTTAGGTAGAACAGTCTTTGCTGTGTCTTCTTGACCAGCGCAGCAGTGTTATTGGACCATGTTAGGTCCTCCGAAATGTGAGTGCCCAGAAACTTGAAGCTGGACACTCTCTCCACACTGTCCCCGTTGATAGAGATCGGGGCATATTCCCCGTTATGTGACCTACGGAAGTTGATGATCAGCTCCTTGGTCTTGGTGGTATTTAGGGACAGGTTGTTATCCGAGCACCAGTCCGCCAGGTTCTGCACCTCCGCTCTGTATTTTGTTTCATCACCGTTGGTGATAAGCCCGATCACCGTTGTGTCGTCTGCAAACTTGACAATGGTGTTGGTGTTGAATGCAGGAACACAGTCGTGCGTGAAGAAGGAGTAGAGCATGGGGCTCAGAACACAGCCCTGTGGTGTGCCGGTACTCAGGGTGATAGTGGAGGACAGGTGCGGGCCCATTCTCACTGCCATTCTCACTATTTTGGAGGCCCAAGAACCAAGTCCACACCGACCAACAATCACCTCATTCACTAGCACTATCCTACACACAAGAGACAATTTACAATTTACAGAAGCCAATCAACCTAAAGATCTGTAGATCTTTGGAATGTGGGAGGAAACAGAAGCACCACGAGAAAACCCATGGGGTCGCGTTGAACGTACAAACTCCGTACAGACAGCACCCACAGTCAGGATCAAACCCCGGACTCTAGCGTTGTAAGGCAGCAACTCTACTGCTGCGCCATTGTGCCACCCTAAATAGTTGAGCTCCAGTGACCCAGGTTCAATCCTGACCTCCAGGCTGGAAAATATGATAGTCAAGAGGAAATGATGAGTAAATTGAAACAAAATATGTGATTTTGTATATTTTTCTCCTCGTTAAATTTACAGACAGGAAGAATAAGCAAGCTTCACACCTTTGTGTTTGATAGCATACACAACAGCAAACACAATTCTTATTGTGTTCCCTGACTCAGGCATATTTGCTGGTATTTCAGATTCATTGGAAAGGTTGAGCATTTTTTTTGCCCTGTCTCTCTTTCCTTGTGCTGATCCCTGTGTTTACAGCGCGTACTATTTTTTTGTCAATTAAGCCTTTGTTCTACTGGGCTCCTGACAGAGCTCTCTTGTGCTGTCACCCTCCAACTAGACAGAAAAAACTGCTGATTGTTAAGGATTCAAATCCAAAATGTCCTGTTGCTGTTTGAAAGTAAACGATGTTGTGGGAAAGCCAAATGATGCAGCAACACTGCTCTGAGCAAGCTAAAATAACACAAACATTGCAAATGTACTTTTATCACAATCAATGCGGCACAGTGGCGGAGAGGTAGAGCTGCTGCCTTACAGCGCCAGAGGCCTGGGTTCTATCCTGACTAAGGGTGTTGTCTATACGGAGTTTGTACATTCCCCCTGTGATCACGTGGGTTTTCACCAAGTGCTCCAGTTTCCTCCCACACTCCAAAGACGTGCGGGTTCATAGGTTAATTGGCTTCAGTAAATTGTAAATGATCCCTAGTTCGAAGGATAGTGTTAATGTACAGGGTGATCACATGTCGGCGCGGACTCAATGGGCCGAAAGGCCTGTCTCCACATGGTATCTCTGAAAATCTAAAAACATCTAGCGTTACTGACAGAGCAAGGCCACAGTCACCAAAAGCCAGAATACTCCACATTCTCTCTTTTCTCACATGAAACTCACTGTTGCTGAATTCTAACTTGATGTAAAGTTTCCATACTGCCAAGCTCATAATTAGGACTTGATTGAATTTCTTCCAAAATTCCCCCTTCTTCCCCCCTTTCCAATGAAACTTTCAGGGTACATACCCACAAATATAATCTGATATCTCTCAAACATAATAAACATGAACCTAAATAAGAGTTCCCAGGGAAATAATTATATAGAAGGACCATTAAATCAGGCCTCCAGCATTGTTCATACACGCACACCCATCCCATCCAGTGTTCACAATTCCACTCCAGTCACAGAGCCCGAGGGAATGACAGCATCGAACAAGCCCCTCAGGCCACTGAGTCTGCCTGGACACAAGGAACTGCAGATGCTGGTTTACAAAAAAAAGACACAATGTGCTGGAGCAACTCAGCAGGACAGGCAGACATGGATAGGTGACGTTTCTGGTCTGGTCCCTTTTTCAGACATTGTAGTGGAGAGGGAGAAAAAGTTGAGAGCAACGGAGCAAGATAAAGCCTAGCAAATGATAGGTGAATGCAGGTGGGAGTGGGGGGAGTTATTGGTAGATGGGTGGACGAAGGCCAGAGTTGAAAAGAAGACAAAAGGCTGATAAGAAGAGGAGTGAAACATGGCCAGAACGAGGGATATAGCCTGTGTGGACCAGCAGCCAATGTTACACTAATCATAGCCCAATCCATTTCATTTTACTCACATTCACATCAACTACCACCCCACCCCCAAATTCCATCAGTTATCTATGCACGAGGCAATTTAAGTGCTCAATATCACCTCCCAACCTCCACGTTTTCAGGATGAGAGGAAACGAGAGCATCTGGAGGAAACACGCAAGGTCACAGGGAGAAATATAAACTCTATAATGGCAGCACTGGAGATCAGGATTGAACCCAGCTCTCTGAAGTTCAAGTATCTCTCCCTCGATTAGACAAATTCACAATTTCATTCCAGTCCTTATCCACCATTCACAAACTCACTCCAGTCCTTAGCCAGTAGAATAAAACTCTCATAATTCGCTACTCAATTATTCAGAAAACCCAATGGTTTGCCATCTGCCTAGGCTGATGATATTTCCAGCACTCCCTTGAAAATCACCAGGGCCCAATTCTCACGCTCCCCTTAAAGTTACCAGGATCGCTGGAAAATTCATTATACTACTGTGTAGCAATTAAAAAGTGCTGAATTAAGAGCTTGTTAGGCTATTAATAGGAATAACATCCAATGATCTGGAAAATCTGTTAGCGCAGAACACCTAAAGTCCCGAGGGTGTCGAATTAACAGAGTGTTCTCAAACCCACTTCACTGCTTATCCAGTTTCATTTCCCGATGGGGATCCTCCCACTGTGATATTTAGTAACCCCAGTACATTAATTCAGCTGGGAAGTGGGAGGGGAGAGGGCAGATGGATGATAATAGTGTCAGGCTTGTGTATGCTAGCTTCTAGACCCACTTATTTGAATTTGATCTTACTTGTGCTAAACTGGGAACCAGCTTTGTGTAAAGAGCTATCTAATTTTTGATGATGAAGTGATGTTAATCACACATTAGCACCATCTGTGACACTTGCATCACCTCAATCTGTCTCCAGATAAATGTCTGCAAATGGCCAGGGCAGAGTCCTGAAGTTGCTTTTTCACAGTCACTAGAGGGCACCAACTTGTGTTGTAAAGTCTTCTGCTTGTAAACGTTCTTCAGCAATTTAATGTTAAAGTGAGGATTAAGGTCAAAGCCAGTCCCCAACAGAACAGCAGCACCGGACAAGACGAGACCTGAGGGTCTCCTCAACCAGCTTCAACTGCACATTAACCAGAGAATGGTGTCGCCCCTTCGGGACACACTCCCCAAGCAGATTCCAGCAAAACACACACTGGCTGTCAAGTACTGTAGGGAAGTGGAATATCGCTTCCTTGTTCACTCAAAGGAACAGGAGGTCCATGCCAGGCAGAAGAAGGTCCTTTGCACCTGAGCATTGAGGGAACTGACTGGAATGCCAATTTGTAAATCATTGTTGCAACTACTCTGACTAGGTACATTTCTGCTTAACATGGTACAGAAAGAATATAGCAGCTTCTGATGAATAGAGAAGAAAGCAACCGGAATGACTGAGGTTAGGAAAGGATTAGGTTATGAGGAACAATAGATTCAATGGGGGATGTACTTACTGGAGGAGTGAAGGTTGACATTATTTATATTAAAAGGAGAAGATAATGTAGGTGATAAGAAGTTATTTTAGAAAGCAAGAAACAAGGAACTACAGATGCTAGATTACACAAAAGGATGTCAGGAACATCAAAAATCATTCGAAGCCATTGACAACTTTGATTTATGGTTTTGCTATAAGACAAATTTTCTCTCCAAGTCATTTTGTGGGCAAAGAAGGATCTCGACCTGAAATGTCACCCATTCCTCTCCAGAGATGCTGCCTGTCCCACTGAATTACTCCAGATTTTCGTGTCTATCTTATTGATTGATTGATTGATTGAGTGATTGATTGATTGATTGATTGATTGACTGATTGATTGACTGATTGATTGACTGATTGATTGACTGACTGATTGATTGACTGATTGATTGACTGATTGATTGACTGATTGATTGACTGATTGATTGACTGATTGATTGACTGATTGATTGACTGATTGATTGACTGATTGATTGACTGATTGATTGATTGATTGATTGATTGATTGATTGATTGATTGATTGATTGATTGATTGACTGAGTGATTGATTGATTGATTGATTGATTGATTGATTGATTGATTGATTGATTGATTGATTGATTGATTGATTGATTGATTGATTGATTGATTGATTGATTGATTGATTGATTGATTGATTGATTGATTGATTGATTGATTGATTGATTGATTGATTGATTGATTGACTGAGTGACTGAGTGAGTGACTGACTGACTGACTGACTGACTGACTGACTGACTGACTGACTGACTGACTGACTGTCTGACTGTCTGACTGACTGACTGACTGACTGACTGACTGACTGACTGACTGACTGACTGACTGACTGATTGATTGACTGATTGAAAGATACAGCATGGAAACAGGCCATTTAGCCCCACAAGTCTACTCCAACCATTGATCACCCATTCACACTTATTCTATGTTATTCTACTTTTGCATTCACTCCCTACACACCAAGGGCAATTTTTACAGAGGCCAATTAACCTACAAAGCACCAGATATCACAAAAAGCTGGAGTAACTCAGCGGGTCAAGCAGCATCTCAGGAGAGAAGGAATGGGTGAGATTTCGGGTCGAGACCCTTCTGTCCGAAGAAGGGTCTCGACCCGAAACATCACCCATTTCTTCACTCCTGAGATGCTGCTTGACCCGCTGAGTTACTCCAGCTTTTCGTGATACCTTCGATTTTGTACCAGCATCAGCAGTTATTTTCCTACAAAGCTCCATGTGTTTAGGAAGTGGATGGAAAAGGGAGAACTAGCAAACTCCACATCAACAGCACCCGTGGTCCAGACGAAATCTGGACCCCTGGCACTGTGGTGCAGCAGCTCTACCAACTGTGCCACTGTGTTGCCCTTGGGATGACATAACATAGCTGCCTCCACACAGCTTCCATCCACTTTGGTTCCACAGCTTACCTCAGGGCAGCTGCAGAATTTTGTGTATTTTCTGTACACTTGGAATTGAGAGATACAGCGTGGAAATAGGCCCTTCGGCCCATTGAGTTCATGCCGACCATTGATCACCAGTACACTAGTTCTGTGTGATCCCACTTACGCATCCTACACACTCGTAGCAATTTACAGAAGCCAATTAATCTACAAACCTGCACATCTTTGCGATATGGGAGGAAATCGGAGCACCCGGAGAAAACCCACATGGTCACAGGGAGAATGATCAAACTCTGCACAGACAGCACCCGTAATCAGGATCAAACCTGGGTCTCTGGCATGGTGAGGAAGCAGCTCTACAGCTGCACCACTGTGCTGCCCTACATCTGCTACAGGTGTAGATTGCTTCTCATTGGTAATAGTTTCTGACCTAAGATTGTTCATGTATCCATTACATGGCATTGCACACAAATCAGTAAAGCTAAGTGCATGTGTCCGGAACATTTAGACTCATAAGGTCATGTGGAAAATTTTAAATTGATGGATTTCATCTTAATGGTGGGAGGTTGTAATTACAAGCTCCCAGAGGTAGTAAATCACAGCAGAGGAATTTATAATTGAATACATTTACACCAAGATGAGACAAAAAGCATGACAGTATGAAATAAGTTATTTATGAGGAACGAGATGAAAGTATTTTTTATAATTTATTATCTTTTGAGCATGTATGTGATTGAGTTGCATGTTATGCAAGGCCAATTGATTGAGTTTAATATAATATAAATGCACACTCAAACAGCATGTGTCACTGGTTTCTGTCATGCCACAAGATCGTAAATAGACTTTGCACAACTTGCTCTCCCCCATTCAAGATGCAGCTCGAGTGTGATATCAAACAGAATTTTAGAAATGGAGACTCAAGCTGCAGATGCCGGAATCTTGAGCAAAAAAAAAGTGCTGGAGGAACTCAATGGGTTAGGCAATCCTAAAGATGGGTCCCGACTTGGATTGTCACCAGTTCATTCCCTCCACAGATGCTGCCTGACCCACTGAGTTCCTCCAGCTCTTTGTGCTTTGCACTGGAATCTATGATGATTGAGAAGCCCTGTTACATATGGTCAGACATCTTTGTGAAGTTCTGTGGTCATAAAACTTCCCAGTTTAAACTCAGTGCTTTTAACATAGCAATTTGTTGCACTTAGCATTGTGCAAGCTTTCAGATTTACCCTTAGATCGGATTACCACAAGACATAAAACAAATTGGGGAAAGTATTTTGAATTTAACTCAGAATTTAATGGGCAGAGATTTTGTCTAATTATGTAATTGCACACTAATTTGCATCAGCAGCATTCACAATCAAAGCCAAGCAATTTAACACTTACAAACTTCAAATGCTTACCTACATAGAACCAAGAAAAGTATCAGTTTAAGCTAACTGGGAAGTTTGCACTATCAATAAAGCTTCTTCCTCACTTTTGACAGCTTATGTAGAATTAGTTCACTGATCTCTGGTAGTGTGGTGTTGGACTGTGGGTAATCTTTCATTTCACTGCACATTTATGTGTATGTGACAAATAAACTTGACTTGGTGGCGAGAATGCTAAGATGAATCTCATTATATACCTCTTTGCTGCTGAATGCGTTCAAGACCTCTATAGATCAGATGATCCAAAATCCTTTTCAACTGGGCTGTCAACCGAATGCCTATATTCTGCTGTCAGATGTGGCAGAATTGTCAAAGGATTCTCCTAATTAGTCGCGGTAACTTTTGCAGAAGATCAGTAGAAACCCGATTTATCTCCATACCTGATTTTTCAGTCAATCTCCCCCCAACATTCATGAGTACACTTTTGACGGCACAGTTTCCGCTAATCTGTCAGCTAAAGTCAATGGGAGGAGGTGCTCAAAAAGTCCGCCATCCTAGAAGAACTCTGTTTTTTGTTGATGTGCCGAGGAAGGAAGCAGAGGTCAGAAGAGGGATTAAGAATGGGGAAAAGTTTGTGTCAAGTTCATTACCCAAACTATACCAAAAATAAATTATTAAGAACCCATCAATTGCATTATAACACACTCTGATGCGATCTGTGCTGGAGAATGCACGAGAGAGAGGTGTTCAAGGCAGGGATCGAGGTCAGGAGAGGCCCTCTCTATATCACGGGGTTCATAGACACTCAGACACCTTCATCAGTACATCCCCTCTCTTCTAGTTGGCCGAATAAGGAGATAATGATGTGCAATGAATGTGAATAATGTGTACAGTGATGCAATGAAAAATGTGGAGGGAAATTAATGAGTGTATTTGGAGGAGTTTGGGGTTAAAAATTGTGTTGTTGAATCAGCAATGTGCACGTCTTTACTTGCCTTTCCCTATATTGTGTACAAAATCTGGACACAATGTTCATAGGAGTCACTGATTACTTTTGTTGTTACTCAGGTAAAGATTATTCTTAAGACAGACACAAAATGCTGGAGTAACTCAGCGGGACAGGCAGCATCTCTGGAGAGAAGGAATGGGTGACATTTCATGTCGAGGCCCTTCTTCAGACTCGACCCGAAATGTCACCCATTCCTTCTCTCCAGAGATGCTGGCTGTTCTGCTGAGTTACTCCAGAATTTTGAGTCTATCTTCAGTTTAAACCAGCATCTGCAGTTCCTTCATTCACATAATGTTTACTCTTTTTGGTTCTGGCTGGATGCAGTTCTAGTTCCAGCGAATGTCATTGAATCTGTGTGCTGACAATGCCCTGTGTCTATTATTCAATTCTAATTTCCATTTGGACATTGTCCAATTTAAATAAAGCAGAAATCACAAGATACGGGTGGATATGGGACTCAACGAGCAGCTTGGAGACATGAAACAATTGAGATCATGGTTTCTGACCACTCATTTGATGGCCCAATCCAGTTTTAGTGATGACTGATGAGAGAGTAATGTGGAGCACCCACTGTTTGCATTTGGATCATATGTTGGCTAATGCAAATCTGAGTCTTGCATCTGAGTCAGTAGGTTGCACATTCCAGCTCCACCACATAGACTTAGCAATGATTTAATGGCAGGCAGTGAAGTGTAATCTCTGAAAATGCAGTACAGCTTTAAAGCCCAACTTAATAATGGTGACAACAATTTTCATACATGTTTCACCTGCAAGATGGCAACAACATTTCACAGAAGCAGACTTTATGATTCAGAGATTGACATGTCAGTCTTTTCAGGTTATTTCCTCCTCATAATACAGTTAATGTCTGAATTTACAAAAAAAGACACAAAGTGCTGGTGTAACACAGTGGGTCATGCAGTATCTCTGTAAGACATGGATAGGCGACATTTTGGATCAGGACCTTTCTTCAGGCTGATTGTAATAGGGGCAAAAACTGGAAAAGAGGCAGGGGTGGGAAAAAAACTGTTTTCAAAGAGCAAGAGAACAGCAGGAATCACAGAGGAGAGATAGTCTCACAGAACTCTTGTCAGAAGGAGGATGAGAACATCTTCAAGGTGTGCATACAATGAGGAAATTTCACCGTGGAGCAGTAACATGGTGACACAACCTGGAAAGGGTTCACCTGGTGCATGGGTTGACTTTATTGATTAAATTGATTTAAAGATACATCATGGAAACCAGGTCCTTTGGTCCTCGGAGTCCACACCAACCTTCAATCACCCGTTCACACTAGTTCTATGTTATCCCATTTTTGCATCCACTCCCTACAGACTGTGAACAATTTACCGAGGCCAATTAACCTACAAACCTGCATGTCTCTGGGATTTCTTTCACTTTCTTCCCTTCTGACTAAAGGTATAGGCTCTTATCCTCATTGTTCTCTTTGTAAACCACCCGCCCAAAGGATGGTAACAGGCATGACTCATGGCATTTAATGGCATCGGGCATGAAAGCAGCACTCCAACCGACTGAGAGAAGCTTCCAAGGTTCTCTTTAACGAGATAGCTTCAGGTAGATAAACTATCAGGAATTAGAACAGATTATTTGTAATGGAGTAATTGGCTCCGAGCAATTTACTTGTTTGGTTCCCTCAGTATGGCAATAATCTACCATTATGGTTTGATGTGAGCCTGCATTATAATTACAAATGTCTTCTTGTGGGTGTGCTCGTGGTCTCAATCCTTTTGAAGATAGAAATTTATGTAGCACAAAAGCATTGAGACTTTGTACTTCCTGATAACAATGATCATAGTTAATCCATATCTATTTAAATTTGGCAGGAGGTTTACACAATAACATCATCACATCTGGAGCTCAAATCTTTGTGTTTGCTTTCACATTTCTTGATATGGGAGCTCAGAGGAGGGTGCAAGGTGTTGGCAAAGGGATATGGATAGATTAAGCAAGTGGGCAATAAAGGGACAAATGGAGTATCATGTGGGCAAAAGTGAGGTAAGGAAAATATTTTTCAAAGGTGAGAAATCAGTAAATATTGGTGCAAAGAGGAATTTAGCTGTGTTGTTTCAAAAGCCACAGAAAGTAAATATGCTGGTACAACATGCAATTAGAAATTTGTATGGTATACTGGTCTTGTAAAAAATGAAGTACAGGAGTCATGAGGTCTGGCTGCAATGGCGCAGAACTTTGGTGGTACTTGAATTCCACCAATCGGGAAAAATATTCTTTCCCTGGAAGCAATGCAGCGATGATTCAACAGATCGATGCTAAGCTGCTGCTTAAACAGACTACTACAGTCTGCAGTCTGCTTTTATTAATGGAGGATGCTGCTGAGATCAGTGAAAGGTTGCATGATAAAGCAGATTTTTGGACTCTGGTTTTAAATTAAGAGGTAGGGGTGGGACAAAACCTGTTTCACCCTTATCTCACACCTCTTTGTCTCCTTTTCATCACTGACCTTTGTCCAGCCGTCTGCCAATCAATTCCCACTCACCTATTCCTACCCATCTCTTTTCTAGCTTTCTCCCCCTACTACAATCAATCTGAAGTGAGGTCCCAACCCGAAATGTCGCCTGTCCAATCCCTCCATAGGTAGACACAAAGTGCTGGAGTAACTCAGTGGGTCAGGCAGCATTTCTGGAGAAAAAGGACAGGTGACATTTCCGGGTCGGGACCCTTCCTCTGACTCCATAGATGCTGCCTGATCTGGTGGCTTCCTCCAGCACGTTGTATTTTGCTCAAGATCTTTCTGACTGATCTTTGCACAAGACTGCCTGCAGGTTGCGGGGCCTTTGAGAAAGTGGTGTCGCAATGGCAGTTCACGTTTGCCTTGCCCTGCACTTCAGGCTATAGTGGTTACTCATATTGACTCGACATTTCACTTTATGGAACTGGTCCAGTTTAAGCAGTCAATCCATCACCATATGTGGTGTTCATCTGCCCGCCCCCCTCCTCCCATCCCCCTCCCTCCCCTCAGGTTCTTCCAAATGTAAAAGATCCCTCCCTCTCCTGGTGCAGTCACTGTCCTGTCCTCAGAACCTGACCCAAATCATCATGTTTTAACTCAGTAAATTGTGTACTTTGATTCATTTCCATTCCCAAAGCCAGAATGTGTAGGAAGGAACTGCAGATGCCGGTTTAAACCAAAGATAGACACAAAAAGTTGGAGTAACTCAGTGGAACAGGCGGCATTTCTGGAGAGAAGGAATGGGTGACGTTTCGGGTCGAGACACCTCGACCCGAAATATCATCCATTTGTTCTCTCCAGAGATGCTGCCTGTCCCGCTGAGTTACTCCAGCTTTTTGCGTCTATCTTCGGCCCAAACCCAGAATGTTCCTTTGGTTTCTCTCACATGTTTTCTCACAACATTTTGGAGGTAATTTTCCCTGTGTGATCCAACCCTGGGTATACTTCCAGGCGGGGCACATGGAAGACCCCAGTCACAAAGGTGTCAAGACAATGAACGGTCTAACTGTTGCGAGGGAGGAGAAATTCGTTGTCCTTTGAAAGGTAATATTTACAAATCATCCTCTAAGTAATGACCAAAGGTAATGGCCCTGATACAGCTGGTTGCTTCTCTGCGCATTCCTTTGTTTCTCTGAACAAAACAATCGCTCAACTCTGGCCACTAACTGAGAGGAGGATATCGATTTTCACTTACTCTTTCAACTTCTAGTGCTCATAATTAATTGATTAGGAGATACGTTGCATTCAATGCTCGACCTCTCCTTTTCATTTGAGGTCTTGAAATATAGACCACTGCACCTTGTACTCACAACCTTATCAGGTGCAATAACCTTTACATTCTAGAGACACAAGGAACTGCAGATGCTGGAACCTTGAGCAAAACACAAAGTGCGTGAGAGACTCATCTGGGCCAGGCAGCAACTGTGAAGGGAGCGGTCAGGTGGCATTTCGAATCGGAATCCTCCATCTAAATTCTATTCACTTCTGTCCATGATGACTTTTAGGATAGGTTAAATGAAAAAGATTGTACCTACAAATGCAAAGTGAGCACAGAATGCATTGAGCTGTTTGGGGTTGGACCTGTTGTAATCAGCGATGCAGTCCAACTTCACTTTGCAAAGGTTATAAATAGATTTCTTGTGCCAATTGATATTGTTTGACTTGAATGCTGATGAGCACTACAATTCTGTTGAAAAATACTGGATAATCATATGTAGACTTTCCGCTGACTGGATAGCACGCAACAAAAAAAGTTTTTCACTGCACCTCCGTACTCGTGACAATAAACCAAACTAAAAAAAATCCTTTACACAAAACTGGTGAATGCTCCCAGGGCCAAAGCATTAAATCAAATTTCAATGAAATGAACTTTGATCACAAAGGATCGAAAGTGATAATGATAAATATGGGGAGGCATGATCAGAAATTCTATGGACATGGTGTTCTAGCTCCAGAGGCTATGAACATGTTTCTGTAAAATACGATTAGTTGATGTGAAACAATGTGTGTTGTATGGTTGAAGTTATGTCAGATTATTGATAGTTGGCGTTGGTTGCAAAGTTCCAAGGTTTCATAGATTGAATGCTCCATGTCAGCAGAATCCACTGCTTCCATTATTGTATTCCTGCCAAGTGTTTGCTTTCTCATCATTACTCCTCAGGCAGTGTTTCTACCCCTTAATGCTTCTCCTTCAGTCAGCAGTGAGGGAGGTTTGCAAATGTTATATGCAAGATTATTGTGGATAAAATGCTGTTACGTCCCGGGGATGAACAGAACCAGCTGACTGGTGTAACTGCCAAAGCAAGTTCTACATGTCAGTGGCAGGCACGCACAAGTTGTGCATGTCACCTTTAATATATTCACTCCCTCAAAAGAGCACAGCCCAATTCTCAGAGCAGCAGCCTCTATTGTATGAGAACGATATTTGTTCCTATAATCATGTGTCTGGAAGGTACTGCCAGGGGTGGTGGGTGGTGGCAGATACGAAAGTCACATTTCAGAAGCTTTTGCACAGATACACGGATATGCAGAGAATGGAGGGATATGTGTCAAGTGCAGGCAGAACAGGTTAGTTTAACTTGGCATCATGTTCAGCATGGACATTATGGGCAGAAGGGCCTGTTCCTGTGCTGTACTATACAATGTTCTATGTTCATTCTTAAGATTGATCTGATTAAGATAGATTGTTTAGTGCCCATTAGGGATGGTTTGAATTGTTGACCTCTCTGCTAAGAATTCGGATTGCCCATAGTTTCATGAATTGTCATTTACAAACTTATTCTAACCTCTATAATGTGCCTTCTGCTAATCTTGGCAAAAGTGGAAAAGGTTTTAAATCTGTGCCATTGGTTGCTGAGATGTTCTGGCAAATCCATAGAAGATGGTAGACTAAACAAGGACTGCTTACTCCATGCCAAAGCCCACTCTGGACTAACGTGAACAAGCTTCCAGGTGAGACAGAGGTTCACCTGCATCTCCTTCAACCTCATCTATTGCATCCACTGCTCTAGATGTCAACTTCTTTACATCGGCGAAACCAAACGCAGGTTCGGCGATCGTTTTGCTCAACATCTTCGCTCAGTCTGCCTTAACCAACCTGATCTCCCGGTGGCTGAGCACTTCAACTCCCCCTCCCACTCCCAGTCTGACATTTCTGTCATGGGCCTCCTCCAGTGCCATAGTGAGGCCCATCGGAAATTGGAGGAACAGCACCTCATATTTCGCTTGGGCAGCTTGCAGCCCAGCAGTATGAATATTGACTTCTCCAACTTTAGATAGTTCCTCTGTCCCTCTCTTCCCCCCCCTTCCCAGTTCTCCCTCTATCTTCCTGTCTCCACCTATATCTTTCCTTTGTCCCGCCCCCCTGACATCAGTCTGAAGAAGGGTCTCGACCCGAAACGTCACCCATTCCTTCTCTCCTGAGATGCTGCCTGACCTGCTGAGTTACTCTAGCATTTTGTAAATAAATACCTTCAATTTGTACCAGCATCTGCAGTTATTTTCTTACACTGAACAGGCTTCAGAGTAATTTTGAAAATTAACACTGGACAGATTGTAAGCACTTCATCGTTCAATATCTATCGTAATTGGATGCTCAAAATGTAAGCAATGCAGTCACACAAAATCTTCCCTTCTCTTGTTCACAATCTGGATTTGTGTGGCAGTGGTACAGCTGTAAAAACTGTTACCTAACAGTGCCAGAAACCCAGGTTTGATTCTGATCTTGGGTGCTGTCTGTCTGGGGTTTGCACATTCTCCCTGTTACCGTGTGGGCTTCCCCCAGTCGCTGCAGTTTCCTCCCACATCCCAAAGACATGCGAGTTTGTAGGTTAATTGGTTTCTGTAACTAAATTATCCCTAATGTGTTGGGAGTGGATGAGAAAGTGGGATAACATAGAACTAGTGTGATGGTCGGCGTGGACTCGATGGGCTGTAGTGCCCATTTTCATGCTGCATAACTAAACTAAAAACATTTTTCTTATTGCACAGATCCTCGCTTGATCTGAATCCGTGACCAGACCAGAAACATTGAGGAAAACTTTCACAAATCCACCACCACCTTCACGGTGCTGGCCAATGAATTCTGGCCTTTCCATCAACATTTACAAAACAAGAAATGAATCAAATAAAATGCACGAAATTAACTGTTATTTTCTTATTCAGGGTTATTGAAATATGTGCCCATTTGTTTAAAGAAAATCTGTAATCTGCTTGTTGACACCCCAAAATAACTTCCCGAACAAACAACCACACGTTCAGATTTATATCTGTCCTACCTGTTTACCCCAGCCTGCATTTGTTTCTATTCCAAAGTCCAGCGGCTGACTAGCAGTCTGTCCGTCTTTTTTTTGTTGTTTTTTTTGTTTTTGTTGTGTGTCGGTGTTGGGATGGTTTTTATATATATTTTTTTGGTTGTGTATGTGTGGGAGGGGGTGGTGGTGTGGGTGGGTGGGGGGGGGGGGGGAACTTTTCTCTTCCTCACGGCGCGGGGTGCGGCTCGGCTGCGGGGCCTAACATCGCCCGCTGCGGCTCGGCTGCGGGGCCTAACATCGCCCGCTGCGGCTCGGCCGCTGGACTTTACATCCCGGTGCGGCTTGGCCGCTGGACTTTACATCCCGGTGCGGCTTGGCCGCTGGACTTTACATCCCGGTGCGGCTTGGCCGCTGGACTTTACATCCCGGTGCGGCTTGGCCGCTGGACTTTACAGTGCCCGGTGCAGCTCGGCTGCGGGGCTTAACATCGCCCGGTGCAGCTCGGCTGCGGGGCTTAACAGTGCCCGGTGCAGCTCGGCTGCGGGGCTTAACATCGCCCGGTGCAGCTCGGCTGCGGGGCTTAACATCGCCCGGTGCAGCTCGACTGCGGGGCTTTTCATCGCTGGTGCGGCTCAACTGCGGACTTGACATCGCCCGGTGCGGCTCCACCACGGGACTTAGCTGCGCAAGGCTTGGTCGCGGGCCTTTCATCGCCCGGTTCGGCCGCGGGACGTTTCAGCGCCCGGTGCGGGGACTGTGCGGGTCGGTCGGGGACGAGCTGTCTGTCCGTGGGCGTGGGGAAGAGAGTGGAAGTTTTGTTGCCTCCATCACAGTGAGGGGGTGTTTGGAGTCACTGTGATGGACGTTTGTGTTGGGGTTATGTGTCTTGTGTTCTTTTTTTTTCTATGACTGCTATGTAGTTTCGTTCGGTACTTCGGTACCGAACGACAAATAAAGCTCTGTTATACTGTTATACTGTTATACTGTTATTCGTAAACTAGCTACAAAAGTTAAAAATATTGAGTTTGGTTGTACTTCGGGTCATCATGTGTCATAAGTTCCTATGTTGATATTTCTGAAGTTAACTACTGTACTAGTGACTAGTGGGATGTCGCAAGGCTCGGTGCTGGGACCCCAGTTATTTATAATATATATTAATGATTCAGATGAGAGAATTAAATGTAACATCTCCAAGTTTGCGGATGACAGAAAGCTGGGTGGCAGCGTGAGCTGCGATGAGAATGCAATGAGGCTGCAGGGTGACTTGGATAGGTTGGGTGAGTGGGCAGATGCATGGCAGATGCAGTTTAATGTGGATAAATGTGAGGTTATCCACTTTGGTGGCAAGAACAGGAAGGCACATTATTATCTGAATGGTGTCAGGTTAGGAAGAGGGGCGGTTCAACGAGACCTGGGTGTCCTTGTACATCAGTCACTGAAAGTAAGCATGCAGGTACAGCAGGCAGTGAAGAAAGTTAATGACATGTTGGCCTTCATTGCAAGAGGATTTGAGTTTAGGAGCAAGGAGGTACTACTGCAGTCATACAGGACCCCGGTGAGACCGCACCTAGAGTATTGTGTGCAGTTTTATCATATATCATATCATATATATACAGCCGGAAACAGGCCTTTTCGGCCCGCCAAGTCCATGCCGCCCAGCGATCCCCGTACATTAACACTATCCTACACCCACTAGGGACAATTTTTACCTTTACCCAGCCAATTAACCTACATACCTGTACGTCTTTGGAGTGTGGGAGGAAACCGAAGATCTCGGAGAAAACCCACGCAGGTCACGGGGAGAACGTACAAACACCTTACAGTGCAGCACCCGTAGTCAGGATCGAACCTGAGTCTCCGGCGCTGCATTCGCTGTAAAGCAGCAACTCTACCGCTGCGCTACCGTACCGTTTTGGTCTCCTAATTTGAGGAAGGACATTCTGGCTATTGAGGGAGTGCAGCAGAGGTTCACCAGGATAATTCCCGACGTGACGGTACTGACATATGAGGAAAGAATGGATTGACTGGGCTTGTATTCACTGGAATTTAGAAGTATGAGAGGGGATCTTATAGAAACATATAAAATTCTTAAGGGATTGAACAGGCTAGATGCAGGAAAAATGATCCCAATGTTGCGGGTCCAGAACCAGGGGTCACAGTTTAAGAATAAGGGGTAGGCCATTTTGGACTGAGATGATGAGGAAAAGCTTCTTCACCCAGAGAGTTGTGAATCTATGGAATTCTCTGCCAATGAAGGCAGTGGAGGCCAATTCACTGGATGTTTTCAAGAGAGAGTTAAGTTTAGCTCTTTGGGGCTAAAGGAATCAAGGGATATGGGGAAAAAGTAGGAACGGGGTACTGATTTTAGATGATCGGCCATGATCATATTGAATGGCGGCGCTGGCTCGAAGGGCCAAATGGCCTATTCCTGCACCTATTTTTTCTATGTTTCTATGTTTCTCTCGACGGTAATTTCAGCATCCGACCAGTAGAGGTGCTGTAGCTCCTCAGTTTTGTGTTCCCCAGCTTCTCAAACTAGATGCTGGGCTGGAACTGATGCTAATTCCCAGGTTTTCAGGTTTTCTCAAGCTTTTGAAATTATCTGCCAATCTCTGCATTCCCGTGTGAAAAGTTAATTGCAAATTGTAAAACATTTTTAGTTACTGCTGAGTCCTTTCCAGTTACAGATAATGAAATTGTTCACAGTTCTCAACAGGAGATCTTGACAAAAAAAAGAACAAAGTGCTGGAGTAACTCTGCGGGTCAGGCAGCATCACTGGAGCACATGGATTGGTGACATTTCAAGTCGGGACCCTTCTTCAGACTCAAGGCTGTGTTTTTTTCAAAACCAGCATCTGTAGTTCCTTGTTTCTACAAGAGAAGATCTTGTCTTGACTCATGAAAAGAAAAGTTTTTTTTAACCTTTGCTGTGCTGTGATAGTCGGTAACATTCTCGAGATGAAAAGAAAAAGAGGCAGCAATAAGAAAGGAAGAAGGGTCTCGACCCGAAACGTCACCCATTCCTTCTCTCCTGAGATGCTGCCTGACCTGCTCAGTTACTCCAGCATTTTGTGAATAAATACCTTCAATTTGTACCAGCATCTGCAGTTATCTTCTTATAATAAGAAAGGAACATTGTGTTCCACTGTCAGCATTTGCAGTTGCCAAAGTTTAGTTTAGTTCAAAGATACAGTATGTAAACAGGCCTTTGACCCATTGGGTCCATGCCTTCCACCGATCACCCATTCACACTAGTTCCATGTTATCCTACTTTTTCATCCACTCGTTGCACACAAGGGCAATTTACAAAGGGCAATTAACCACCAATTAACGACTAGAGCACCCGATGAAAACTTACGCGGTCACAGGGAGAACGTGCAAATTCCACACATACAGCATGTGAGGTCAGGATCGAACCGGGGTCTCTGGCACCTTGAGGCAGCAACTCTACCAGCTGCTTGTGTGACTTGCCTTGCTGAAGACAAGTGGACCTGAAGGTAATGGGAAGACTCTAATGAATTAATGAATTAATTTTTAAATAATTTAAATCGTCGAAAACATTAGTGACGCAGTGGTGCTGTTTCCAACGGGCACGGTGACGGACGCACCACACATCTCTGTCCTCCGTACAGCTGGCAAGCTCCTCTTTTGTCTCTACATATGCGTCTTCCATCAATGTCTTCAGCATCGTCTTGTTTGGTCGTCCCGGGTTCCGTCTTCCATGGGTGGGTTCCCACAGCACAACCTTGTTTGCTGGTATTTCTGGATGGCGGTGGCAATGACCAGCGAGCCTCATTCTTCTCGACCTGATCTTCTCGGTCAGAGGTGGAATCTCCCCATAGAGCTGGGCGTTGGTGGTGTGGTCCCTCCAACTGACATTTTGAACATTTCTGAGCATTCGGGTGTAGATACCATCGAGAAACTTGGACAGTGCTCGAGTGATAGTCCATGTCTCACACCCGTACAATAATATTGTCTCCACAGTTGCATGGAAGAATCTCAGTTTGAGACCCTTAGACATCCGAGACTTCCAGATTTTCCCCATGTTATTGAGGGCTTTCCATGCAAGCGCTTTCTGGACCTTGATGTCATTCTCCGAGCTCTGCATCCTTACTCCCAGGTACTTGAAGTCCTCCACTTTCTTGAGAGATGCACCATCTTAAGAGGCATGAAAATCAAGAAGAAATCATTGGCTTGCCAAACTGCTTGTTCTAGGGTCATTGCAACCATTCAGGGTAGGTTACAGGTAAACCGCTTGGTAATTCCACCATCGGCACCAGAGTTTTAATGCTTATCCTTTCACCTCAACCACAAAACTCTTCCACATTATTTCCACTTTCTTCGGTTTTGAAAGCCATTTTAAAACCTTCTACAATCATCATTTAGCAACCTCTCTCAATCCCTCTCCATTATCCCTCCACAAAATGTCCTTGAGTATTTGACTAATTTAAAAATAAGGCCTACACTTCAGTTATTGATAGAATATCTCGGGCATAGACCACTTTCAACCATTTTAAGTGTTAAATATCTATTGCTCTGGTGCAACGTTTGAATTTTGATTGCAAATACCCTCTTTTATCAAAATGTTTATCTTTTTATCAAAAATGGCGAGACCAAGCCTAGACTCTGTGACCTTTTAGCTGAACACATACGTTTAGTCCATCAAGGCCTACTGGATCTCCCAGTTGTTAACCATTATAACTCTCTTTCCCATGTCCTGGGCCTCCTCCAATGCCAGAGTGAGGCCACACGCAAATTGGAGGAACCACATCTCATGTTTCGCTGGGGTAAGCTTACAACCCAGATGTATGAACGTTGAATTCTCTAATTTATATAACTTCTGCATATATTCCCCCTCCTATTTTTTTCCCCCTCTTCCCCCCCATTCCTCCACTAAATGTCAGGTAACCATTTCCACAGTTTACAACAATGTATCCTGCTTGGAATCAAACAATCCCAGCCAACAATTGGCCAATCAGGGATTCATCTGCCCTAGCCCAGATTTGGCCTAGTCTTTCCTTCATTCCAGTTGCCCCTCCCCCCCTCACAATCAGTCTGAAGAACGGTCCCGACCCGAAACTTCATCTATTCCTTTTCTCCGGAGATGTTGCCTGTCCCGCTGAGTTACTCCAGCATTTTATGTCCCTCTTTTATCATGTGTTTCTGGTGCGCAGATTATAATTTGTGCCACTTGACAGCCTGTCACCACATTTTCTATACACCCGGTACCAACCTCAACCCATGTGTAATGGGACTTGCCTGTGTGGATGCATGAAGTTATAGATGCACAATGAGGCCAACTGGGGATTGCATTCGGCGGCTATAAACATCTTTGCAGAGCCTCTCTGTAAAATTCCAGAATCCCTCTTGGTACCACGTTTAATTCCCAGCTTAGCTTTGTTTGTATGTTCTTCTTTTATTTTTGCCCATATTATTTGCAGAAATAAGTAGATTCAGTTATTATCATTATTTAATGTAGGATTTCAGCTTGAGGTTGGGTAGATAAGTGCTGAATTTTAAGCCAAATTTTTTCATTTAATTCTATCCTGCAATGCTTGAAGTGCATTTTTTGACTACAAATCCATTTAATTGGCAAAGCTGGACATCTTTAAAAAAAAACAGGATATAAACTATTTCCTGACTGTGCTGAAATCAATGTAAAATATCAAAATTAATGAAGAGTAGCAGGCTTGCACCACGGCTCTGAGAGCTGCTGTGCTTTGCCACGGGTCTGTGTCTGATCCTAGGCCACAAATCCACTTTGTTGTTCAATCCTCCTATCCACTGAATTGCTTTGCATCCAAAAATCCATAAATTTCAGCCTTGCTAATAATCAGCAACTAGGCGCTCACAGTCACAGCACAGAAACAGGCCATAAAAGAACTCAGAGTACCAGATTAACTCAGCGGATCGTGCAGCATCTCTGGAGACCCGAAATGTCACCTACCCATTTTCTCCAGAGGTGTTGCCTGATCTGCTGAGCTACTCCAGTACTCTGTGTCCATTTGTGTCAACCAGTATTTGCAGTTCTGCAGTTCCTTGTTTCTACAGAAACATGCACGTAGAGCACTGCGTTCTTGCCCACTACCAAGTACCCATTTACTCTGATCCTATCCAGTATGTCGAATTGGAGAACTGAAAATAGTACTAGATGAAAGCATTTTTCCCAATCAATCATGTCCATCAACTGGATATAGTTCATCCAACAATAAAGAAAATTCCTAATTTCCAGCATTGCTCGTAAATCTGGGCAGAAGGTCATGGGCGACATGGTGGTGCAGCGGAAGAGTTGCTGCCAGAGATCCTGACTATGGGCCCTGTCTGTACAGAGTTCGTAGGTTCGCCCCGTGACCTGCGTGGGTTTTCTCCCGGAGCTATGGTTTTCTCCCACACTCCAAAGGCATACAGGTTTGTTGGCTGATTGGCTTGATAAAATTGTAAATTGTCCCCAGTGTGTATTGGATAGTGTTAGTGTGCGGGGATCGCAGGTCGGCACGGACTCGGTGGGTTGAAGGACCTGTTTCCGCGCTATACATCTAAACTAAACTAAACTCTAAACTAAACTAAAGACCAAGGGGTAGCATAAGATGGAGTTCAAAGTATGAGAAGAATAGGGCCACAGAGGTTTGGACAAGCTCGGAGCCAAATTGAAGAAAGAATGGAAGGCAGACAGGTTAGGAGGATATCAGGTTCAATGTAACTGAAGGTTGAACAAAGACTTTGAAGCTGAGAATAAAATAGAGATGGATAGGTCAGACCTGGTCACTTGCCAGGGGAAATTCAAAGCTGACAGAGAGTGAGAGTGATAACAATATATTGGCCCTCTGTTGAAAAGGGAAATATATTTTCTAACTCAGTTTTGCAACTCGTTCTGAGGGACTCATTAGCTTTCTTCCTCAAAACGATATGTTATACAGTGACCTTTCGTCCCTTGAATCTATTCACTTCTCATTCTCATTTACGTAGTTACCCGTGCCTCACTTTAACAAGGGCACTGCAATACTTTACTATCATGCTGCTTCCTCTGCAGTTCTTGCTGCTGTTTACCTGACCTTGAAAGCTTCTATTCAAGCAGTTGAATAGATTTTTAATTTTGTAGCATATTTTGCAGATGCAAAACTGCCAGCCTGAGGTTTGAAATGAATTGAAAAGTATGTCAGCAGCGGTCTTGTTCTTTGACTGAACCACGGACTTGGTGCACAACCACATACCACCCCCACCCCACTCCCCAAAACCCCCTTCAGCAACACAGGTCCATTTCTGCTGAGAAGTGCTGTGATTAAAATAGCAACATGCCACTTTTCACACTGCACCAATGTTTGCGTCTCTGCCTCTTTAGCTGCGGCCTTAAAATAAGTGAGCCTGATGCCTTCCAGGATTCCACACAAGATTAATTAGCTCAGGAAACCCAGTGGGTACCAGTAGCTCACTGATGCAAGCCTGAAGCACCAGAAAAAACTCAGCACTTCTCTCTCAAGGGCATGAGCAGAAACTGAAAATGAAGCCATTTTTTGGAGGGGTGCTTTAAATGGATGCACGTTATACACATACATGCGCATGCTTACCGTTTTAATATACAATGATTATTGGAGCAGGTACATTCGTGTTACTCATCTATTCCCTTCCAGAGTCCTCCCTCAATCCCCTCCATTAACACGACAAAGTTCACCTAGCCAACTCTGTTGTAGCATTGCTGCACTTTCACTCCGTCCATTATTAAAAGACAAAACAGAATGTACTCGAAGAACTCAGCGGTAAGGCAGCATCTGTGGAGGGAATGGACAGGCCGAGTTTCGGGTTGGGACCCTTCTTCAGACAGGTGAAGGGTACAGGCACAAAACGTTGCCTATCCATTCCCTTCACCAATGCTGCCTGACTCGCTGAGTTACTCCAGCGTGTTTCGCTCAAGATTGCAGCATCTGCATTTCCTTGTGTCTCCATTATTATAAAGTTCCAACCATCATAATTAGACAAAGCCTCAGGTTACTCTAGTCGTCACCAAGCACCATTTCCTGCCCATCTGAGGAAATTACACAAAAGATTTACCCCATTGTTCTGCTCTTACGTATATTAGGAAAAGTAGCTATATGATAAAAATAAATAATTAATATGCAAACAAAGACATGGTGATCCAGATTGTGATAACACAATGCATAAAACTGGAAGAAGGTGGTAGAAACAAGGAACTGCAGAAATTGGTTTACAAAAAAGGACCCAAAGTGCTGGAGTAACTCAGTGGCTCATGCAGCATCTGAACTGAACCCACGGCTTGAATGAAGTTCATTATGGCATTCAAAGCAGTCAACAAAGCAGGTTTGTTGCTGTGAAGCCTCCAACACATAAAAGTGTGGCTACACAGCTCTGGGGAAACAACTGATCAAACTCTGCCTTGGTATCAAATGTTGTTTGCTAATGTTTTTATAAAGTTGTTTGGAATATTTTACGAGGTTAAAGGTGCGATATAAATATATGCTGCAATATTGATTGAAAAATATCAAAAGCTACTGTACCAACATTACGCACAAAAGAACTTAAAAACAAAACTATTGACTGATTAAGGTCTGGAGTGCTGTTTCTCAGTTATCTTATATTGTCAATATCCCTTCTGATGAATGATTTCGTGTGATCACAGTTGTGGGAAATAGCACCCTGACTGTAATTAGTAGAATTGCATTTAGCTTGCTTTAAAAGGAGGAAGAAATGTCACAAAGTGCATTAAATAGAATAAGAGTCACTCTGGCACAAATACAACTGACAGTAAATATCAGACATTGTATTTATTCGGGGGCCGTAAAACATTTTTGCTATCACTTGCACATATCTCTATGCCACAATTATTTATTGTAAACAGGCCAAGGGCAGTGGTAATCATTTCCCAATCAGTACGAACACCTTGGCAGAGGAGAGTGTGCAGGAGGGGTGAAGGGTGCTTGTCAAACAATTTTCCCTCACCCAATGAAGGCATCCTGATAACATCACGGACCAGCTTGGACACTGGAGTGTGGGAAATTATAACCCGCTTCATGCAAGATGTGAACTGTGGGAGCCATCGATGCACGGGACACCGGTGCTTTAAAGTACATAAACATAGAACAGGGAACACTACAGGCCCTTCAGCCCACAATGTCTCAGCCAAACATGCTGCCAAGACCTACCTGCACATAATCCATACCCCTCCACTCCCTGCTTATCCTTATGACTATCCAAAAGTCTCTTAAATGCCACTATGGAATCTGCCTCAACCATCACCCCCGGCAACACGTTCCAGACGCTCACCACCCTCTGTAAAAAAAACTTGCCTTGCACATCTCCTTTAAACTTTGCCCTCTCACCTTAAAGCTATGCCTTCTATTATTTTTGTTTCTATCCTGGGAAAAATGGTTCTGACTGTCTACCTTATCCGTGCCTCTCATCAACTTATATACTTCTATCAGGAGTAACAAAAAAAAGTAACAACAAAAACAATGCTGGAAACACTCAGCAGATCAGGCAGCATTGGTGGTAAGAGAAACAGATTTAGTGGTTTTTAGTCAAAGGGTGGTGAATATGTGGAATTCATTGCCACAGAAGGCTGTGGAGGCCAAGTCAATGGATATTTTTAAGGCAGATATAGATAGATTCTTGAATAATACGGGTATCAAGGGTTATGGGGAGAAGGCAAGACAATGGAGTTCGGAGGGAGAGATAGATCAGCCGATTGAATGGCAGAGTAGATTTGATCGGCCAAATGGCCTAATTCTGCTCCTATCACTTATAAACTAATGATCGTTTTAGGTTGATGATCTTCTCAGTTCTATAACTATTTCTCTTCGCACAGAAGCTGCCTGATATTTGGGTGTATCCAGTATTTTTTGGATAATATTTCAGATTTCCAGCATCTGCATGTTTTTTCACTTTTATTCACCAACTAATATTACCGTGAGAATAATGAAGCAAATAAAAGCCTTCGTGACAACTGACCTTAGAAAAGCTTTCTCTTAGTTGTAAATGCCAGCTGGGAAATTTTGCATTCACCTGATCCAGGGACCGTTCAGTTCATATTATCGCAATTTCCAATAACAAGACACCTTGAAAAGCTCAGGGACAAATGTGGAGAGCAGCATATTAGCAACCTGAGGCACAAATAGGCCATTTGTCCAGACTTTAAAGCAAATGGCAAGCACAACATTCACTGTTGCTCTCTGCACTGTTGACCCCTTTAAATCTAAACCCTGTTGGGCAGCACAGTGGCTTGGCGGTAGAATTACTGCCTTACAGCAGCAGGGACCTGGGTTCGATCCTGGCTATGAGTGCATCACAAAATGCTGGAGTAACTCAGGCAGCATCTAGGAGAGAGGGAATGGGAGAGGAGGGGATGAGAGGAGGCTGCAGACTTTTGGCTGTTGAGTAAAGCTACTGTTCGTGGAAAAAAGCTGTTTTTATGTCTGGGGTGTGGCGGCTTTGACAGTCCGGAGTCGCCTTCCAGAGGGAAGTGCTTCAAAGAGTTTGTGGCCAGGGTGAGAGGGGTCAGAGATGATCTTACCCGCTCTCTTCCTGGCCCTTGCAGTGTATAGGATGGGGGAAGGTTGCAGTCAACAATCTTCTCGGCTGTTCGAACGATGCGTTGTAGCTTCCGGAAGTCATGCTTAGTGGCTGAGCCAAACCAGACCATGATGGAGAAGATGAAGGTGGACTCTATGATGGCAGTTAAAACTGGACCATCATTGCCTGTGGCAGATTGTGTTTTCTCAGCTGCCGCAGGAAGTACATCCTCTGTTGGGCCTTTTTGACTGTGGAGTCCTTGGTAGCCGATTTAAAGTCCCTGGAGATGATGATTCCAAGGAACTTAAATGACTCCACAGATATTACTGTGGTGTTGTTGATGGTGAGTGGGGGGAGGGGGAGCTCTCTTAAAGTCTACAATTAATTCCACCGTCTTAAGAGCATTGGGCTCCATGTTGTTGCGATGGCACCAGGACGCCAGCTGTGTCACTTCATGTCTGTAGGCTGATTCCTTCCCATCCTGGATCAGTCCAATCAGGGTTGTGTTGTCCGCAAACTTGAGAAGCTTGACAGGAGTCTGTGGAGGTGCAGCGTTGGTGTAGAGAGAGTTAAGGGGAGGGGAGAGTACGCAGCCTTGCGGTGCTCCTATGCTGAGGGTCTGTAGGTCCGAAATGTGCTTTCTCAACCTCACATTCTGCTTCCTGTCTGTCAGGAAGTTGATGATCCACTGACAGAGGGGTTGAGGCACAGTCAACTGGGAGAATTTGGAGTGTAGTAGCTCTGGCACAATGGTGTTGAATGCAGAGCTAAAATCCACAAACAAAATCCTTGCATAGGTCCCCTGGCGGTCTAGGTGCTGGAGGATGAAGTGCAGGCCTAGGTTGACTGCGTCATCCACTGATCTATTGTCCCGGTATGCAAATTGCAGAGGGTCCAGCAGGGGGTTTGTGATATTTTTCCGGTGGGCCAGCACAAGTCTTTCAGGGGTCTTCATGATTACAGAGGTCAGTGCGTCAGGCCTGTAGTCATTAAGACCAGTAATCCTTGGCTTTTTGGGTACAGGAGCAATAGTGGAGACGTTGAAGCAGGCAGGGGCAGTGCAGGTTTGCAGGGACTGATTGAAAATGTCTGTGTAGACCGGTGCCAGTTGTTCGACACTGCACAGAGCTTGAGGGTAGAGGGGGAAACATTGTCCGGTCCTGGAGATTTCCAGCTTTTCTGTCACCTGTTCAACTTTTCCACCTCCCCAATTGCTATTGTTAGTGATGGAGAAGTGGCCAGACTGGTGTTGGGCAGCAAGGAGGGGGTGGGTAGTGAACGAGGCCCCAGCATTTGCAGACTGGAGTCAGGCTGTAAGTGGGTGTGAAGTGGTGATTGGGGAGAAGTGGGTGGGGAGGGGAGGGAGGGGGTACCGAGGTTATGTTTCTGTCTATCGAACTTGCAGTAGAACTCGTTCAGTTAGTTGGTCAGCTGACGATTGTCCAAGGTTTTCCTCTTGTAGCTGGTGATTTCTTGCAAGCCCTTCCACACTGAAAAGGAGTGATAAGCTGAGAACTTGCTCCTCAACATCTCAGAGTACCTTTCCTTGGCAGCTCTGTTTCCTCTTCTCAGCTTGTACTTGGCCTGCCTGTAGAGGTCTGCATCCCCGCCCCTGTAGGCCTCATCTTTAGACTGGCGGAGCTGTCTGAGTTCTGCTGTAAACCAGGGCTTGTCGTTGTTGAACCTGATCCGGGTCCTAGTGCGAATGCAACTGTCCTCACAAAAGCTGACATATAATGTCACAGTGTCTGTATATTCATCGAAGCTTGTGGTTACTTCCCTGAACACATTCCAATCAGTTTCCTCCCACATCCGAAAGATGCATAGGTTTGTAGGTTAATTGGCTTTGGTAAAAAATTGTATATTGTCCCTAGTGTGCAGGAGTGTAGGATGATCGCTGGTCGGCATGGATTTACTGGGCCGAAGGGCCCGTTTCCATGCTGTATCTCCAAAGTCTAAACTCTGTACTTTGCACTGTCATTAAACCTCTCCAGATTCACAGTTCTGATAGAAATGAACTGCCAGAGATAAAGTATGAAAGACTCAATATTTCTGCAAATACTGAGGATAATCCCAGATTATACAAGATGGAGAACTCCGTATTAGTTAGAACAAACTGTCATCGTGTGATAGTTATGCACAATAGAGTTTAGGTGTGAATCATTGCCCTGCACGAAAACAAAGATGTTTGTTCAGAAAAAAAGACACAAAGTGCTGGAGTAACTCATGGAGGTCACGCAGCATCTCTGGAGAACATGAATAGGTGATGTTTTGGGTCAGGGCCCTTCTTCACCGGGTGGTGCCACCAGCACTGGCTGCCTTGCCAACGGTCTGTCTGTCCTTTCTACTGTTTTTTTATTAATTTAAGTATGTTTTAGTGTTTCTTGGTTTGTTTTATGTGGGGGGTGGGGAATTGGGGGAAACCTTTTTTTCAATCTCTTAACTCGACGGAGATGCGATTTTTCTCCGTATCGTATCTCCGTCTCCACTGCGGCCTAACACTGGAGTGGTGTGGCTTTGCCTGGAGACCGGCCCGGCGCATCAAGCCCTGGGCAGGGTGCGGACTTTAGCATAGTGGAGCAGCGATCCTTTGCTGAGGATTGTGGAGAGCTCCAACTGTGGGTCCTGTGGACTTTAACACCGTGAAGCCTGCGGTCTCTGGTAAGAAGAGGCCGACTCGGGAGCTCCAATGCCTTGGAGAGTGTTTCAATCCGTCCCAACACCAGAGTTTCGATCATCCCGTCGCGAGGGCCTCGGACATCGGACCGTTGGCAGCGGCGACTGTGGTGGTTCAACGGCCCCGACTGCGGGTGAACAAGTTGATTGTACTTTATTGCCTTCCATCACAACGAGGAATGTGGATTCCGCTGTGGTGGATGTTTACGTTATATTTTATTTTATGTGGTTGTATGTCTTGTTGCTTTTTACTTCGTATGGCTGTATGGTAACTCAAATTTCACTGTGCCTTAATTGGTACATGTGACAATAAATTGAATCTTGAATCTTGAAGCTTGAATCTTCTTCAGATAGATTCTTTTTATTAGGAACCCTTTATCAAGAGTATGACATTTTATATCTTATACTGGAAGGAGCAAGGACTTCCCACGGATAACAAGCAACAAGGATACCACCAAGGCCTTCTCCTACGCATCCAATATATTCCCTAAACAAGCAAAATGCTCCAATAGTGTAAACATGCATAAATAAATACTGAAAATATTTAAATACCGGAAAGAAATTATATTAATAAAACAATATAAAAATAAATATTACAATAAAAAAGCCATTGAGTGATGGAACACCTTAGAGTGGGGAGATGCTGAGACACTCAATGCTTGCTTGGACTCGTTGAGAGATGGGGGAAGTGGCTGATATTTTGTCTGCCCCCCCCCAGCTGATGACCAGGAGATGGGTGCCGGGAGGGAGAGGGGGGGAAGGGGTAAGATGGCAGCAGCCAAGAGGCAGAGGGTGTGATTTTTTGACTGGTTTTGCAGCTGGCTTGATTTTTGTGAAGAACACATATGCAGAGCCAATCATTTATACACATTTCCCCATTTCCCTTCTCTGTGGGGGTCCAAATCTTTCTGTTGCACCTCAATGTCTCTGAAACTATTCAAGGTAGCGTTGACATAGGTCCTCACAAAGACACAGATACATAGGAAGCAAATCAGCAGGTATTGTGACTGAGTGTGCTTATAGTGACACAGAAGGCAGTATCCCAGGGGAATGTTCCCGTTAGTTCCATTCCCTACACTCTTTATCTTTCTGTATCGCTGCAATGGTGGCACAGCAGGTAGAGCTGCCGCCTCACAGTGTTAGAGGCCCTGCTTCGTTTTTGACCTCGGCTGCTGCCTGTGTGGAGTTTGCACATTCTCCCTGTGACTGCAGGTGCTCCAGTTTCCCCCCAAATCTCAAAGACTTGTGGGTTTGCAAGTTAATTGGCCTCTAGTTTTATTGCCCTAATGTATAGGAAGTGGATGAGAAAGTGGAACAACACAGAGCTAGTATGAATAGGCGATTGATAGTCAGCATGGGCCTAATGCGAAAAAGGGCCTGCTTCTGTGCTGCATCACGAAACTAGATGAAACTAAACATGCTCAGTCAGCCCATTAATTCACCTTAAACTTTGTTAGGATTTAATTTACACTAAGGGATAATTTACATATCTCAATTAATCTCCCAGCATATATTTCAGATGTGGGAGAAAAACAGAGTACTCAGAGGAAACACTCACCGTCATGGGAAAATGTGCAGACTCCACACAGGCAGTACCCAAGGTCAGGATCAAACCCAGATCTCTGGAGCTGTGAAGCACCAGTACTAACTGCTGCACCAATGTACAATGCCATCATTGTACCCTGATCAAATTTTTGTCTCAGAGAAAAAGTAAAAGGTAAAAGTACACAATGAATATAGAAAGTTAAAATAAAGAACTCGTGATTAATTTCTGATTGTATCTGGGTTTTTGCTGTACTTGATTAAGCATGATATTGCTTTTCTCATCTGAGCACATGGAGCCCAGTTGAATCTAGCTGTCTCTGTGCCAAGATGGAGTCAGGATTCAGTGACTGCGTTCACACTGACACAGAGGTTGGGAAGTTTGCTTTTCTGCAGAGGCAGAAGTTGTACTTAGTTTAGTTTAGTTTAGTTTAGAGATACAGCATGGAAACAGACCCTTTGGTGCACCGAGTCCGCACCGACCAGCGATCCCCGCACATGAACACTACCTTACACACTCGGGACAATTTTACATTTACACCAAGCCAATTAACCTACAAACCTGTATGTCTTTGGAGTGTGGGAGGAAACTGGAGCACCTGAAGAAAACCCACGTGGTCACAGGGAGAACGTACAAACTCCATACAGACAGCACCCGTAGTCAGGATCGAATCTGGGTCTCTGGCGCTGTAAGGCATTAGCTCTACTACTTCGTCCAATATCCAACTCACCAACTCTGGTTGTGCACAGGCTCAGAGGCCCATTGCAACAGACAGTATTAACCAGGTCAAAGTCTGACCCCTCCAAGGATGTTCTCTCCTGTCGCACACAACCCCATCATAGGTTGGCACACTGGTGCAGCGGTAGAGCTGCTGCCTCACAGCACCAGAGACCTGGGTTCAATCCTGACTGTGGGTGCTGTCTGTGTGGAGTTTGTACGTTTTCCCTGTGACAGTGTTGGTTTTCTCTAGGTACTCTGGTTTTCTCCCATATCTCAAAGACGTGCGGGTTTGTAGGTTAATTGATCTCTGTAAATCTGTGTAGAGAGTGGATGTGAAAGTGGGATAATATAGAACTGATGTGAACAGGGCGATCGTTGGCCAGTGTTGTCTCGGTGGGCTGAAGGGACTGTTTCCATGCTGTACAAAAACTGTCCTTCTATTGATTCCACCCATTGAGCAAGTTATTTGCCTTAGTGACCAGTTGCTGAGGTGGCTTTATCTGCCTCATCCTCTAACCCAAGTCACAGTCCACCATCTAACAGTAGAAAACCAAATGTGTTGCTCTCAATCTCTCAGTCTTGTGTCCACTCTATCAGTGAGGTTACGGGTTACATCTATCTAGTATCCAATCTAAGGATCATTGGTAGCACATTCCAACAGATGAATCCAGAATCTATTGCTGTCAAGCCCAATCATATGCTCTCCTTCCTTCATGGCAATATGCAAATTTGCTCAAAAGTATATCAGTGCTCCAAGCAAATCCACACTAAAATCAATGTAATTCGCTCATAATTTCCGTGTTCTTGTTCTATGCCTGTATGAAACTTTACGAGTCTTCAAGGTACAACAGAAGTCTTTATTACAGTAACTCATTGCTGCCAGCAAGACAACTAAAATGGCTGCCACCCCACAATCTGACTGCACACTCACACTGTGTACAGCCAAGATAACTATGTACAAAACATCTCCCTTTGTCCTGTGCAGCGCCACCTGCTGCACGGGAGGAGCAACGGGTCCTCCCACCCCACACAGTCCATCAAACATCACAATAATGCTCTCGGACACCACAGTCTGTCGTGCAGGCACTGGTAGCTTCCCCTTCCTGTTGATAAACTGCTCCTTGTTACGCTCTGTGAGCTCTTGTTGCAAGATATATTTGTGCTTTTTTCAAGTTTGCAATATGCAATGTGTTTTTGTTCGCTATCTTGGCAATATGCCCTGTCCTCCGGCCTTGATGTTTATGTTGTCATGTTGTTTGGATGTGGCAACAGCTGATGCTACAGCTGCCTTGTGTAGATGTGTTTTGCTTGTTTGAGGCAGAAGCTTTGCAGTATTAGATATTCCAGAATACCAAATGGACTCCACTTTCCTCCCTGGGATTGCTGTGATTGTACCTACCTTCCACCACCACCTCTGGCCGCTTATTCCATATTCCCACCACCCTCTATGCTAAAAACCTGTAATTTAGTTCTCCAATAAATATTCCACCGTGAACCTATGTCCTCCAGTTTTAGACTCCCCTAACCCTGATGACTATCCCCTCTATTCATGCCTCTCATTATTCAACATGAGGTCACCCCTCAGCCTCCCACACTCCATTGAGAACAATCCCAACCTACCCAAATCTCTCTTTGTGATTAAAGCCCTCCATTCTGGGCACTATCCTGGTGAATCCTTTCTGCACACTTTATAGTTCAACCACATCCTTTCCATAGAGTGGTGACCAGAACTGCACGCAATGTTCCAAGTGCGGCCTAACCAATGTCTTGTACAGCTGCAACATGATGTCCCAGCTACTCAATGAAAGACACAAAATGCTGTATTAACTCAGCGGGTCAGGCAGCATCCTTGGAGAACATCGATAGGCGATGTTTTGGGTTGGGACTCTTCTTCAGACTGAAGAAGGGTCCCGACCCAAAACATCACCGCTCCATGTTCTCCAGCGATGCTGCCTAACCTGCTGAGTTACCAAAAATGTTGAGTCTTTCTTTGATAGACCAGCATCTGCCGTTCCTTGTTTCTACATCTTACACTCAATTCCTCGGCAGTAAGCTAAACATGTTTTCATCACCATATTCACCTGTGTCACCATTTTCAAGGAGCTATGAACTTGGACTCCGAGAGCCCTCTATATATATAACGCTTTTCAGTTTCCTACCATTTACTGTATATGTCCGGCCAGTATTAGACAACACAAAATTAATTATCTCACACTGTTCTGGGCTAAATTCCATCAGCCACTAATGCACCCAACTTTCCATGTCCATCAGTATCCTTGTTCAGTGTCTCTCATTAAATTGCCATTCCTTCTACGATGGCAGCAACAATTTAACAGTTCTATTCACAATTTGTTTCATTGAGTCTATGTAGACAGGCACGTGACAGAGGGCAGCAAATGTTCTATCTGTGACTGGTCAACAAATAATTTGAAAGAAATATCAGGATTTTCCACAGGTTTGATGTAAATGAAGATTTGTTTTGGGAAATTTCTTTCTCTGAAGAGTTGTAGTGATTAACACAACAGGGGACGTAATGTGATGCGTCAGCTGAGATTCTTTGCGTTAGCACACATACAACCCCCCTCCCCACTCCCTCCCTCCCTCCCTCCCTCCCTCCCCAGTGCCACCCCCTTCAGGGATATGGTATGATATTGACTGGAGAAACATGTCCACAAGTTAGTATGTATTCTCAATAAATGGAAAGCATCTGGAACTGGTTCAAAAACTATTGTTCCTTTATCAATGCACCCAAGGTGGACAACTCCCTGTGGAGCTTCCTTCAGCTTTTTTTTCCCTGTTTTTAACCTGTTAGGCAATTCCTTTCAGCGTTGATTTAATCCACAAACTCTGCATTATGTAAGGACATCTTGTTTTTTTGGCTGGGTAAAAGATCAGCTCTCAATTTAATAGGCAACTTCATTCAAAACAAGTGTGACAGCAGTTGACATGTGCCCCACAGCACTGTCACACACACGACTTGCACGACTTGCATTTGTTTACTGTGCATTTTCTGCCCTTCTCCATGAGACACATTCCCCCTCCCCCCATCATCTCACTCCTCTTCATAATGTTTCATCACACCTCTGCAATAGATTTTGGGCAGCTTAATAGAACTGCTGCCTGTGCGCCAATAGGTCTGATTTTACCATTTACCATTGATTTACCATTTACCATTGATTTACCATTTACCATTGATTTACCATTGGTCTGATTTCAGAATTTCATGCTGGGGTATTTACAGAATCAACAAAATAATTAGAGGAATGTTTCTTGGAATGGAATTTGATGTACAGCAGGATCCCTGGGTTAAGGTCCATAGTTCGCTGAAAGTAGCGATGCAAATAGACAGAGTGGTAAAGAAGGCATATGGTGTGCTTGCTTTCATTGGTCGGGGGATTGAGTATATGAGATAAATTATGTTGCAACTTTATAGATCTTCGCTTAGGCCACAGTTGTGGTATTCCGTGCAATTCTGGTCGCTCCGTTAAAGGAAGGATGTGAAGGATCTGGAGAGAGTGCAGAGAGGTTTATCAGAATGCTGCCTGGATTAGAGGGCATCAACTATAAGTAGAGGTTGGACCAAATTGGATTGTTTTCTCTGGGGTGTCTAAGACCAAGGTGAGACCCAATGGAAGTACATAAAATTATGAGAGGCATAGATAGGGTAGACAGGACTTTTTTTCCCAGGGGGTAAATGTCAGAGACAAGAGACAATAGTTTTAAGGTGAGAGTGGCAAAGTTTAAAGGACACAAAATGCCGGAGTATTTCAGCAAGTCACCTAAACCAGAATCTGCAGTTCTTTGTTTCTAAAGTTTGAAGGAGATATGTGGGGAGATAGAGGGAGGTGGGTGCCTGACACACATGGCCAAAGGTGATGGTGGAGGCAGATACAATAGTGGTGTTTAAGAGGCTTTTAGATAGGCACATGGATATGCAGGGAATGGAGGGATATGGATCATGTGCAGGCAGAGGAGATTAGGTTAACTTGGCATCATGTTTTGCACAGATATTGTGGACTAGAGGGCCTGCTCCTGTACAGTTTTATGTTCGATGTTCCTTGATCCCAGAAGTGTCGTTATTAAAAAGGAATCATCCCTAGCAGAAAGACGATTTGAAAATTTTCATAATTTCTTTGTTTCTTCTGTAATTTATGAAGAAATAACTTACATCTGATTAAAATACATCTATGCCACATGCTCCTAATAAAAATAACTACAGGACGTTTGCCAAACCCCTGTGGATATACAAACACAAGTATTGTACACTGAAACAATTGCTCTGCAGCCTGCATTGGATCTAATAAGGCAATCCATCAGATTATTGAAGCTTTTAGTAATTTCAATACTAGAGATCTAAGATCCACACACAGTGATGTCTTTAGTTAATTCTGTATACAAACAGAAGCATTAAATAAAATGTCAGGTAAGTCATCACAGCACAATGAAAATAGAAAAATGCTCATTTCATGATAACACCCAACTTATAAAAGGAGAGGATAAAAAAAAACTACAGGTGCTGGAGATCAGGCAATACTTTAAACACGCATCAGGTTAGGCAGCATCTGTGGAAGAAGAAATAGGGTTAATGTTCAGGTCTAAGACCCTTCGTCAGAGCAGTTTTGACTAAAGATCTCAGGCTTGAAACGTTAACTTGCTTTCCCTTTCCACAGATAGGGGGCTGCCTGATCTGCTCAGTGTGTCTCTGTTTTAATTATAAAAGGAGAGATCTAGAGGGATAAACGCAGGTGTTGACAAAATGGGGGGAAAAATTGCCAAGGCAAAAAGTGTTTTTAGTTGGGGAGCATATCACTGCAGAACTTTGGTAGTTGTTTCACTACAGCTGGCTAACGAAACAATGGTGATGTTAGAAGCAAATTTCTGAGGGCAATTGTAAAGAAAAGCTTTCTTCAAGTCCCAACTAGTTCCAAATGTGTCATAATCAGCTCAAACCGAACAATCCAAATGGATTTGATGGAATGCTGTTTTTTTGCTAAGATTGCTACTGTTGTGCCTTCTTGGTTCAGAAGTAATTTCAAAACTACCAGTCGTGCAAATCATTTTGCAATGAAATGTGTGGGCAATGCACTCTGCCAGTTTATATATAACATTTAGGGGGGAAAAAGCCCTATTTGTCTGAAGAACAACTACCCAAAGTTTCCTTTGACAACAGTCAAAATCTTCCTTTCTTTTTCATCATCGAGAAGTGTATTTACTTCTGCAATTAGTGTTAAGGAAGTCTTGTTTCCAGATTTCTAAATGCTTTCGAGAGTAGTAGCCAGCTTTAGCCGCCACATCCTTACCCACTGGACCCTTTGGTTTTTGCTTTGAGAGTCAAATAAACAAAAGTCATGTAGAGCAGTGCAAAAGTTCTTTATATTTCTGTGCTTCCTAACAGCTTGTGCCCATTGATTACTGCTTGGTACAGACTCGTACATGTTTGTTATTTCCTTTGGCTGTGTTTACGAATCTGGTTGATGTGCTGAACTCTATTGCCTAGAAATTGGATTTGACAAAAGCAACTTCTATTTTCATGTATAATGGTACATTAAGAGTGCTGTCACTTTGAAATATCATCTTGGTGAGGTTCCACCTTTGATGAAATTATACCAAGCATTCTGTATTGACATTCATCCTAAGGGCGGCATGGTGGTGCAGCAGTAGAGTTTTTGCCTTACAGCGCTAGAGACCCGGGTTCGATCCGGACTGCGGGTGCTGTCTGTATGGAGTTTGTTCATTCTCCCTGTGACTGTGTGGGTTTTCTCTGGGTGCTCCGGTTTCGTCGCACAATGCAAAGACATACAGGTTTTTAGGTCCATTGGCTTCAGTAGTTTGTATATTGTCCCTGACATGTAGGATAGTGCTAGTGTACAGGGTGATCGCTGGTTGGCGTGGACTCAGTGGGCCGAAGGGCTTGTTTCCATGCTGTATCTCTAAAGTCGAAGGTCTATTGTGAACAGCAGTTCCCCTACGTGATGATGCCATCGAAACATGCAAGTTGTTCATTAATGACCGAATGGAAAAAACCAAACTTGACAGCACAGTGGTGCAACTGGTATAGCTGCTAACTCACAGCGTCAGAGACCCGCGCTCAATCCTGACCTTGTTTGCTGTCTGTATGGAGTTTGCACTTTCTCCCTGTGGCTGGGTGCTCCAGAGTTCCTCCCACTTCCTAAAGACATGTGGATTTGTCGGTTATTTTGCCTATGTAAATTGGTCCCAGTGGTCAGGGAGTGGATGACAGTGAGATAACATAGAACTGGTGTGAACGGGTACTCGGTGGATGGCGTGGAGCCTGCATGGACTCTCATTTTAAATCCTACCATTTTCTTGTAGACTTTTCTGCTCAGGGCAAACATCTTTCCCAACAATCCCTCTAAGAAGCTTGTATATTTTAATGCAGTAATACAGTATATATATATATATATATATGAGAGGTGCAGGTTAGCTTACAACATTTCTTAAATCAGTAACCCACAATAATCAATTCTTACAGTAAGAATGTTCCAATTTTGCTGTTCATCTGCTGATGCCTGTGTTGGCATTATATCAAAGCTAAGTGCCTAGTTAATGCATTAGAAATGGATGTAGTCCAGATTTGAGTTTGAAATAAGAAAGTGTTATTTCTTCAACAGTATACATCATCAGCAATAAAATGAATCTTCGGTTCCACAATGCTCACTGAAGGCAGAGACCCACCAATAGGAAGAAGAAACACAAGAGAAATCACCTTCTCCATTACTACTGACGTTCTCAGGAGCTTATTCACACCCCTAATAAATAAGATACCGAGGATGTGCAGAAAACGGGAAAATATAGGCGGGAGATATGCTTTCAATTGTTCAATTATTACAATAACATTACCCCATTTGCTCAAAAAATGTTCTATGATTTGGGGAATTATCTTATCAATAATATGCATTATCGATGCTTCCTTTGCACAAACCTTTCTTGCAATGCAAACAGAAGGCCCACTTCCATTGCAGATTTAAATTTCCTGGTGTCTCTCTCACTATTTCCTGACTTACTCAATACATTGTACAATTTCTCTAAACATCGGCTGTCTTTTCTGTTGTAGAATTGATGCGTGATTTATTTTTCTGTTAAAAAACAAGGAGTGGGCCAAAATGATATTGAGTAAATACAGATGATTCCTGTCATATGATTTCACTCAAATATGACCAGGGGCAGTCCAGTTGTTAGTAAGACCATTATAACTTTGCAATTCTATTCCTAGAGTATTATAATAGTTTTAGCTTTGGCACAACAGCAGTTACATTCAGGGATTTCAGCACCTAATCTAGTTTGTCTCTTCAACACGGAGGAAGATGATGACATTTCTCTGCTTCGTCATCAAATTGAAACCTTAATGCATTTTTAGTGCTATATCTTGACATTGTTTACTCCTGAAACAACACCAAAACAGATAACATGGTCATTCTCATTACTGCCTGAGGGGCCTTGATCTGTGCAAATTATCTAGCATACTTCTCTGCATTATGACAGTCCTTACCAAAGGTCCATTACACAGTCTGAAGAAGGGTCCTGACCTGAAATGTTATCTACCCACTCCCTCCACAAATGCTGCCTGACCCGCAAAGTTCCTTCACCACTTTGTTTATTGCTCAAGTTTCCAGCATCTGCAGTCTCTTATGTCTCCATTACAAAGGTGTTTCATGAGTTGTGAAGCGACTTGTGACTTAACTTATAAAGGTAGCAAAATAAATGCAGGTTGTTTCTACCTTGTGGGAGATGAACTAGAAACTGATTGATGCTATTGAAAGCATGTTAAATGTAGTCATTGGAGAAAGGAGCAGCACTGGGGGCTCAGTTTTCCTGAGATCAGGCTTTACCCTAGAGTATGCGCTCTGAAATTGGAAGCAGGGAATTTGGGAGAGTGGGTTTAAAGGTGATGTGTGCCAGAGATCAAAGAAGGATGTGTCTGGAAATTCAAGAGTGTTTAATTGAGTTTTTTGCACTGAGAGTGGTGGGTGCCTGGAACATGTTGCCAGGGATGGAGGTGCAGGCAGTGCTGATAGTGTCATTTACGTGACTTTTAGTTAGGCTCATGGATATGAAGGGATTGGTGGGATAGGTTAAGGTTTAGGTTTATTATTGCCACATACCAAGGTACAATAAAAGCTTTGTTTTGCATGCTATCTAAACAGTTCAGATATACCATACAACTAGTTTCTCAATCAGTTCATGCAGGAAAAAAATATTATCTTAACTTCATATCGTGTTCGGAGGAGTCATTGTGGGCTAGAGGGCCTGTTCCTGTGCTGTACTGTTCTATGTTAGGAATGCATAGCAGAAATAAATGTTATTACTATTTTGATTGGCCAAATGGTTTCTCAAACTTCGTTTTTTTACAAAGTTTGTAGGCAGTTGAGGAAAATTCAGCCACAGATGCAGAATTTCCATTTGAGATCAGAGTCTGGCAGTTGTTGATTAACAGCATGGTAATTGGACTGCACACTTCATAAGTCTGGACAAGTGAAATATTTTGCTTGTCCAACAGTCTACTTTATTTAAAAAGCCCTGATTTAATAGATTTAAATGCATAATCTGAAGAACAAAACTCCAATTATCAGAACTTTCACAGGTGAGACCAAGAAAGAAAAGTTATGTTTTGTTCCAAGTTGCTTCTCTTTCTTGTGTGTTTTCAAGCTTAGTTACATTTTTACTGTTGTCTTCACTCTTGGCAACAAGCACTCCCTAGACACAAGCGTTTATAAACTATTAGACCAAGTGGACCCGTTGGGCCCAAACCTCTCCTGCATTGGTGCAGCACCCTCTCCTCCCCCTCTCCCCTCTCCCCGCTCCTCCCCTCCCCTCCCCCATTCCCCTCCGCCCCACTCCATCCCCCTCAACCTCCCCATATTCTCCCTCCTCCCCTCCCTCCCTAGAAGATAAATTTAAACTTTAAAATGTGAATAACTTTAAAAATATAACACCGATTTCAATGAAACTTCTTCCATTCGCACCAAAGGGACGACGGTGAGTAAGTTGGGCCTAAAATTGTCGCACTATCGTGTACCTTTTTGGCTGTAGTTCAGGGACAAACAAACAAACGAGAGTTTTAGAATATAGATATTATCTACCACCTTAATCCTAGTCACTGAAAACAAGAACATGCTCAAGTTCAACACTCCCAGCGTCATCAATTCTTAGTTGTTTTGAATGATGGAGAGATTAATCAATCATGGCAATTTGTCAAGTAGTGCTGCATACTCAGACAGAGTGCAGTGCTTGCCAGTGTTTACAGTGAGTAGAGAGAAGAGGCTTTATTCCCATTAGGTTACATACTACTTTTTTATTTCAAACATTCTTCACTCCTCAGACCACTGCCTTAGAAATTCCTCAATGACTGGAAAGTCCCTTAAAGGATGTTGCATGTAATGCCAGTGAATAACCTGAAATCATAGTGTAGGAAAATAACTGCAGATGCTGGTACAAATCAAAGGTATTTATTCACAAAATGCTGGAGTAACTCAGCAGGTCAAGCAGCATCTCAGGAGAGAAGGAATGGGTGACGTTTCGGGTCGAAACCCTTCTTCAGACTGAAATCATACATTCTTAAAGTCCAAATTGTGCACTTTAGGCTGTCCGCACACGATTACTGTACCCTGGGCCCTTTCCATAGCTGGGTCTGCCACTGGAGGACTACTGATAGTTTGCATGTCCAGTTTACTGTTAGTGGGAGAGTCAGGGAGATACCAAAGAGAAACTCAGCCAAGGGGAAGGAGGGTGTGTGGGGCGGGGTGGTTTGTGGTGGGAGGGAGTGGGGAGAGCAGGAACACAGTTCCTAAATTGTTTGTGATCTGATTTTTATTATATCATTTAATTGGGCAGTTTTTATATATGAATTAAACCGCATTCAGGCAGGTGAAGTGGATCACTATAAATATCTGTCATTATTCTCTTCCATCTTTTCACACTGTTCTCCTTGATCGTCTCACCCCTACTCTGTAAATCTCTGGATCAGTCCTTACAGAGATCCAGTCCCACCTCATAGAATGCAAATAAAGCTATTCAAACACTGACATCAGCATAGCTATGGGTTTATTATTGTCATGTGCACCGATTACATTGTAAAGCTTTGTTTTGCACGCTATCCAATCAAATCAGACAATAATATACACAAATACAATCAAGCCAAACTAAAGTGCAATAGGTGGAGCAAAGGGAAAGATTCAGAGTGTGGGACATAGTTCTCAGCATTGCAGTGTAACAGTTCCAGAAGCAGTCCAAGGCGACGCAGTTGAGGTGAATCTGACAGTATATTCAGGATCAGTTCCTGTGGATTGGAGGGTAGCTAATGTTATCCCACTTTTTAAGAAAGGAGGGAGAGAGAAAACAGGGAATTATAGACCAGTTAGCCTGACATCGGTGGTGGGGAAGATGCTGGAGTCAATTATAAAAGATGAAATAGCAGCACATTTAGACAGCAGTAACAGGACTGGTCCGGGTCAGCATGGGTTTACGAAGGGGAAATCATGCTTGACTAATCTTCTGGAATTTTTTGAGGATGTAACTAGGAAAATGGACAAGGGAGAGCCAGTGGATGTTGTGTACCTGTACTTTCAGAAAGCATTTGATAAGGTGTCACATAGGAGATTAGTGGGCAAAATTAGAGCACATGGTATTGGGGGTAGGATACTGACATGGATAGAAAATTGATTGGCAGATAGGAAACAAAGAGTCTGTGTTTTCTGGGATTAACGGGTCCCATTCAGAATGGCAGGCAGCGATTAGTGGGGTACCGCAAGGCTCGGTGCTGGGACCACAGCTATTTACAATATACATTAATGATTTAGATGAAGGGATTAAAAGTAACATTAGCAAATGGGTGGCAGTGTGAACTGTGAGGAGGATGCTATGAGTATGCAGGGTGACTTGGACAGGTTGTGTGAGTGGGCAGATGCATGGCAGATGCAGTTTAATGTGGATAAATGTGAGGTTATCCACTTTGGTGGCAAGAACAGGAAGGCAGATTATTATCTGAATGGTGTCAAGTTAGGAAAAGGGGAAGTACAATGAGATCTGGGTGTCTTTGTTCATCAGTCACTGAAAGTAAGCATGCAGGTACAGCAGGCAGTGAAGAAAGCTAATGGCATGTTGGCCTTCATAACAAGAGGAGTTGAGTATAGGAGCAAAGAGGTCCTTCTGCTGTTGTACAGGGCCCTAGTGAGACCACACCTGGAGTATTGTGTGCAGTTTCGGTCTCCAAATTTGAGGAAGGACATTTTTATTATTGAGGGAGTGCAGAGTAGGTTCACGAGGTTAATTCCCGGAATGACGGGACTGTCGTATATCGAAAGAATGGAGAGACTGAGCTTGTATACACTGGAATTTAGAAGGATGAGAGGGGATCTTATTGAAACATACAAGATTATAAAGGGATAGGACACGCTAGAGGCAGGAAACATGTTTCCGATGTTGAGGGAGTCCAGAACCAGGGCCACAGTTTAAAAATAAGGGGTAGGCCATTTGGAACAGAGATGAGGAAAAACTTTTTCACTCAGATCGTTGTGAATCTGTGGAATTCTCTGCCTCAGATGGCAGTGGATGTCAATTCTCTGGATGCTTTCAAGAGAGAACTAGATAGAGCTCTTAAAGCTAGCGGAGTGAAAGGATATGGGGAGAAGGCAGGAATGGGGTACTGATTGTGGATGATCAGCCATGATCACAATGAATGACGGTGCTGGCTCGAAGGGCCGAATGGCCTACTACTGCACCTATTGTCCATTGTCTACCCTAGCTTATGGATGGGCTATTCTGAAGTGTGAGAACAGATGGGAAGCAGCTGTTCCTGGGTCTGGTGGTGTGCACTTTCAAACTTCTTTATCTTCTGCCCAATGGGAACAAGGAGGAGGGAATGACTGGGTTGGGAAAGGTCTTTCATTATGATGGCTGCTTTCCCGAGGTAGCGTGAAGTATAGATGGAGTCAATGGTGGAGAATCTAGTCTGTGTGATGGCCTGGGCCTATCCTCAACTCTCTGGAAATTTCTTGAAATCTTGGGCAGAGCGGTTCCCAAAGCAAGCTGTAGTGTAATCCAACAATATGCTTTCTATGGTGCATCCTTTCCCCCACTCTCTCTTTCCCCCACCACCAACCCCCTCCCCCAACCCCCGCTGTCCCCCTCCCCAGTTCCACTCTCCCTCCCACCCTCACTCTCTCCTCCTCCCACCCTCCCCGCCCCCCCACTCTAACTCTCCCGGAGCGGCGGACTACTGGAGACGGGCAGCGAGGCAGCGGCTGTGGCCTAGCCGAGCTGGGATTACTCGCGGCGGTTGTGGGGGAGAGAGGAGAGAGAAGCGAGGGGAGAGAGGAGAGAAGCAAGGGGAGAGAGGAGAGGGGAGCCCCTGATTGCGGGTGGGTGGCTCTGCTAACGGCGTCCATCTTGTTTGTGCGAGTGAAGAGAGAGTCCGTGCGTGGCCTATGGTGACGTCATACGCACAACAGCCTTTGGAAAAAGGTGTTTAGAAAGGAGTTTTTGAACTTTAAAATGTTTGTAACTTTAAAAATATAAGTCCCATTTAAATAAAAGTTGTTATAAAGAGTTGCTGCGAGAGTGGTAATTAAGGTGGCGTAAAAATTGTGGCGCTATGGTTTACCGTTTTGGCTAAATCACAGAAATACATAGATAGATACATACAGATATATATATATATATATATATATAATATATATATATATATATATATATATACAAGATCTGAATTTTAGAGATAGATAGATAGATAGATAGATAGATAGATAGATAGATAGATAGATAGATAGATAGATAGATAGATAGATAGATAGATAGATAGATAGATAGATAGATAGATAGATAGATAGATAGATAGATAGATAGATAGATAGATAGATAGATAGATAGATAGATGTAAAGAAACCTCTCAGCTCTACTTCTTTAACACAATTGGCTCGCGTTCCTTTGTTAAATTGCCTGTCTAACATCACTATACGAATTATGGCTTTGTCCCACTGTACATCAGGAAGGTCAAAGGCCGTATTATTGTTATCCCCAGTTGTACATTCTATTCCCTTCTACAGATACTTTCTTTGGCACTGGTGTGGGCTGAGTCAAGAGTGAAGAGTGTTTAATTGTCATACGTACCGCCAACGGAACAATAAAATTCTTACCAGACCATGTGAATCCATGGTGCTTTATAATCTGCAGTTAAAAATCATTCTCCATGACCTATCCGTCAATAATTCATATTTTTCCCATCTCAGATGATTGACCTCTCTCTCTCTGCTGCTGAAACCCTAATGCATGTTTTTTTAAAAATTATTCCCGATCTCAAATGCGCCAGTGTCCGCCTTGCTGACATTTCATCTTCCATTCTAAATTTGCTCCAAATTTGTCATTCTAACTCCTCCTAACCAGCATCACAATTCCTCATAAAATAATAAAATATAATTCCTCATAAAAAAAGCACCATGGATTCACATGGTCTGGTAAGAATTTTATTGTTCCATTGATGGTACGTATGACAATTAAACACTCTTCACTCTTGACTCAGCCCACATCAGTGCCAAAGAAAGTATCTGTAGAAGGGAATAGAATGTACAACTGGGAATAACAATAATACAGCTTTTGACCGGGGAGGAAATACCCAGCAAACAATATCCTTCAATCGTGCAGCACCAAAAAGGTTAATTTACTCATCTTCACATCTCTGAGTAGGGTTGTTTTGTGGAATAATGTTGGAATAGCAATTTCCACTGGTTTTATAGATTAAAAGATTTGTCGAACAGTGCAGCATAGGAAAAGGCCCCTCAGCTAACAGTGTGACCATGACATTAATTCAAACCATCACATTTGCCCCCATATGACCCATCCCTCTCCATTCAATTAAACAATTAACAGAAATAGAATAACATTTACAAAGAAGCTATTCCTCCAAATAGGCTAATCTTTCTGGAGACTATTGCCACGCACATCTTTGTCCAGATTGGGCCCAACCCAAAAGATTGATGAATTTGTTGTTAAAGGTATGCTTGAGATAGTCTTTAATGCATGAATGTGGGTAAGCCTATAGTGTCTCCCTCATCATGTTTGCAGTTATGTTTCAAGAGAGAGAAAGATAGGGACTGTAAGATTACATTTGGAGACAAAAATATGAATGTCTAAAAAAAAGTTTTAATGAGAATAAATTACAATAGACAAGGAGTTTCTGACACCACAATTACCTTTAAATTTTCAATTCTTTCTGTAACATATTTCCCATTAAAATCTGTAATTTTCTTACTCTAACCTCGTTCCAACCTCATGTGCACTGTTCACTGCAGTGGAGGCGATTCTTCGCGGGTCGACCCATGGTCGGCGGTCGATGAGGGAGGGGGAAGAACAATGGAAGAATCGGCATGGGCGGACCACCATTGGGGGGGGGGGGGGGGGGGTGAAGAACAATGGACAATGGGGAGGAAGGGAGACCAAAGGATATTGGGAACCCGGTGTGGGGGAACCGCTATGGAGGGGGGGGGGGAGAGCAAAAGGAGGAGCTGGTAGGTGGCCGCTATTTGTATACATCGGGTATGCAAGCAAATAATTTCACTGTGCCTATAAGAAAATAACTGCAGATGCTGGTACAAATCGATTTATTCACAAAATGCTGGAGTAACTCAGCAGGTCAGGCAACATCTCGGGAGAGAAGGAATGGGTGACGTTTCGGGTCGAGACCCTTCTTCAGTCTGAAGAAGGGTCTCGACCCGAAACGTCACCCATTCCTTCTCTCCCGAGATGCTGCCTGACCTGCTGAGTTACTCCTGCATTTTGTGAATAAATTTCACTGTGCCTATTTGATATGTTCTATAATGCATCAGCAGGCTTATATTCTTACATGCGTAGGTAAACATAGAAACATAGAAAATAGGTGCAGGAGTAGGGCATTTGGCCCTTCGAGCCAGCACCGTGGCTGATCGTCCAGAATCAGTATCCTGTTCCGGCTTTTTCCCCATATCCTTTGATTCCCTTAGCCCCAAGAGCAAAATCTAACTCTCTCTTGAAAACTGCAGATGATGGTTTACACCGAAGATAGACTCACAATGCTAGAGTAACTCAGCGGGACAGGCAGCATCTCTGGATAGAAGGAATGGGAAACGTCACCCATTCCTTCTATCCAGAGATGCTGCCTGTCCCGCTGAGTTACTCCAGCATATTGTGTCCATCTTCTATATTCTTACATTGCAGTTTTGCAATTGAAAACAGTTGGTGAGAGAAAGTATGTGTGTGCGGGAATAGAAAAATCATGTAAGAGAGCCAACAAAAGGAGCAAATGCAGATAGTTGAGATAGGGATACAAAAGAGTAGCAGAAAGCCAGATACAATGTAGGATACAATGCAGCAATCAGTTTATTATGAGCCCAGATTACATTTCCCCCACTCCCACCTCTCATGTACAATTGAGAATATATGATGCATATTACCGGAATTTTTTTGAATGATTCTGTATTTTTTCTTGCTGCAACTGAACAGGAAAACCACACAAAAGAATTGTGAAAGAAAAATGTCTGGAATGCATTCAAGGCAAGGACACACTCTTTTGAGTTTGGATGATATTTATTAACTGCCTCAGCTTCACATAATTTACAATTTAACCCAAATTCCTAGAATGTACTCTGGCACAGGGAAATCTACCCACCCATTGCCCATGTTAGCTTCTTGTAGCTCTCGCCATAGTGCAAATGAAACGTTTTCCTGTGCCATTGAACCTTGCTCACTGAGATACTTAAAGAAACAGTTTTATTCACAGATTTTACAAAGATATTTGCAGAAACTTTATTTCATTGCAGGCTCAAAACCTCCTTAATAATTTACAAATATGATCCCTCCAGAAAAAACAGACCATATTGTAAAAATCAAATTCCAGGTGTGGTTGTATCTCCATTCTTAATTAATTGGTTGCTATCAGTGCGATGGAGAAGACAAATAACTGGCAGCCATAGAGACTATATAAATGCACTGGTCAGTGGTACATGAGCAGTTCACACTGTTTATTTATAAGAAAATAACTGCAGATGCTGGTACAAATCGATTTATTCACAAAATGCTGGAGTAACTCAGCAGGTCAGGCAGCATCTCGGGAGAGAAGGAATGGGTGACGTTTCGGGTCAAGACCCTTCTTCAGACTGTTTATTTAATGTGGCATTAAACTAACCTCAGTGAGATGTGTTTTCCGAGTAGAGTATTGCCAAGGAAGCCAAAAGACCATTTAAGAGGCTTTTAGATATGCACATGGACATGTAGGGAATAGAGGGATATGGATCATGTGTAGGCAGATGAGATGAGTTTAACTTGATATCATGTTTGGCTGAAGGCCCTGCTATCCTGTTCTATGTCCTGTTCTATGGGCGGCACGGTAGCGCAGCGGTAGAGTTGCTGCTTTACAGCGAATGCAGCGCCGGAGACTCAGGTTCGATCCTGACTACGGGTGCTGCACTGTAAGGAGTTTGTACGTTCTCCCCGTGACCTGCGTGGGTTTTCTCCGAGATCTTCGGTTTCCTCCCACACTCCAAAGACGTACAGGTATGTAGGTTAATTGGCTGGGTAAATGTAAAAATTGTCCCTAGTGGGTGTAGGATAGTGTTAATGTACGGGGATCGCTGGGCGGCACGGACTTGGAGGGTCGAAAAGGCCTGTTTCCGGCTGTATATATATGATATGATATGATATGTTCTATATTTTGTTTTGCATTAGCTGGAGCATTGGTGTTTAGTTTGAGGAAGATGGTATTCAAAGTTCCATGTTATCTTACAGAGCTGTGAAGAAATCTATTCCTATATTCTTTATAAATTCCAGGCTTAAACTAAACATGAGTCTCAGAAATTCCACCAACACATAAACGTTTTTGGCACTTTTCATGTTGAGAAGGATTCAAAGCCACTTCTTCATTTGGCATTGAATTAAACAGATTGAGGTGAATTTTGACAAGTAGGTCACATGAGGAATTTTTTAGACCAGAGTTAAACTTTGTGATGTTTGCCGTTGTCACATTTTGGGATAGTTGACCACTTGACTTAAGTCCAAAATATCTGAAATATTGTGAACAACTCAATAGCCAAATCATAATAATATATATATAAAGTATAAAGAGAAGGTGCATAATGGTATCTCTAAAAATCTATCAGGCAGCAAAGGTTGATGAGGCGAGGCATCTTTTGCTGAAATTAGAGAATTAATTGATTGAGGTGATCAATATTATGATGCAGTGGATGAGGTAGGCAGAAAGTAGATATGTCCACGAAAATGAGGAATCATACCCAAGTGTCAGAAATATTAGTTAATCACTGATAAATCCAATGGGGAATTCAGGAGAAGCCTCATCGTGATTAGAATCTAGAACGTGTTGCCACTCGGTAAATCTGAGGTGATAAGTTTACATGACCAGCTAACAAAGTGCATTAACGAGCAGGTAAAAAGATATATTGATGGAGGTAGATGAAGAAAGTGGGAAGAAATTTGTGCTGTGGGACATAAAGGGCCATATGAAACTGAAAAGTATCCTGACCCGAAATGTCTTCCACAGATGCTGCCTTACCCGCTGAGTTACTCCAGCACTCTGTGTGTTTATTTAGTAAACGAGCATCTGCAGTTCCTTGTGTCTCTGTATTAATGTCACTTGTGCTTCAGTGAACTAAATAATTTATTACATTTTGCTACACAAATTTATGCCTGATTTATATTATGAATTCAAATTTAAATTCCAATCAATTAACAGAAGAACCATATGTTAGACAAACAAATTAGTTTCGGTCCAGAATGATGTTTCACACATGCCATTTCACCTTGAGGCACTGAGAGTTCATTAAAACTATTCCAATGCTTACATGCATTATTTTGGAATGGCTTCCTTCTTATAAACTGGACCAGTTAGCTTCACAGAATTTAGAAATAGGATATTGTCAAGTTGAATTGGCAATTTCACTTACCAAATGGAAATGTGTAAGATCTTGGCTTCTAACATCTTTATAATCTATTATTATATTACTAAAACTTTCATATTGTATATCACAATTTATATTGTATATCACTTTTTAAACTTTAATACTTACGTAAGATGGCCGCCGATCACTTTTTAAACTTTAATACTTATGTAAGATGGCCACCAAATCTGCGCCTGTGCAGTTGGGGGAGGCTTGCCGCTCGGAGGGGGCAGGACCCGCACGAGTGACGGGAGTGGCTGCCAATGGGGGGGGGGGGGGGGGTGAGGTGAGCTCTCCTGCTGCTGGCCGCAGGAGAGGTTTGCACGGAGGGTTGCCGAGCCCGCAGGCGAGATTTGGACCCAACGGGTCCACGCCCGTCAACTATTCTCTAACACTCAGGGAAAACAGTCAAGCTAATTTAAACATTTTTCAGTTCCATTCTTGTCTATTGCTAACTTTAAATGCAGTAAGCATGACATTTGAAGATCCGGCTGAATCTTTTCTTTTGTTCCTTCCGAGCACAGCCACCACAGAGCTTTTCATTCACTGGGCCCTGTCGAGGAAACCCTGCCTGTTTCAGATCATTTCCTAAACTTGCGCAAATATTTGACCAAACTATTAAAGAGACAAATAAAGTTAATTGATCTACATTAGAAAATGTTTCTCCATTTATATAAAGACAATTCTTTAACGGAAGGAGGCCTGGAATATAATTCCACCAGCAATGACAGCTTTTTATGGATCATCCTGCAGTTCACAAATCATGAAACAACCTTAGTAGTGGGTGTTGGAACAACATTCAATCATATGGTATTGGCGGAGGGGATGGAGTGAAAATCATTAATTCAATTTACTGCCACATGCACGTGATCTATTTGATTCATAAAAGTTACTTTATTAACAAAGATTAAGACAAATATAATTGTGAGAAAGAAACACGGACATAAAATCCCAAACACCCAATCACACATTGCATTTGGAGTATTGTGAGCAACTTTCGGCACCATATCTGAGGAAGGATGTGCTGACCCTGGGGAAGGTGCAGAGGTTTACAAGAATGATCCCAGGAATGAGTGAGTTAATGTATGATGAACGTTTGTCGGTACTGGGCCTGTACTCGCTGGAGTTTAGAAGAATGAGGGGGGACTTCATTGAAACATACAGAATAGTGAAAGGTTTGGATTGAGTGGATGTGGAGAGGATGTTTCCACTAGTGGGAGAGTCTAGGAATAGAGGTCAAAGCCTCAGAATTAAAGGACATTACTTTAGGAAGGAGATGAGAAGGAATTTCTTTAGTCAGAGGGTGGTGAATCTGTGGGATTCTTTGCCACAGAAGGCTGTGGAGGCCAAGTCAATGGATCTTTTTAAGGCAAAGATAGATAGATTCTTGATTAGTACGGGTGTCAGGGGTTACAGGGAGAAGGCAGGAGAATGATGTTGGGAGGGAGAGATAGATTAGCCATGATTGAATGGCGGAGTCGACATGATGGGCCGATTGGCCTAATTCTGCTCCTGTTATTTAGGGCCTGATGACCTTATGACACTGAAAAAAATCAAGGGCTTTGGATGCTTTCTCTGCGTTCCAGTGATTCCCAAGCCAAGTTCAGCAAATAACATCGCTTTAGCTTATTTTTAGCTGAAAGCTGGAGTAACTCAGTGGGCCAGGCAGCATCCCTGGAGAACATGGAGAGATGATAGATGACATTACGGTTCAAGACCCTTCTTCAGACTGATTCAGACTCTATCCTTAGCTTTAGCTGAGATTAGTTAACCCAGCGGAGATGGAAGGGGAGTGGGGTGGTTGTCAAATGGGGACACGGTGAATGTTCTATTGGGTGAACTCCCTGATTTATCACACCTCCTTCAGATCTTTCAATTGACATTCTGGAAAGAATAGTTCAAAAATGATCAGTGTTCAAGCGTGTTGTTATGGCAGAGTTGCACTATGTGGAGGCACATAATATTATGTGCCTGAGTTTAGTGATATTATTGAGGGAATGGTTGGGAAATGACCAGGTGGTTCCAATCAACTCAGTGGCAAGTCATTCTCAAGTCTCATCACTTGCCGGTGGCCAGTTACAGTCATAAGACTAAAAATATGACTTTATTTTGTATTCTATGTCTCTAGCAAAAGCTAGCTCTTTACATATCGAAATTTTCATTAAACCATCGGTAGCCTCACAAGTCCTCACTGAGTCAGACTATCAATTCTCTTATGGAAAAATGACTTAGCAGACCATAAAAGCAGTGAACAAAATAATGCTGTGAAAGGCACTGAATCGCCAGTATCTAAATTAGATGTCCCAAATAAAAGACGCACCGGCATAAGTCTATGCAGGAACCAAACTATGAAATGAGAAATAAAAGTAAAATGCAGGATAATCTTTAATTGAAATTTCTCCTTTAATATGATCAGCTACCCTGTGGGCTGTTACTGAGATCTAACAGAATGATGATTATAATTCCTGAGCCCTAGCCCCACACTAGTAGACTACCTCACTGCATGCTGTTATTTTAGTTACTTCGTTATTTCAGAATTCTGAGAAGGAATTACCGAGAAAGCATTGGGATATGAAGGGTTCCCACTGTTCTCCAGAACTGTTTATGAGTCTTTAAATGCTGAAATGCGCCACCTTGGATTTCACAGGAATTCAAAATTTGCATTTAGAACTCAAATATCAACATCGGTCTCATCATTTTGAGTATATAAAAAAACATTTCAAGGAAAGAAGAACAAAATTAATTATTTGCCGGCCTTGAAGCCAAATGACATATTTTAATTAACGTATGATTATTTGTTTCCACCTATGTTTAACTGTGCACCATTTTCTTTTCAAAAGCCTAAACCGCAAAGTCATAGAGCTGTCCCCCTTAATACTTCTCCAGATCCCGCCATTCACCTACACATTCGGGACAAGTTACAATGGCCGATTTATCAACCAACCCAGACATTTTTGAGATGTAGGAGTAAATTACAGCACCCGGAGGGTATCCATGTGGTCATAGTGAAAATGTGCAAGCTCCACACGGACAAAGCACCGGAGGTCAGGAGTGAACCTGCATCACTGGGATTGTGAAGCAGCAGCTCTACTAGCTGAGCCACTGTGCCATCAGCTGCAGCCTCGCCAACAATTGTAACAGTATTTTTCTACTTTTTAAGTCCAACCCTTTAGCAATAAAGATAGATACAAAATGCTGGAGTAACTCATATCATATCATATCATATATATACAGCCGGAAACAGGCCTTTTCGGCCCACCAAGTCCGTGCCGCCCAGTGATCCCCGTACATTAACACTATCCTACACCCACTAGGGACAATTTTTACATTTACCCAGCCAATTAACCTACATACCTGTACGTCTTTGGAGTGTGGGAGGAAACCGAAGATCTCGGAGAAAACCCACGCAGGTCACGGGGAGAACGTACAAACTCCTTACAGTGCAGCACCCATAGTCAGGATCGAACCTGAGTCTCCGGCGCTGCATTCGCTGTAAAGCAGCAACTCTACCGCTGCGCTACCGTGCCGCCCTCAGCGGGTCAGGCAGCATCTCTGGAAAAAAGGAATAGGCGATGTCTTCAGACTGAGATTCAGGGGAGAGGGAAATTAGCGGTATGAAAAGGTACAGAACAAAACAGAGTTGGCACCAATGACCAAGGAAAGGTGAAGCCTGCAATGGACCATTGTAGGCTGTGGAAGAGGTGATAATGAAGGGATACGAACAGTGAATCTAGCAGCATGACTTGGGTGGGGGAGAGACGGAGAGAGAGGGAATGTAAGGGTTACTTGAAATTAGAGAAATCAATATTCATACTGCTGGGTTGTAAGTTGCAATAAAGATTTATTTGCCAATTGCCTTCTTAACGACCTGCTGCACCTCCATGTTATTTTAAAAATTCATTTAATTGCAGCTTCTCTCCATTTAGATAATGGACTGGGAAATTATGTTAAAGGAAATGTCAAATGATGATAAGTGGTAGGCAGTTAAGCAGCTATTTCATAATGCCCAGCAGAAATTTATCCCAATCGGGAAAAGGGACTCGATGAGAAAGATGGACAATACATGATTAACAAAGGAGGTCAAGAAAAATATCAAATCAAATCCAAATATCATCTCGCATGCCTTCCCACCTACTTTAGGGCAACAGCAAACTTGAATACATTAAACCGTCTTCTCCACCATGTTGTTTAATGGCGTTCATAAACAATTGAGGACCATGCTTTGTGGTAGCTCAGTTACTGTGCTACAGTTTTTTTTCTCATCAGAATCTGGATCATGATGGTTTTGAATTTGTTTGTTCTGGACCCTAGCATCCAGTAGTTTAGAGGAAACTTCCATCCCATCTGTTTGGGGTCGGATGTAAATTATGGGCTCAGCAGAGTGAAGTGCGTTCTAATGCATTGTGACAACTAGACATATTTTTCCACACTGCCATAACTGAGTTGAGGCAGTGCCAGATGGATCTGAAACTATCACTTGTGCACTTTGCAGAACAGGAGGCAGAATCTCACAGTCAACAGGATCCCGTGCAGTCAGACCCAATTATTCTTGCAAGGCAATGCCACTGCCGTTAGAAGTGTGGATTTCACTGCATAGAATCAACTGCAGCACACACCTACAAAAAACGTGCAATCTGTTTATTAAAAGTATTCATTTAGCAATGAATAAAATGATTTTAGCAGCTTTCGTTTTCACTTTATTTCACAGAAACATTCACTTAATTAATTTATTCAAATGACCTTGATTTATTCGCGTTTTAGATTTTCTAAGCAACCTCCTCCGTCTTTGCTCAGTGTTGGTTTACAATCACCAGCAATTCCCTCTGATGAGTTCTGATAGGCGAGCCTGGATATTGCAGACATTCCCACAATAGCAGTGGTGCACTAGCATGGAACATGATCCCGTCTGAGCAAAATGGCAAGGAAGGGATGGGCTCTAAAAAGGTCTGTGGCCCACAATAGTCTCACCTTAACCTAGCTGAGACTGCTGAATCGCACAAGTGGCCGATCTATGAGGTTGTTCATGTGCTTAAAATATTGGATGGGACTTGCACCTCATGAGTCAGAGAAACCCATTCTGAAGTGCCACTTTCCCACCCACAGTCATCCTCAATTCCACAGTTAATCCGGAAAAGATATCCAGACCCTACCCGAAAAACCACCCATTCCTTCTATCTAGAGATGTTGTCTGTCCCACTGAGTTACTCCAGCATTTTATGTCTACCTCCAGACATCATTTTCTGTGTCAGGCATCTTATAGTATCTTCCCTTAGAGTTATACAGTGTGGAAACATGCCCATCTTGCTCATGCCTTTGTTAGATCTGCCCTTCTACTGTATGTCCATGCAACTTGAAACATGTTGCAGGTAAGTCCTGAACATGTAAGCAAATGGTAGTTTACCATTGGTAAGTTTGAAGGAATCTGAAATTAACAATCTCTAGGTTACAACAGCAATTGAGAATAAAGAGAGTGGGTAATAAAGGAAGTGAATGAGAGATGAAAAAAGAGAACCAAAAATCAAAATGACATTTTATAAAATCTCCAACAATTGAAACCTAAAGATGTGAGACTCCACACTTGTAGATGAATGTTCAGTGTAAGAGTAGCACACTGTTCAAATGGTACTTGGATTGAAGCAGGCAACTGTCTGCCATGTGCAGCACAGAAAGTGCAGCAACATCGCACATTCTTGCATGGCAATGCTATTCGCTATTAGAAGTGTTAATTTCACTGTATAGAAATGCAGTTGCAGTACCAACCTCCAAAGAACCACAGGGATGGTAGCAAGGTGCCAGATTGTGCTTTGTTTTGCTGCTGAGCATATCTTCAACCTCTGCACCTGTGCGCTGTTATGTAGGTGTCAGAGATGTGCTGGCAGACAGATGTTCCTCTCACACTGAGCCGGGTAGCACAACCTCAGCTTTACATCAGCCTTGGCAATGCAGTCTCTGACACTCATTAAAATTGGAAACCCAGGCCAGCTTCTTGCTTTGTTGTAATGTCATTGGTTTATTAATTAAAAACATAAATATACAAAGCGTTTAACCACATTCTTTATATTTTGGTTTATAACTTTTATGTATTTTTTTAATCATTTTCAAACATTTAAAAATCCTTTTGAACACAAGTGAAAGCTGTTTCTGGCAGCAGTAAACTCGAAAGCCATTGGGGTGGTGAGGGAAAGGGGACTTGTTGCCCGTTGCAGCTACAATTCTACATCGGTACATGCAGCTGAAGGATGAGCAGTGGGTTTCCAGTGTGGGTGGTGGGTTGGATCGGTACAAGACCTTGGCCTTTGAAATTCTTCCAGGATAAAAACAGATGTGTTTAGCTGGTGGGTGATGGCATGTTTTATGTATGAGCCTACTGCTGCGCAAGACCAGACCATGTGGAAGAGTGCTGGCCATGCACAAATTCTGCACACAAAGGCTTTTCATTATCAACTCCACCGCTGTCATCATTTAAACATTTCAAAATAGACTTTATTCAAGTAAATAAATATATACAATACAGGAACTGTGCAGAAAATTCTTCTGACATTTTCAGAGGCTGTATGTACATAGATTCAATTCGTTGTTACACAGTGTTTACAACAAATCACTCAATTTTACCCCACACCCTTGCCCACTGCCGTGAAATCCCTTCCCTTATTTTGAGGGGCGTCTCCACCACACTCTGCCCCCCATGTCCAGGAGCGGAAGGACCCTAGACGATGGCCCTCCCCCACAGAGTCTTGGCGTTGGCTGTACCAAGCTTCAGTGCATCCCTCAGCACGTACTCCTGTAGTTTGCAGTGGGCCAGTCGGCAAGCAGGAGTCTTCACCCACCATCCTCTGTGTAAATAAACTTGTCCCGCATATCTCCTTTAAACTTTGCCCCTCTCACCTTAAAGCTAGCCTTTGACATTTTCAGGCTGAGAAGTTTGTCTACTCTATCTATGACTATAATTTTATATACTTTTATCAGGCTCCTCTCGACATCCGGTGATCCAGAGAAAACACTAATTCCACACAAGCCACACTCCGCCTTACTATGCACATACAAATGAGTGGCAAATGACTTTTTTTAGAAAATCACTACCGAGCAGATGGCTGCTGAACAGAGCAGGTGCTGAGCCTAAGGAATCTTCAGTGGTCTTAGTAGCTAAGCAATGGCCACCAACAAAAGAGGAAACAAATTCTTTTGAAGGTTAATATTGAGCCAGGATCAGCAAAACTGACCCTTTTAAGCCCTTTTCAAGGCTGGGATTGGAACTTCTTCCTCTTCAAGTTTACCCGTTGCATTCCACCTCTGGGGCAAGTGCCTGAAATGGGTCTTTTTGAAATGGATAAAGACTTGGTGAATGGCAGCAACTCTCTTGAATATTTCAAAATGATGCATGGGTCCAAAATTGGGTATATTTTCAAACCTTCCCATTGAGATGTGTCACTCGTTATAGATCAGGGTAAGGATCTGAAAACTTTGAATAAAATATTCAGTCCAGAATGAAGGAATGGAAATGTCATAACTCTGGAGGTAATGAGGGTTCTGAGTCTTTGCAGGTCCACTTGTTGTAGAGGCAAAGTCTACCACACACATCTTACCATTAACATATACAAATCAAATATTTTGGTTCATAAAACAATATGAAGAGGGATCATTTGTAGGGATTCACTACCATTGTCCAACTGGGAAGTCTCCAGTTATATATAAACTCCTTACAACTGTTCACGTCTCAGATTTAATAGAATTCTTTCAATAAGCCTCCATATAATATTCCCTTACTTTGCCGAGTTTAAGTGCCTGGGCAAATAACTTTGTCAATATTCTAAAGATGGCCAACTATGAATGGAATTTCTAAGATACATGATACAGAAAATCTATCAAGGGCCACAGCTGAAAAGAAGGTCAAGAGATATCCTCCAAGTTATATTGTCAGGATTGTGGCCCAGCAGCTGTTGTTCCAAAGTTTAGTTTCAGACTCTTTGTTACATTAAAGAATGTGTTACTGGTCACTTAACCTCAGAGTGTTTAGCAAGTTCATAATATTTGTGGCCTTTACAGTGTAAAAACTAATCAATAATCTCCGATTTTGGCATTTATGAGTTCCTTCGGTCACCTGTGGGTCTGAATTTTTACAGCTGAATTGTTCTTTGTAAAATTCATATCAGCTCATGGAAATCAAGTTGACATTGTTTTGCTGATGTGTGTAGTCTGGAGTGATTTATAGGGGTAATAATCTACAATTTTCTGCATTTCGACATTCAATGTATTTTCCCAAAGAGAAGTTTAGACAACAGTCAGTGTAACAGTGATCACTTTTCATTTGATTTAGTGTATGCAAGTGATCTACACAGCTGATTAAGATCCTCGGTAGGCAGGAAGCAGATGTACATACAAGGATAAAGTTGTGGCTGTTAAATCAGCAACAGGATAAACTTGACCATGTTGGCATGTTGCATTCTGCTAAAAATAACTGTCCATTCCTGGAGAAATTGCAGTTTAAAGGGACACAAATTAAATGATGATTACAAAAATGATACAGGAGGTATTGACTTGGAACAATGAAATTCAAGAGATATATAAATCTGGGGAATCATTTCCAATTGCATTTATTTAATTAACACATCCCGATGAAATGATTCACTGCTTTTCTTTGCTGCTGTTGGATTGAAGTCAAGACCCATTGAATCTTGTTGCACAGGAGTTACTGGGCCCTATCAAATGAAAAGCAGTCTTCGAAAACTGGACCAGCATGACTGAGCTCACACCAAGTAATATGAAAAGAGAGATACAAAAAGAGAAAGGAAATACTCTTGTAGACACAATGAACTACAGATGCCATTTAACAAAAAAAAAAACATGAACATAGGTGGAAATTGTTGGTGAAGGAGAGAAATGGGTGCAAATCCAGGTGGGGCACGGGAAAAGGGGGGTGAAGGGGAGGGGGCTGGGGGTGGGGGGGGGGTGGGGGGTGGTGGGGAGTACTCTTCCTTGTCTCCAGTACTGTGAAGGACATTTGTATAGGGAGAATCTTCTCACCACCTCTACCTGGTGAAGTCAAACACAGAGAAGAGTTCAACATTTCAGTCCTGATCTGCTGTTCGATGCTCCCACTATGAATTCTACAATTAACATCAGTATCAGAAGGAAAGGTTGAAGTAAGATAAACAGATTTTGTGTCCTTGCTCCAAAAAGTGTTGTGGGTGAAAAATAGAAACATAGAAACATAGAAAATAGGTGCAGGAGTAGGCCATTCGGCCCTTTGAGCCTGCACCGCCATTCAATATGATCATGGCTGATCATTCAGCTCAGTACCCTGTACCTGCCTTCTCTCCATACCCCCTGATCCCTTTAGCAAAAAGGGCCACATCTAACTCCCTCTTAAATATAGCCAATGAACTGGCCTCAACTACCTTCTGTGGCAGAGAATTCCACAGACTCACCACTCTCTGTGTGAAGAAATGTTTTATCATCTCGGTCCTAAAAGACTTCCCCCTTATCCTTAAGCTGTGACCCCTGGTTCTGGACTCCCCCAACAACAAAAAAAGATCACAATCAGCTCGAATCCTTCCCTCCCCTGGTCAGGTAGCTCATTAAAGATCACTTTGAACCCAGTAAAACCAGGAAGCCTCTTTGACAAACATTTCTCTTAGAATAATTCACAGTCCAAGCCTGCATCTAAAAGGCAGATGAGAAAATACTAACTAATTCAGAGTTTTCTGAATTACTTTGGGAAATTTTTAAACTGTCATGTTTTTATTTGCTTTTGCTTTGAATGTTTTTTCCTCTCAATCCCCTGTTTCTCCACATATTTTTATTTTTCAAAAGGATTCAAATTTCTGTCTCCTCTTTAATTCACCCTGCTCCAAGTCCTATCATTGTTTATGCTTCAATCTTTAAATCATTTTGGTAGGAAGATAACCTATTGGCTGTCCAGTTCACTCAGACCCACAGTAACGTGTTTTCCTCACTGCACTATTATTGGCATGAAAATATACCCAACCATTAGTTACCAATCTAACCACATGCCGCAGCCTAATCTGTCCCAGAATTCATTATTTTGTGTGCCACAGAGTAGGATTGGCAATTATTCAAAATTGTCACAAGGTTAAAAGGACACTTACACTGCTAGTCAGTAGACGTAACATTTACTGATGAATGTTAAGGGCAATTATGGTACAAATGCAATAATTTCATGAGAATCACAGGGAATTTAAGCATGAGATGTCTTTCCATGATGTTATCTATGGAACATCGCAAATCAACTGATGAATTGACACAAGCCGTGGCCATTTCGTGCATTAAATCATGCATTAATGGTCCCATGTATCATTCCACTGCTGGCCGTCATGAACAAAATCAGCTAATGGATTTTGGAACATTTTTTCTTTCCTTTAGCCTCATTGCTTTTATTTTTTTCATAGCTCTTCTTTCCTCCTTTCTATTGCTTGACTGAACCCATAGTCAGGTCAGGCAATCCAGACAATTTACCGCAAAATGGATGTACGATGAGTTTTTTTCTCATGGAGAGTCACAGAAAGTAATTATATCGAACCTACTACCATCAATGTAAATGAAGATCATTTTCACAGCACTTTCACATTTCACTTTCATTCCCCCATTACCTGTTGGTTCTGGATATTGCATATTAGATGCATGGCTTGTTAATAAACAGCAATTCATGCTGACTTATCTACATTTGAAGTCGACAAAACATTGCCTCTCAACGGCTAGGTTGAGGGTGTGTGGAAGGATTGATTTTTGTTTATGCATTTGCCGTTGTTTATTCTTGGTTCTCTGGGACTTGTTGCTCAAAGGAACACCTGTTGACAAAATGTGTGGGGCTGGTTAAGGTCCTTTGGTTGTTGTTCCAACAACAAGCCAGGTTACCATCAAATTAGGCAGCTACAGACCATGTCCACTGTGACTATGTGATCAAAGGCGTCTGGGACAAAACCTTCCCTTCTATAAATGGTGCTACATCAGTGAAAATTTGATATTGTTCACTAAAAAGAGAGTTGAATAATTTGAGCTATTTTATGTGATCTGGAGGAGATCTTGTGGAAATACGACTACCATTTTGATAGTGGTATTCGAATTTGTAAATTGTTTTCCCAAAGGAATTTTAAAGCCAAAAATATTTCATTAAAAGATCCAAGGTTGACTGGAATCTTTCGACACTGATTAATCTTATTTTTCAGCTGGAAAGGGTAGGTGTAATTAACAGATTTTTTTCTCGACAGCAACGGCTGAGTATATTTCAAGGGCTGCTTATTCGCTCTTGATTAAATAAATCACTTGAGAACTGAAGATTAATTTAAAGTTTTTTAATAATACATTTGACTTATGGAAGTGTAAGAAAGACATGAATCTGAATGCCCACTGAAACTTACAAAAGGGAACAGTCCTCTCATGATTTGTTTGATGGCTCATTATAACACTCTGTGCTCAATCACAGTGGGATTCATTTTAAGACGGAGTTGTCACCACAACATTTAGAAGTGTTCTCAGTTTACTCTTAACCTGTTAACACTGAGAACTCACAGGGAGCAATTTAATCTCTGGGATAAAAAAAGTGGACGTTTAAAGATAGAAAACTGACTAACCAAGCACGAGACTGTGGCTTTAACAGGGGTAAATCTAGGGATCAGGCAAGAATCTACAACGTGGGACTCTCGGTCACATTTAAAATGTTACAATTCAGGATCTACAACATTTAAATGCAGCTAAGAGTCTCTAGTTTTAGCTGCAAAGTAAACTTAATCACTTCAGGCTCCTCAGTTCCCTATTGATCCCATCCACACATCTCAAGCCATTGCCACCCCACAGTCCACTGCCAAAGCTACCCACATTCATCAGCCCCATGCTAACCTCAAACACATATCAGTCCACAGCCAACTGCCTGTACACCACACACAGTACCAATCCAATCCAAATCCAACATTTAGCAACCCCGCCCACACCGTGCACCTAGTTCCAATCCCACTCCTCTGTCTTTCAGCCCACTCCTCCATTCCCACGCACCATTAATTCCCCCAACATCCCTCATTCAATGTCAACCACATCCACGCTTCTCAGCACATTCAATGTCAACCATATCTACGCCCCTACCCTATCTGCACACCTCACCAATACCAACTGCCTCTGTACCCTTCAGCACACTTCCAAACCCATCTGCCCACCACCAAACCCACCCTCTCCTAACATGTCAATCTATGACACCTATCTCAGCTTACCACCATAGCAACACACCCACCCAACTTCACCCCATGTGTGACATTGCAGTTCACTGCTCATGCCTTCCACATGATCGACACCGACCCAGGTAGCCTCTGATCACTTCCTGCCTTCCCACCTCCTCTTCAGGCTGTGTTCTGGAAATGGAAAAAACAAAACCAATTAGATCTTGCCAGTTATGTCCATAGGTTATCTACATTTCCTTACTTCCAGGTTCACCAGCTTGGTCTCCCCCGACTTAACTGGAATTTTCGGGACACAGCGTCTCAATTCCACCTCAATCACCCCCCCCCCCATTTCCAAGACACAGCCTCTCAAAGCAGCAGGAAAATTAAAATGCATGCGGAGATTTTATCAAACAGTTATTGTTTTCCAGTCATCATTGAATAGGCATTTGTAGCAGAAACAACAGAATAGCTTCTGTCGAACATTATAAATGATTTCAGCCTGCACAATTAATCTAAAAATGCTTTATTTATAATTTATTTGGGGGGTTTGCACATTGCTGGCATTGACAGTATTTACCACTCTCCCTTGTTGCTGTGGGAGGTGACAATGAACTGTAGAATTACAAGCTGTGGGGATATGCCTGCCTAGAACATCTGCCCGCACTCACCAAAGGACTCTCAGGAAAGACCAACTCAGCTGCTGATCAAAATATTCAGCTAATGAGAACCTTCCCAACATAAATATATATGAGCTGCAACATCAGGGAGTTATCTCCTTCTGTAATTCCTCAGAGTTTTTGCATTCCTCCATTTCTGACCTCTTGTGCATTTTATATGTTCTTTGTTCTACTCCTGGCAGCCACGCATTCAGCTGCCCCAGCTCAAAGGTTTCATTGTTCCCTTTCATAAATGGCAGCACAGTGATGCAGCGGTGAGGTTGCTGACTTACAGTGCCGGAGACTCGGGTTCAATCCTGACTAAAGGTGCTGTCCGTGCAGAGTTTGTACGTTTTTCCCTGTGATTGTGCGGGTTTTCTCCGGGTACTCTGGTTTCCTCCCACACTCCAAAGACATGCAGGTTTGTAGGTTATTCGGCTTCAGTGAAATTGTAAATTGTTCTTCATGTGTAGGATGGTGCTAGTGTACAAGGTGATTGCTGATCGGTGTGGACTTAGTGGGACAAAGGGCCTGTTTCCACACGCATCTCCAAAATCTGAAGCTCTCCGTTTATTCTCCTCCTGGAGGATATTAGTTAAAATCTACCTCAATCATGGAGCTTTGGTTCAATTGGACATCATTTTCTCAAGGTAACATCAACCAAACTCAGCACAGAAGGAGGAGGTGGGGAGATGAGAACTGATGGTGTACCTAAACCTGGCACCAAGTGCTCTAATTGAAGGATGAAGATACAGGGCTTAAGAAAAAATGCAAAGCATTTAACCATTATTTGGTGGATTAGAAATCAACTGAAATACCCGATTTCTCAAAATATTTTGCCCTGACATTGTGTGCAACGGTGGAAATTGATCGAGATGTTTAATTGCATCCCACTGACACTGTCTGAACAGAATTCTGGTTAAACAAGAAGAATATGTCAGTGAAAGCATTGAAAATTGTAAATGCGGCCTTTGAAGCAAAATTTAAAATTTGCAGCTGCTGGATATCGGAAAAAAAAGAAAATGCTGACCATCATCAGGTCAGGCAGCATCTGTGGAGAGAGAAACAAATTAAACAATGCAGGTAGATTATCTAAAAGAGCAAAATGAATCAAAATAAATCAGCAGACTAGGAGAGCAGCAGAAAACTAATACATGTTTGCAATGTTTTATTGATTGGTAGGTCGATAGTAAATGAAATGTAATGACACATTCAAAGGGTATTGGAAAGAAGTAGAGAACAGAAGTCCAAATGCTGATGAGACCAATCTCCAGTCTCATGAATGAAATAAAGCTGAGGTGAAAAGGCTTATTGGGTATCTAAGTGAAGCAATAATGGAAAAAACATGCATGAACTACGCTTGGAGAGATGACAATGATATTGAATATCTTTTACTGTCAGAATCGTAGGATTAATCCTTTCCTTTCTGTTAAATTTAAAACGTTTTGATAAAAATGCACGTAAAATGATTTACAATTTAATGTCTATGAGCATGCTGTTGGGGCAAGTCATTGAATGAAGCAATAAGAAATCAATTCACATACAGACACTGCTGAGCAATCTTCAGTATACTCAAAGTAGCCACTGTTGTTGGAGTGGAGATAATTGGACCACAATCATGTACACAAAATATGTTCTATTATATCAACTCAACATGGATCACTGCAAATTACAAAACTGCACAGTTATCAAATCAACTCAATAACAATTCTGCAAAGTGGAGATTCCCAGATAAATAAAGACCTTTTGGTTCATCTTCTACCATCCTGGTAGTTGCACGATGCCAAAACAACAGAGTTGATGATGAATCATGGCCTTCGGTCACTCCCTGTGCATCGACAACAGGTTTAAACATGGCAGCAGGAATGCAGTGGTGGAACCTATGAGAATCAGAGATCCAAAGTGTTCTGTTCCTCCAAAGCATGTTACACGGATAATTTAGAGTCATAGAGTAATACAGTGTGAAAACAGGCTCTTCGACCCAACGTGCCTGCACTGGTCACCATGTCCCAGCTACACTAATCCCACCTGCCAGCATTTGGTCCATATCCCTCCAAACCTGTCCTATCCATGTACCTGTTTAACTGCTTCTTAAATGTTGGGATAGTCCCTGCCTCAACTACCTCCTCCGGCAGTTTGTTCCACTAATCCAAGGTTACCCCTCAGATTCCCATTGAATCTTTACCCCTTCACCTTAAACCTATGTCCTCTCGTTCTCGATTCACCTACTCAGGGCAAGAGACTACCCGATCCATTCCTTCCATGATCTTATACACATCTAAAAGATCACCCCTCATCCTTCTGCACTCCAAGGAATAGGGTCCCAGCCTACTCAACCTCTGCCTATAGCCCAGACCCTCTAGTCCTGGCAACATCCTCGTAAATCTTCTCTGTACCCTTTCCAGCATAACAACATTTTTCATATAATACTGTGCCCAGAACCGTGTGGCATCAAGGAGGTTTGCCATAATCAAAATAAGTGGAAATTGAGGAAGTTTAGGGGAGCAGAATACTCTACACTGATTGGAGTAATACTTTGCACAAAGAAAATGGAAGCTAAGGACCTCAGCCCCAGGACATCAATGCCAAAGATCTTTGGGCCAGTGTCCAAAACCCAAATATCTGCTGCTGCTTTATCAGTGATCATTCCTTCACCATGTGGTCAGAGGGGATGTTTGCACATTGTTTACTCCCACTTACTGATCCTCAGATAATGGACCATTTCTCGCATGAATACAGGAAGATTTGGCCTGATAAGTGGCAAAAAATATGCACACAGTTCATGTGCCGGGCAATGACCAAATCCGTCAAGGATATATCCTCACCTTTCCATTCAATGAACGCGTGGCATGATGAGGGCAGTGTGTTCTTGGAAAATCACCATCTGTAACATTCCTTCAAATCACTCAATAGCATGTCCTGAAGGTATTGTGTTGTTCCTTCATCACCACTGGGTCAACTCCACAACCATCCCATCCCCCTCAAAACTATCCCTACTACCATCACAAAGCAGCAGAAAGATGGCTCACCACAATATTCCCAATGTCTATCAAGGTCGGGAAATAAATCCTGTCAGCAAAGATAATGATAAATAAATGAAAATTGTAAGGCCAGGTTTTGGGGCTGGTGTCCTGAACATGAAGTCAATTATCATAGTTTATGTTATCTTGTCTTTTCATCGCGCTGTTAGCTTTGCTAATAGTGTACTCTCTCCTTCACCTATTCTTGATGTTAGCCTAAGACCGAACTAAGAAGATGACAAAAGTAATACAGGTTGTCCATACAGTCTGCTGAGTTTACATAAACACAACGCCAACTTTATTTGTGGCACTATCATGCCAATTATCCTTTTGAACTTGCTGGATGTTTAATCAAACCCTGTTGAAAGACATGCGGTCATTGTGAAGTCTGGTCTCCCTGTTACAGAACCTGCATACCTCAGTCTCAAGGCTATTTCATTCTATGAAAGTTAATATTGTTTGGAAAACTGATATTGAAAGAGCAGTATTTAGGTAATACGTCTCTTCACTCCAACTGTGAAGTCCAACATAATTTTATTTCTCACTTTGCAATCTTCCTGTGTACACCACAGACCAGATGCAGTTAGCAAGTCTACCCCACACCCTCTCAGCCATCACCAACACCAACTGCATCATTCAATCTCTCATGGACTACACACCGTGGCGTCGGTCATGACACCGGACAAGCAATGACCACACAGGCGCTTGTCATAAGGTGAACTCACCCAATAGGCTTTATATTTCCAACTACAAACAAACGTGTCTAGCAAGTCCCAGTCCGCCCAATGTCATTTCTGAGCTAGGGGGGATATTATGGATGAAACATAGGACTGGTGTGAACATGTGTGATCTTTGGTCGGCCGAAGAGCCTATTTCTATGCTGTAACTCTAAACCCAACTGGAATCCATTCAAGCCCTTCATATCCAACTCGCTTCACAATGCACTCAGAAATTCTCTGCAAAATAGATTTCCAAGATTCCCCACTGCCATGTTGCTCACTTTTAATGGTATTGTGGAAAAAAGATCAGCATCATTGACCCAAAGTCATTAGCAGCTACTGTATGTGGAATCTGCAGACTGTACAACTGTTCATCATCAGTAAATGCCCAACAGAAAGCTAGCATAATGTGGTCAGTAGGTTTATGAGGGTATAGCTAATATTTCGCATGGAGTGCCTATTTTTTTTAGATATCCTCATTCATTGTATTCTGGATATAAAGATGTTCTCGGCTGAATCACAGCTATTGTTCATTCTGGCTGAGTAGAAGAGATTGCAGTTTTAGAAACATAGAAACAGAAAATAGGTGCAGGTGTAGGCCATTCGGCCCTTCGAGCCTGCACCGCCATTCAATATGATCATGGCTGATTATCCAGCTCAGTAGCCTGTACCTGCCTTCTCTCCATACCCCCTGATCCCTTTAGCCATAAGGGCCACATCTAACTCCCTCTTAAATATAGCCAATGAACTGGCCTCAACTACCTTCTGTGGCAGAGAATTCCACAGACTCACCACTCTCTGTGTGAAGAAATGTTTTCTCATCTCGGTCCTAAAAGACTTCCCCCTTATCCTTAAGCTGTGACCCCTGGTTCTGGACTCCCCCAACATCGGGAACAATCTTCCCGCATCTAGCCTCTCTAACCCCTTAAGAATTTTATATGTTTCTATAAGATCCCCCCTCAGTCTTCTAAATTCCAGCGAGTACAAGCCCAGTCTATCCAGTCTTTCTTCATATTAAAGTCCCGCCATCCCAGGGATCAATCTGGTGAACCTTCTCTGTACTCCCTCTAAGGCAAGAACGTCTTTCCTCAGATTAGGAGACCAAAACTGCACACAATACTCCAGGTGCGGTCTCACCAATGCCCTGTACAACTGCAGACATTGTACTATGATTCTCTGTTGGGTAAATATTTCAGTGTAAGTAGTGTTACTGAATGGCAGTTTGGGTTTGAATTGCAACCCTGAATGTGTATAGCATGATTTCAGTTGGCTAAGTTCAGCACTATCAGCGTTGTGCAGGAGAAGGGGCTTCAATAGTTCGCACAAGGCTACGGAATCAGGCATTTGTGGGGAGGAGAGAGATGGGGTGGGTACTGGTGAACTCTTCCACATTGCACATTTTGGGTGGAGTGGGAGCAAGTCACCGTAAACTGTTCCAGCAATCTGCGGACTGTGAACTCAGCGTTAGCAGAAAAGCTGAGAAACTTTCTGAAAGGAGGCAGAAAGCAATAACCTTGCAGCATAGCCTTTGAGTTCATGTGATCTTTTGAAGGTGTTATCAGTTCATCAGGCCACTTGACGAAATACAATGAGGGTCAACAATGACTCAGGTGATCACGTAGTTAGCACAGCAGCTAAGGGCACAGAAAGTTCCTCGGTGACGGAGTTTCTTGAGCTCAACATAGTTTTAACGACAAGGACAACGTTTGTACTGGGGAGGACAGCAGGTTTCTGAATGCAGGCAAAGTTTTTAACTGATACAAAGCAATTTGTCTGAAGGATAAAATTAATAAAGACACAAAAAGAGCATGTTACATGGTGTAGGAGACAAATGCTATCATAAATTGCAGGAACTGCGAATAGCTGTTAAACCTGACAGAGATGAGCTTAGAGCCTGGATTGACATCTGGAAGTATGATGTTGTGGCGATCAGTGAAACATGGTTGCAGGAGGGTTGCGATTGGCAATTAAATATTCCAGGATTTCATTGTTTTAGATGTGATAGAATCGGAGGGGCAAGAGGTGGGGGTGTTGCATTGCTTGTCAGGGAGGATATCACAGCAGTGCTTTGGCAGGACAGACTAGAAGGCTTGATTAGGGAGGCTGTTTGGGTGGAACTCAGAAATGAGAAAGGCTTAGCAACACTTATAGGGGTGTATTATAGACCGCCAAATAGGGAACGGGAATTGGAAGAGCAAATATGTAAGGAGATAGCAGATATTAGTAGTAAGCACAGAGTAGTGATTGTGGGTGATTTCAATTTTCCGTACATAGACTGGGAATCACATTCTGTTAAAGGGCTGGATGGTTTGGAGTTTGTAAAATGTGTGCAGGATAGTTTTTTGCAGCAATACGTAGAGGTACCTACCAGAGAAGGGTACCTCTACGTGTTGGACCTCCTGTTAGGAAATGAGACGGGTCAGGTGACGGAGGTATGTGTTGAGGAGCACTTTGGGTCTAGTGATCACAATGCCATTAGTTTCAATATAATTATGGAGAAGGTCAAATCTGGACCAAGGGTTGAGATTTTGGATTGGAGAAAGGCTAATTTTGAGGAGATGAGAAAGGATTTAAAAGGAGTGAAATGGGACATTTTGTTTTATGAAAAGTCTTTATGTCCCTGTTCGGTAGAAAGGAAAGAATAATAATTTGAAAGAGCCGTGGTTTTCCAGGGAAATTGGACACTTGGTTCGGTAAAAGAGGGAGATATACAATAAATATAAGCGGCAGGGAGTAAATGAGGTTCTTGAGGAATATAAAGAATGTAAAAGGAATCTTAAGAAGGAAATTAGAAAAGCGAAAAAGAGATACAAGGTTGCTTTGGCAAGTAATGTAAAAGTAAACCCCAAGGGGTTCTACAGATATGTCAATAGCAAAAGGATAGCGAGGGATAAAATTAGTCCATTAGAGAGTCAGAGTGGACAGCTATGTGCTGAGCCGGAAGAAATGGGGGAGATATTAAACAATTTCTTTTCTTCGGTATTCACCGAGGAGAAGGATATTGAATTATGTGAGATAAGCGAAACAAGTAGAGTAGTGATGGAAATTATGAGGATCAAAGAAGAGGAGGTACGGACACTTTTGAAAAATATAAAAGTGGATAAGTCTCCAGGTCCTGATAGGATATTCCCTAGGACATTGAGGGAAGTTAGTGCAGAAATAGCAGGGGCTATGATGGAAATATTTCAAACGTCATTAGAAACGGGGATGGTGCCGGAAGATTGGCGCATTGTGCATGTTGTGCCTTTGTTTAAAAAAGGTTCTAAAAGTAAACCTAGCAATTATAGACCTGTTAGTTTGACGTCTGTGGTGGGAAAATTAATGGAAAAGATACTTAAGGACAATATATATAATCACATGGATAAACAAGGCCTGATTAGAAACAGTCAACATGGATTTGTGCCTGGAAAGTCATGTTTGACTAATCTTCTTGATTTTTTTGAAGAGGTTACCAGGGAAATTGATAAGGGCAAGGCTGTGGATGTTGTCTATATGGGCTTCAGTAAGGCATTTGACAAGGTTCCACATGGAAGGTTGATTAAGAAGGTTAAATCGTTGGGTATTAATAGTGAGGTTGCAAGATGGATTCAACAAAGGCTGAATGGGAGATACCAGAGGGTAATGGTTGACAACTGTATGTCAGGTTGGAGGCCAGTGTCTAGTGGAGTACCCCAAGGATCTGTGTTGAGTCCACTGTTGTTTGTCATTTACATTAATGATCTGGATGATGGTGTGGCAAATTGGATTAGTAAGTATGCAGATGATACTAAGATAGGTGGTGTAGTTAATAATGAAGTAGATTTTCAAAGTCTACAGAGAGACTTGGGCCTTTTGGAAGGGTGGGCTGAAAGATGGCAGATGGAGTTTAATGCTGATAAGTGTGAGGTGCTGCATTTTGGTAGGACAAATCAAAATAGGACGTACAGGGTAAATGGTAGGGAATTGAGGAATGCAGTGGAACAGAGGGATCTGGGAATAACTGTGCATTGTTCCCTGAAGGTGGAATCTCATGTGGATAGGGTGGTGAAGAAGGCGTTTGGTATGCTTGCCTTTATAAATCAGAGCATTGAATATAGAAGTTGGGATGTATGTTGAAATTGTACAGGGCACTGGTGAGGCCGAATCTGGAGTATGGTGTGCAGTTCTGGTCGCAAAATTATAGGAAGGATGTCGACAAAATGGAGAGGGTACAGAGGAGATTTACTAGAATGTTGCCTGGGTTTCAGCACTTAAGCTACAGAGAGGTTGAACAGGTTGGGTCTTTATTCTTTGGAGCGTAGAAGGTTGAGGGAGGACTTGATAGAGGTTTTAAAAATTTTAAGAGGGACGGACAGAGTTGACGTGGGTAGGCTTTTCCCTTTGAGAGTGGGGAAGATTCCAACAAGGGGACATAACTTCAGAATTAAGGGACAAAAGTTTAGGGGTAACATGAGGGGTAACTTCTTTACTCAGAGGGTGGTGGCTGTGTGGAATGAGCTTCCGGTGGAAGTGGTGGAGGCAGGCTCGATTTTATTATTTAAGAGTAAATTGGATAGGTATATGGATAGGAGGGGATTGGAGGGTTATGGTCTGAGAGCAGGTGGATGAGACTAGGTCAGAGAAAGTGGTCGGCGTGGACTGGTAGGGCCGAACGGGCCTGTTTCCGTGCTGTCATTGTTATATGGTTATATGGTTATCCATATGTCTATTCAAATGTTTTTAAACATTGTAACAGTATCTGATGCCACTACTACCCCTGGCAGCATGTTCCACTTACCCATCATATTCTGGGTGAAAAACGTGTTCCTCATACCTCATTTAAAATTTTCCCTTCTCACATTAATCCTGTGCCCTCTAATTCTAGACTCCCCTGCCCTGGGTAAAATATTCTGACTATTACTATTTTGTAAACCTCCAAATTGTCTCACCACTCAGGTTTCTAACATCCAGTTAGAATAAATTCAATCTACACAATCTCCCCGTATAACTGCAACATAGCGTCCCAACTCTTGCACTCAATGCCTCAGTCTAGGAAGGGGAACATACAAATGACCATTTCACAACCCGATCCACCTGTTTTCCCAATTTCAAGCTATGGACATGCTCCCCATGGTATCTCTGTATAACACTGCTCTGAAAATCCTCATCATTTACTCTTTATGTCCTAACAGAATTTGACCTCCAAAGTGCATTACTTTGCACTTGTCTGGATGAAATATCATCTGCCACTGCTCCACCCAACTTTCCATCTGATTTGTGTCCCACTGTGTCTTTAAACAACCTTTTTGGTTAATTCTATAAGAGAACAAAACAAGATAAACAATGATGATATCTCAACAAGTTTTACCTAGTTTTTCAGGTGTGACCATTTTTTAAAAAAATCGGTTTTTTTTAACTTCAGGTATTTCCAACAACAGTAACTTTTCCTTATGTTATGCTATTGTGCCTCTATGCTGTAATACTTTTCTATTAAACTCTCAATTGTAATGCTGTTATTTCGAATAGATCTGAACAAGGAACACAAGAACACCAATTAAAGTTGGAGGATATATTAACTATGTGACAACCAGCATCAGTGAAGTTAGACACAAAATGCTGGAGTAACAGGCAGCATCTCTGGAGATGTCTGGAGATGGAGTAACTCAGCCTGTCCCGCTGAGCATTTGTGGCTATCTTCGATTTAAACCAGCATCTGCAGTTCCTTACTACACATCATTGAAGTTTATATTGGATCCCTGTTTGTTTAAATTGTCAGTAACAATTCTGTCATTCTTGCCAGTTAACCTAGCTCAAATTCAGATGGAAGCTTTTCAAATAAGGGAATAAAGTTGAAAGGTTGTCGTATGCATGGAATGCTGGAGGTTGTTTGCACCTGTACAACAGTTATTTCGTGTTTCAAGGTGAGGGGCACTTTTTTAAAGTGATCCTTTGGTCATAGTAGTAATTTATATCCAGAATATTATCAGCTCTATATTGGAGGATCTGGAAACGGAGAAGTGAGTTGAGTTTTTAAACTGGTCAAAGTACTAGAAACTAAAATCTACATTCTCAATTGTCTAAACGCTGCTAGAATTCTGATTGCAGTTTCTGTTGCACACTGTTACACCATTACTGATTGCTGAAACTCTACTCCCACTGCACCTGAGTTCACATGATGATCTCAGCACAGTTTTCTAAGGATAACACCATTGTTTGTTTTCAGTCCAGTCCATCCAGAAAAAAACTACATTAAGCAATATCTCCTTTTGTCTTTCGTCTAAATTTCTAAGCGTAATTTCACAATTTTTACCGCTATTTGCATTAAATTTAATAACTTTCACTGGCCATCCAGACCAATAAATCTTGAATATTCGGCTTGGATATCCTTTACTAGTGCACTGCAATAGTTTCAACAAAAGTTCAATTAAATTTGTACGACATAACTCTCTTTACTTAAATCTATGTTGGTCTATCGTAATTATAAATTGCTTCCACTGTAGGTATTGATTCATTTCTGTATTATGGCACTATTCTCATTAAGCTGATGTTTCTAATAAGTCAGTTTGTCATTTTATTTCTTCCTTGAATAAAAGCTTGTAATCATCCATCTGCTTCACCCTCGGGCTCTTAAAATGACTTGTTATAAATGACTTGACACAGTTTCCATATCCAAAGATTTTTGAAAGATTTCTCCCTGTATTCTAAAGTGCACACCCTCATCAGGGCATAGTTCTGGTTCCAGTTTTGTATTCAATGTCATTTCCTTATCTGCAGTCCTTTTTCTAATGCTCTACTTCCTCATTTTGCAGCTTTTCATTTCCATTGTCTTACCTTACTGCTAAAACTAAGGCAAATACTTAATTAGCAACGCCACCACCATTCCATGTTCTAATTAGCTACAGATTTTTCAAATGTCTTTCACTAACATATTTTTTTAAATCCTTTAATTATTTTATTTTATAATTGTTTGCTCCTCAAGATGTATATCTTGAGGGGGGAAGAGAGGGGGGGAAGAGAGGGGGGAGAAGAGAGGGGGGGGAAGAGAGGGGGGGAAGAGAGGGGGGGAAGAGAGGGGGGGAAGTGAGGGGGGGGAGAGAGGGGGGGCAAGGGGGGGAAGGAGGGGGGGGAAGAGAGGGGGGAAGAGAGGGGGGGAAGAGAGGGGGGGAAGAGAGGGGGGGGGAAGAGAGGGGGGGGAAGAGAGGGGGGGAAGAGAGGGGGGGAAGAGAGGGGGGAAGAGAGGGGGGAAGAGAGGGGGGGAAGAGAGGGGGGGAAGAGAGGGGGGGAAGGAGAGGGGGGAAAGAGAGGGGGGGAAGAGAGGGGGGAAGAGAGGGGGGGAAGAGAGGGGGGAAGAGAGGGGGGGAAGAGAGGGGGGAAGAGAGGGGGGAAGAGAGGGGGGGAAGAGAGGGGGGGAAGAGAGGGGGGGAAGAGAGGGGGGAAGAGAGGGGGGGAAGAGAGGGGGGGAAGAGAGGGGGGGAAGAGAGGGGGGGAAGAGAGGGGGGGAAGAGAGGGGGGGAAGAGAGGGGGGGAAGAGAGGGGGGGAAGAGAGGGGGGGAAGAGAGGGGGGGAAGAGAGGGGGGGAAGAGAGGGGGGAAGAGAGGGGGAAGAGAGGGGGGAAGAGAGGGGGGAAGAGAGGGGGGAAGAGAGGGGGGGAAGAGAGGGGGGGAAGAGAGGGGGGGAAGAGAGGGGGGGAAGAGAGGGGGGGAAGAGAGGGGGGGAAGAGAGGGGGGGAAGAGAGGGGGGGAAGAGAGGGGGAAGAGAGGGGGGGAAGAGAGGGGGGGAAGAGAGGGGGGGAAGAGAGGGGGGGAAGAGAGGGGGGGAAGAGAGGGGGGGAAGAGAGGGGGGGAAGAGAGGGGGGGAAGAGAGGGGGGGAAGAGAGGGGGGGAAGAGAGGGGGGGAAGAGAGGGGGGGAAGAGAGGGGGGGAAGAGAGGGGGGGAAGAGAGGGGGGGAAGAGAGGGGGGGAAGAGAGGGGGGGAAGAGAGGGGGGGAAGAGAGGGGGGGAAGAGAGGGGGGGAAGAGAGGGGGGGAAGAGAGGGGGGGAAGAGAGGGGGGAAGTGAGGGGGGAAGTGAGGGGGGGAAGAGAGGGGGGGAAGAGAGGGGGGAAGAGAGGGGGAAGAGAGGGGGAAGAGAGGGGGAAGGAGGGGGGAGAGAGGGGGGAAGAGAGGGGGGAAGAGAGGGGGGGAAGAGAGGGGGAAGAGAGGGGGGGTGAGAGGGGGGAAGAGAGGGGGGGAAGAGGAGGGGGAGAGGGGGAAGTGAGGGGGAAGAGAGGGGGAAGAGAGGGGGGATGAGTGGGGGGAAGAGAGGGGGGAAGTGAGGGGGGAAGAGAGGGGGAAGAGGGGGGGAGAGTGGGGGTGACGTGGGGGGATGAGTGGGGGGAAGTGTGGGGTTGTGGGGGAAGAGAGGGGGGGAAGAGGGGGGAAGTGGAGGGGGTTGTGAGGGGGGGTTGGAGGGGGGGAAGGGTGGGGGGGAGGGAGGGGGGGGAAGGGAGGGGGGGAAGGGAGGGGGGAAGGGAAGAGAGGAAGGAAGGGAAGAGAGGGAGGGAAGGGAAGAGTGGGAGGGAAGAGTGGGAGGGAAGGGGGGAAGGGAGGGGGAAGGGAAGGGGGAAGGAGAGGGGGAGGGAGGGGGAAGGAGGGGGGAGGGAGGGGGTAGAGGGGAGACGGAGAGGGGAGACGGAGAGGGGAGGGGGTGGGGAGGGAGAGTGGGAGGGGGAGGGAGAGGGGAGGGGAGAGGGGAGAGGGGAGAGGGGAGAGGGGAGAGGGGAGAGGGGAGAGGGGAGAGGGGAGGAGGAGAGGGGAGGGGGGAGAGGGGAGGGGGGAGAGGGGAGGGGGAGAGGGGAGGGGGAGAGGGGAGGGGGAGAGGGGAGGGGGAGAGGGGAGAGGGGAGATGGGGAGGGGGAGAGAGGGGAGGGGGAGAGGGGAGGGGGAGAGGGGAGGGGGAGAGTGGGGGGGAGGGGGGAAGAGGGGACGGGGAGGAGAGGGTGTTGCACTAATGCAGAAGTGGTTTGGGTCCAATTGGTCCACTAGTTTTTTAATATTCCTGGCATGCAGGCATCATTGGCAAAGGCAACATTTAATATATGTTAATGCACATCCCTAATCACCATTGAGAAAATGTTGCAACGTTGCCCACTTCTTCAACTGTTGCAGTCTGTGTGGTTTATCTGCCAGATGAACAATAAGCTTGAATAGGTGCTCAGCAGCCTAATCAATATGCCATTAATGGTCAAGATGAGAGAGGGGATGTCTGCACAGAAGCTAATAAAGGATTTGAAGTGAAAACAAATAGTGTCACAAATCTTTACTGGTAGAAGTAACGCATTTCAGGAAGTTAGCTATTCAGCTCGTTGACAGGAGGATATTTGAAACACAAATTAACATTTATATCATAAAAGCATGTATTCATACAAAATAAATTGATTTGTTGGTTTACCATTGACTTCATACCTCTGAAGTGTTTATTAATTTGTCTTTCTGAGGATGAGAGAAACACGGATATGGCCACATGAAGAAAGAGTGTCGTGTTCACATGAAGGATTTCATTGTATGATTGGATATTGGTGAGATAAGCTAATCCAATGATCATAGCAGTCTACTCTTATAAAATACAGACATAAAATTTGTGATAAATATCTTTCTAATTGTTTTATTCTGTTGAAATATTTGTGGTTTATTTCAGTTAAATACGTACATTCAAAATGGCCAAATCAACCTCACATGTTTCATGAAAGTCTGTGAAAGTAGAGGCACAATGATGTTAAAATCTATTAAGACAGAGACCAACCCCACTGCCTCCAGTGCCAACTATATTTAGCCACCGTGAGACAGCACAGCTGCACTGCTGTCAACACTCTAAATGATGAGAGTAACTCCCACATGTGAAAAGTCATGCAAAAAGATTAAAGGGAGAATGGCCATTTACACAGAGTGCACCAGGATAGGCCCGAAACATTATCATTAAAATAATCAAAAGAGAATGATGTAACAAGATTTTTATACTTTCTCTACCCACACTGTCAAATTGTTATACTTTCTCTATCCACAGTCATACTCAATGACTCAAAATCTTCTCTCAAACAAACAAAAAGCATTAATGTAGACTTTCGTTAAGAGTCAGTTATGAGCAATTTCAAATGTTTACTGAATCACAACAAAGAAGACTTCACTGTAGTGCATGTATCCTTGCTGCTTCTTAGTGAAATAGCATGTAGAGTATGGAAAATAATCTGTGGAATAGATGGTGAGCTCTTGCAGATGTGTCTGCTTTATTTAGGTTTCCTCTCAGAATGCACACATGCGCACAATTGTGTACACATAATACACATACATCTTTCATCCTTCCTGACATTATAGTGCACACTTCTTTCTCTGATATTGCTCTCAGGTGCACATAGGCAAACTCATCAATGTATGCGCCAGTCATGACCTTTTGATTGTAATTTTTAGCTGTTCCTATGATTTTCAGAAGCTATCCATCTGATCTTCATTCTCCTTCAAATAACCAAGGCAAGAACGATTGTTTTAGAATGAAAAGCTAGTGATTGCTGCTGTCACAATCCTATATGGTTGGGGAATGAGAGTTAACAGAATGGAGCTTCTGACAGCTCACAAAGTCATTGTGGCATTGTGTGCAAAGGCCCAGATGACCATGTGAGCCCTGTCAAAAGATGCCCTGGATGTGAAAAACTGCACCATCATCTTGTTCTGCTGTCATGATGAAAACATGTTTGTTTTTCTAGGTGGACAATGTATCTGAGCCGTCCCCGATGTAGTGTTGAATTGACCGATGTTGCATGTGACGGAGTAGATTATGCCTGAGGTTGACAAAATGTCAACTTAACTCCACATTTTCTTTGTGCAGGTGAAAACAATTCACACTCCAACAGACAACATGCTGAATCTGCTAAAACAGTTTTCCGACACACATTCCCGAGTCAACACATAGCCAATAGTGAGCGTACTAGTAGATTCAAATAATGGTCTCATGTTGTAGGTGAACTAGTTAAGTATTTTCTGTTTCATTCTCCTCTTCCAATGGAAGCAAAGAATGCTCAAAATAACTCCTACATCTTTAATTACAGCAATTGAAACCTTCTCATTTGGGTACTATTTAAATTTTTCAAACAAAAGTGAATCAGAAAAAACTCTCCATCATAGATTGAATTCCCCAAAAGTGTTAAATTTCACAATCTAAGCATATGGATACACTGACAAGAAGATGGAAGAATCAAAAAAGTAGAAGCATTCTTTTGTGTTAGTGATTAGCAAGCAATTCCTGTACTCCACAAGAAGGCACTCAGGTACTTGGTTCCTCACAAAACATGCTTTAGGCAAGACCTACATTGGATCAGTCCCAATATATTGACAAGTGAGACAAATTAAAAGTGAACTCAGCCACGCCTAGTCACCTCAACCTGCCCTCATTAATTACAAACTCCTGGACACGGTTACACGGTTACAAGGCCATCTTCATCATCAATCAATGAAAAAAAGATGAAGATGAATATATTACAATACTGTTCATTATTTTTTTATTGTAATATATTCATCTTCATCTTTTTTTCATTGAAGTGACTATATTTTATATTGATTGTTGTTTGCTGTGCCTTTTTTTAAATTTTAACTTAATTTAATGCACTTTATTCCTCGGGATTGTGGGAAACGGTATTTCAATTTTCTGTCTGTGTAAACTAACTGGAAATTGACAATAAAGTTGACTTTGACTTTGACTAGTTCTTAACATAACTGTCGCAGATCAGCTGCTGCTTAGAAACAGAGACTACATAGTCTCTGCACACTACTATGAAGAACCACCAAAGAAGTACTTAGTGATCACACCACCACCATCACTCGATTTGTCTGCTATTTCAACTTTAAGCCTGATCTTGAAAAGCAAGGTTCCCCATGTGACAAGGAAGGTTGAGAGGAAGTTTGATTATACATTCATGGCTGGTTCAGATAATGTGAGTAAAGGGAAGCCATTCCCATGAGTAAGGATCTGGAGCGCAGACTTAAAATTTTGGTCAAAAAGATACTGAGAGAATATGACGAATGCACATTTCTTACAGGGGTAGTCACGTCATCACACTGTGTTGTGAGGCATTCAACGCCATTAAGCTGGAAAGGATTCAGAGAAGATTTACAACGATGTTGCCAAGACTCAAGGGCCTGAGCTATAGGGAAAGCTTTGACAGGCTTGGACTTTATTTCCCTGAGCGCAGTGTGCTGAGGGTTGATCATTCAGCAGTGTACAAGATTATGAGAGGTATAGATAGGATGAATACACAGAATATTTTTTCCAGGATAAGGGAATCAAGAACTGGAGGGCAGAGGTTTAATGTAAGAGAGGAAAGATTAAATCGGAACCTGAAAGGGAACTTTTGCACACACAAGGTGATGGTACACGGAATGAGCGGCCAGAGGAAGTAGATAAGGCAGAAACAGTGACAATAAAAGACACTTAGACATATGCATGGTTAGGAACGGGTTCGAGGGATGTGGGCCAAAAGAAGATAAATGTGACTAACTTAGATAGGACATTGGATGTTGCGACATTGGATTGAAGGGCTTGTTTTCGTGCTGTATGACCCTGTAACTCTATTATAACTCGTTTTAAATGGGATAGTCTCAGAACAGCATCATTGAGACTTTGTGGACCATGAGCAATAAATGCTACTACAAATTGTAACCTTGTGGCCCAGCACATTATTCCCAATCTCTCTGCCACTATTCAAGCAAACACAGTTGTTTGATGCCCAATCAGAATCGCAAGACTCCAAATCTGGAAAAAAAAAGCTCTGTACACGAGAAACCCCAAAGCCCATGAACTGCACTGATGGCTTCAGTAGGCCCTGCTTCCAATGGTATGTGCTGAAGTCAAACCCCAATGGTCAGCATTTTGCAAAATGCAAGTGGGCAAATCAATGTAGCTTTAGCAGTTTTTTTCTCTACTTATTTGGACAGAGCATGGATCAACTTGCATAAATGTTGTCTTTAAATAAATTTAAAGTGAAATCTTTGAAACAGACTAGCATGTTATAAAGAAACCACAAGACGACCTTTCAGATTGAGTTCCTTTGCCAGTCTGAAGAAGGGTCCTGGCCTGAAACATCATCTGTCAACTTCCCTCCCTAGATGTTGCCAGACCTGTTGAATTCCTCCATTACGTTATCTCTTGCTCAGGATTCCAGCATCTGCAGTTTCTTGTATCTCCATGTTAAAAATTATAATCACTTAGATCAACTGAACTGGACAGAAAGTATTCCACTTTCCAGCAGGGTGACAACATCTCTTCAAAACCGTGTTTGATACAACAGTTTAAAAAAAATCACAAACCCATCAGCATCAACATAGAATGGAATTTGCTTTTAGTGTTACAGAAACAGAAACCTCTGATCAGAGCTGTTGAATTTAGATAGCTTCAGTAAATGATTAGATTAAGCTTTTGGGAGGATACTGTTGAATGTAGTTATTAACTGCTATTGAAGCAGTTCTTTCAATTTTGACAAGGAGATGAAACAACTTGTTGCAATATTATAGCAGAGTGTGACTTTATCTTTTAGCATGTCGGTGGTGCAGCAGGTTAGCAGATTTACCGAACACTGCAAACGTACAGACCTGAATCCACAGGTTACTGGAATTAAATTAGGCGCTGGAAGCAGTTGGTGTGAGGCGTGCAAATGCTGTGGAGTTGTTCTCAATTCATTTCAGGGTATGCATAAGTAAAATTCTGATGCAGTTATTGCAGACATTGGAGAGATGCAGTAGGTTTGGCTCACTGAACATTTATAGGCATTTATCTTTTCAGAGTTGTGAACCTTTATTGGCCTGGAGAAATGCCAGCTTTACTCCATTTCTGAACTGACAGCAGAGTGATGCTGGGAGCAAAGGAGAAATTCTCTAGCATTCCTCACATACCTTTTGTCTAGTGCATCAATATTTTTAATACACTTCAATCACTTTGGTTATGTTAATTTTCACGAGTCTTTAATACTTTAATATGTCATCCAGACATATTTGGAACAGATATTTTCTTATTACGACACACACATTCTTGTCGTTTATTGCCCTCTTTTTGTTCAAAAGATGGTGATTTCTAGTAATGGAGTTACTCACATGGAGTAAAGAAGATCGAAAGAATGTTTGATGGAATTGTGGAAGATCAGGATAAATTTAGATAGGGCTGGCAGAGAGAGGCTATTCCTAGTATTGGATGGTTCATGGAACTGCTTCAAAGTGGCAGGAAAAAGCTATGGGGCAACAGGCTGCGAGAGAGGAATTGATATCCAAAGAGTGGATTTGACCTTAAACTCACTGTACAGAGAAATATTGGAAACAGATCCTTTGGGGATTTCATAAGAGAATTAGATTGACAAATGAGGAAAATTAATTTGCAGGGCACTGGGAAGGATAATGAAGCTGATCAGATTGTTCAGACAACCAGCATTAACTATGGACTTACAGGTCTCATTTTGCACTGTAATGATTTTGTGATTCTATGATACTATTTCCTCTGTCAATTCATCGTGATTCTTAGTGCCATCCTAGCATTGACATACTGCACAACTTATAGATATCCAGCTTAATTCAATACTGGTCATCTTCACAGGATGTCTGACTACCTCCATGGTTCCCAATTCAGAGCTTCACACCCCTTCACATTTGGAGGAATAATGTCATCAGGAAGCTACAAGAGGCACATTGCCAACTCATCCTGCCTCTATCCAACAACCATTTTAGCCCAAAGAACCCCAAACCAAAATATCACCAATCCATGTTCTCCAGAAGATGCTGCCTAACCTACTGAGTTATTCCAGCACTTTGTGTCTTTTTTTGTAAACCAACATCTGCAGTTCCTTGTGTCAACCATTTTAGCCTATCAGCTTTACACTTTGCATCTCAACACCCTTTGAAATTCAGGTAAACATACCAAGACATATGGGAGGTGATTGGATGTTTACAACTGGCATCATCCACTAATCAATCTTTTAGCAGGCGCCTGGATTTGACCAGTAAGGTCAATGAGCCAATCAGCACTTTTGGGGTCTCTGAGTTAACAGAGTCTAGTGGTAATTTAGACCAAACCATCATTGTTGCCCGACCAAATTCAAAGGCAGGCCCTATGAGCTACACCCGGTCACCAAGTATGTTTATTGCAGGGCTTCGGATGAATGCAAATAAGTGATAAATAAATTAAAAATTCTTATTCACATCAATTAATGTTTTTGACCCAAACATGAGAGTGAGCAGCCTATTTGCATTCTCTACCACTGCAACTCTTGATGAGCTGCTCAACAGACCAACTGGACATTCCCTCTATAACCTGATGAATAACATGAATATCAATTGTGATCTCACCACTCTGTATTGGGAAATTGGAAAATGGATGGAAACAGAACTCCATGGAAACAGAACTTCATTTGGTCCAAAATATTTAGGAAATTATGATTCCTGCACTGTTGATACAACTATTTTTCTGCTGTCAACTATGTTTTTTCTGGAAACTAGAAAACACCCACAAGTAAAGATTTGTAAGCAATAATGAGAGTACATGAGACCAAATGACTATCTTAGATCAACATAATTAAATCTTGAAAATTAAATTTGTTTGATTTAAAATTAAACTTCTGGAACATTCAAAAAGCAGCTCCCTCAACAACAAGTTATATAATCAGTAAGAATTAAAAATTTCAGCAGCAATTCAAAATGAACTGAAGGCAAGCGGGATTCTTGAAAGTAAATGGCAGAACAACTAGTCAAATAGAATGGATTTGCAAAGGCCTTTTAAATAAGTGGAGAAGTGAAAAAGCTTGCTGAAGTAGATGCAAAAATAAAGCTGAGAAGGATAAAGTGCCCAAAAATAGAGCAGAGAAGTAGACGAGATGTCTCCTTTAACTCTGTGTTCACTTCTGAGAAGCATTTTTGAATATATTTTCAGGAATATACATGCAAATAGTTTATGAAAACAGAGTCAAAAGACAAGAGGAACCATCAAGGGCTCAACGTTTGTAGAAAGTGCAAAAGCTCTTAGGCTCTTTAAATTTAATTGAATTTTGTAACCTGTAGATTAGAAGCATATTGTGGTAATGATTGTGTGGGCTGGTGTATAACATGCTGTGAGTTGTGGACGACTTGATGGGTCCAGTGTGGAGGTCTTTGGAGAAATCATGTACTGTAATCATGAATGTGTAGGGGTTTCAATGACAATGTGAATATGAAAAGGTTCTTTCAAGGAGGTATGTGAGAAAATGGGAAGATAAAAATAAACCCCTGGGGAAATTAGATGTAGCCAAGATAAATAATAGAGAGAGGAGTGTCAAATTATATTAAATTGGTAAAACAGGCAAACATAGGGCACTGGACACCACAACAATCGTTGGTTACACATTTGAGTAATATTACAATCAATTTGTCTGGCTTTCTCAACGTCCCTTCTTGTGGAAGTGGCCCCTACCTATCAAGGCAGTCGAGTTCAAAACTCAAAGTGACAAAATTGCTCGAAAACTAAAATTTCTAAAAATAATTTATTTAAACTAAATATTGGCTTCAGGAAGAGGAATCTTAAACAGTAATGTTATTGACTTTAATATTCACTGGAATGAAAGCTGACTACAATTTTAATTCGTTGAAAATTGGTATCTGAAAGAAGTCTATTCATAGAGATATTTTAAATTATCCCTGACATCCCAAGCTTGTAGTGATGTCTTGATTGTTGATTTTCTTACATCAGTTACACAGTATCAGCCAAAAACAAGGACAATCGTGACAAAGTGTGATTCCATTGCTTGAGGGTTTCAACTGAACCTCCCTGAATGCCTTTCCTCTTGCATACACCACTTAAACTGAAGCCAAGCATACATTACCCTGCCAAATCTGAACAGAGGCATATTATTTAAAAAGTCCTTAATAAGTATCACCACGATCCTCAGAGCTCTATTTATTGTGTAATGCTAGACACCGACAGTGACTTCCTCACTCTAAGCTATGTTAATATTTAAATTTAGAAACCAAAGTTGTGCATCTGTCAGAGGCATCATTTTCAGGTTTTGTATATTTATTCCTTTTCGGCAAGACACAGAACACGTCTGTTGACTTTATTGTGAAGTATTGCTATATGTATTCTAAGCATGAAATTTGCTTCAGTCACACAATCTATTGTTTAACAGCTGAAATGTATAAAGATGGGACAGAAATGAGAATAACAATTTACATAACAAGTAGTTCCAGTGGTATAATTCTGGATGATCTCATCTGTCAGCAGATGCGAATATTATATGATCTCATGAGGCAATACATATCTTTACAACGCAGAATTGAACCTAGAAGCTTTGACACCCCGCATTTTGTAACAGAAGCCTTGTTCCCTCACCGCTAAACAGTTTGCATGTGAAAACTCCGAGCACAGGTTTGGATCTTGCTATGGCACATACATAGTCTTCATTACGTCCCATCTGTACCCATTCACCCATCTCCCTATGACCACTCCACCCCATCCCTTTTCATTTTCATAACTGGAAAGTAAAACAAAACGAGAGAATACAGGTATGAGTCTGAAGAATGGTCCTGACCCGAAGCTCACCAATCCATGTTCTTCAGAGATGCTGCCTGACCTGCTGAGTTACTCCAGCGTGCTTTATCTCTTATTGGAAACCAGCATCTGCAGTTTCTTGTTTCTCCAGAGATTACGGGCATTTTTATTTAGTTTAACAACATTGTGATAATACAAATTTCATTGCATCATGGGTATAAATTATAGAGCAAGGTCACGTGGTTAGGATACAGGTGTGGTTTATTTAACTACATCAGTTTATTTGGCAGTCATCAACTTACTTTGTATTTTATTCTAGAGTTAGTATTCAACATCCTCTGGAAGGCCAGGGGTCAGAATATTACAATTGTTTAGTCAAAATATTCATTATGATGTTCAAATAAAGTGGTATTCAAATATCACAATACCCCAAAGATATATCATGAAGCTTTAATACTTTGAGCAAAGACTGCACAGTAACTGGTGAATCATTGTTGAAATCGCTGCATTATTTGAAACATATCTATATATCTGCTAACTTCTTAATACTAGATAACATTCTTACCAGTGTAAAAAGCAACACGATTACACAGTGTGTCAGATTCTACTCCAGTTAGATTAATTATGCTGTTTCTGACATATAAGCCATGCTTAATGATTTGGTTATTATGCATCTGTCAGCATTCAGAAAGTCGTTTCATTGATTTGTACGAAGGTGAGTAGGTGTATTTCATTTGTTCAATTGAATACTCATAGCCAACTCATACAGGCAATCTCTGCCTCCTTCATGTCCATTTTAAGATTGCAAAACTTCTTTGTTGAAGGCATCAGTATATTAATTCCACATCAGAGCTGTGGAAGAGCTGTGGAATTAATCAATGTATTTTGTGAAGCACCATGCGCAGCAATGCAAGTAAGCCCTCGTTTGTATTCAGAATGAACCAAAAACAGAAAATGCTGGAAAAACTCGGCAAACTCAGTAGTCATATCAAGTCTACTCCGCCAATCAATCATGACTGATCTTTCTCTCCCTCCTAACCCTATTCTCCAGCCTTCTCCCGATAACCTCTGACACCCACACTAATCAAGAATCTATCTATCTCTGCCATAACATTTTTGGAGAGCTGCAGGGCCCAGCATGCTACATTCTTCTCGCCTGCCTGTTGCAAGGATTCAAACACAGTGGTTAGTTGTTGCATATATCAATATTGCTTCGTGGAAGGCATACTGCCGTTTATGGGGGGAAAGAAAAAAGTATAAAGCGGAATCTCAGAGTTAAGTTGGCTCCAGGATAACAAGGAGAGCTGGAGGCCATTTCATTCACAATTACAGGCTCTCAGATTGATCTGATACCCTAGTTAGGTGGTCTACAGTAATCCCAAACATTACTGGTGTTTAAATAGTTCAGTGAAAGAACTTGGAGATGAACATCAGGCATTCAAGATTGGAGTTATTTCCTTTTAGCTGGAAATGCATGTTAATTCAAGGAAATAAACATGCTTGTGGGAAGAACACAAAATATTGACTTGAACAAAATGTCCGAGTTTCAATTTAGGTTTAAATAAAAACCAAAAGTATACTTTTCTAGATATAGGTTGCTAAAATATTATAAGGACATGATTTTAAAACAGACAGTCAGAACACTTTCTCAAGTAATGATTCTTCAATATAAGAACAAGTTTAATTATTTCAGGAGCAAAATAGTGTTCGAAAATAAAATGTCAAGCCATGTGGTTAAAAAGCCTTCCAAATTATTATACTTGATATAGCATATATTTTTCTAGCGATGTCTAAATTGGCAAATAGCCAAACTCTCTTCAAATTTCTCACATTATAGAGTGGTAACCCATAATTTTAGAAAAAAAAATTGGAAAAATGTGTTGGTTCATTTATATCCACACATCTTAAATATTTGTAGTGTCGCAGTTGCAGTTGTAAAGCAGCAAGACTTCCCAGCTTCCCAACAAGATTCCCAGCTCAGGGTAACAGTGGTCTCATTGTATCTATCCTTGTAAAGCAGTATGGGATAGATGACTGGGCTGCAAAGCTTAAATTTTGGACTGAGATGACCATTTAGAACTGAGATGAGGAAAAACTATTTCAGTCAGAGAGTAGTGAATCTGTGGAATTCTCTGCCTCAGAAGGCAGTGGAGGCCAATTCTCTGAATGCATTCAAGAGAGAGCTAGATAGAGCTCTTAAGGATAGCGGAGTCAGAGGGTATGGGGAGAAGGCAGGAACGGGGTACTGATTGAGAATGATCAGCTATGAACACATTGAATGGCGGTGCTGGCTCGAAGGGCCGAATGGCCTCCTCCTGCACCTATTGTCTATTGACTCTAGATTCAAGGTTTGCCAAACATTTTTCACAGGTAAAATTTAAAAAGGATTTTTTTCTGTCTTTTAATACACACATGTTCAATATAGGTCACGTCACAGCTTTATAAAGGGAATCCTAGGAGTTTGTGGAAAATGTTGCTGCGACACAAAGTCCCCCTGGCACAGAAGTATTTTCTGATATCTGTTAGGAATGTTAGTGACATTTCTTTCGGCATAAGGAAATGTAGGCAGAAGAAAATGTTACTTTAAATTAATGTCAAAATTAAATGGGCTATTGGCATCGTGAAGTTACTACCAACCTGCCATGCAAAATTTAAGAAGGGCGAACACTGATTATGCGCCAAATGAAAAATAGATATAGCAATGGATAAGTCCATCAGAAAGCAATTCCTTTAATTGTCACAACAATTTGTGTAGAATTCCTTTAACATGGTGTAGAGTTGCAATTACTTCATAAAGACACAAGGAAAATTTGTTGAGCAAAACACAAAATGCTGGTTAAGCAGCATCTTTGGAGGAAATGGACAGGCGACGTTTCGGATCAGGACCCTTCTTAATTGTTGGGTTGAAGACAAGGTTGAGGTGTAGAGTAAATCATAACGATAAGTTCAGTTGAAAAGTAATTATGGAAGAAGGTCCAAAAGGATGAACGGGCAGTGCACGTGTGAAAGATTTAAGTAGTTTACACATTCTCACTGTGACCATGCGAGTCTCCTCCAGGTGTTCATGTTTCACAAGAACATAAAGGAAATAGGTAGACACAAAATGCCGGAGTAACTCAGCGGGTCAGGCTGATCTCCCAGTGGTTCAGCACCTTCAACTCCCCCTCCCATTCCCAATCTGACCTTTCTGTCCTGGGCCTCCTCCATTGTCAGAGTGAGGCCAGCGCAAATTGGGGGAACAGCACCTCATATTTCGCTTGGGTAGTTTACACCCCAGCGGTATGAACATTGACTTCTCTAACTTCAGGTAGTCCCTGCTTCCCGTCTCTAACCCCTCCCCCTTCCCAGTTCTCCCACTAGTCTTCCTGTCTCCGACTACATCCTATTTTTGTCCCGCCCCCTCCCCTGACATCAGTCTGAAGAATGGTCTTGACCTGAAACGTTATCCATTCCTTCTCTCCCAAGATGCTGCCTGACCCGCTGAGTTACTCCAGCATTTTGTGTCTACCTTCGATTTAAACCAGCATCTGCAGTTCTTTTTCCTACATAAAGAAAATAGTAGCAGTTTTAGGCCACCTGCCCCCTCTAGCCTACCTCATATTCAATATGATCATGCTGATCAATGTAGGCCTCATCTCCTTCTTCATGCACATTCCCCATAACCTTCCATTCCTCAATCTGACATCAGTGGTGGGGAAGATGCTGGAGTCAATTATAAAAGAAGAAATTGCGGAACATTTGGATAACAGTAATAGGATTGTTCCAAGTCAGCATGGATTTACGAAGGGGAAATCATGCTTGACTAATCTTCTGGAATGTTTTGAGGATGTAACTAGGAAAATGGACAAGGGAAAGCCAGTGGATGTAGTGTACCTGGACTTTCAGAAAGCCTTTGATAAGATCCCACATAGGAGATTAGTGGGCAAGATTAGAGCACATGGTATTGGAGGTAGGGTGCTGACATGGATAGAAAATTGGTTGGCAGACAGGAAACAAAGAGTAGGAATTAACAGGTCCCTTTCAGAATGGCAGTGACGAGTGGGGTACCGCAAGGCTCGGTGCTGGGACCGCAGCTATTTACAATATACATTAATGACTTAGATGAAGGGATTAAAAGTAACATTAGTAAATTTGCAGATGACACAAAGCTGGGTGGCAGTGTGAACTGTGAGGAGGATGCTATGAGGATACAGGGAGACTTGGACAGGTTGTGTGAGTGGGCAGATGCATGGCAGATGCAGTTTAATGTGGATAAATGTGAGGTTATCCACTTTGGTGGTAAGAACAGGAAGGCAGATTATTATCTGAATGGTGTCAAGTGGGGAAATGGGGAAGTACAAAGAGATCTGGATGTCCTTGTTCATCAGTCACTTAAAGTTAGCATGCAGGTACAGCAGGCAGTGAAGAAAGCTAATGGCATTTTGGCGTTTATGACAAGAGGAGTTGAGTATAAGAGCAAAGAGGTCCTCTGCAGTTGTGCAGGAGACCGCACCTGGAGTACTGTGTGCAGTTTTGGTCTCCAAATTTGAGGAAGGATATTCTTGCTATTGAGGGCGTGCAGCGTAGGTTCACTAGGTGAATTCCTGGAATGGTGGGACTGTCGTATATTGAAAGACTGGAGCGACTAGGCTTATATACACTGGAATTTAGAAGGATGAGGGGGATCTTATTGAAACATATAAGATTATTAAGGGATTGGACACGTTAGAGGCAGGAAACATGTTGGGGGAGTCCAGAACCAGGGGCCACAGTTTAAGAATAAGGGCCAATTAGAATGGAGATGAGGAAAAACTTTTTCAGTCAGAGAGTTGTAAATCTGTGGAATTCTCTTCCTCAGAAGGCAGTGGAGGTCAATTCTCTGGATGCTTTCAAGAGAGAGCTAGATAGAGCTCTTAAAGATAGCAGAGTCAGGGGGTATGCAGAAAAGGCAGGAACGGGGTACTGATTGTGAATGATCAGCCATGATCACATTGAATGGCTGTGCTGGCTCAAAGGGCCGAATGGCCTACTCCTGCACCTATTGTCTATTATCTAATCTTGCAAACATTTATCGATCTCCACCTTAAATGTATCTAATGATCTACGTGCCAGTAATCCCCCACAGCCCCCACATTAATGATCTGGCCTCCACCACTATCAAGAGTGGAGAATTAATGGCCCCTTATTTTGCAGCTATGTCCTTTGTTTGTGACTCTCCCACTAATGAGAACATCTCAACATCTACTCTGTCAAGCCCCCTTAGGATATACTTGACTAAGTTTGCCACTCATTCTAGACTCCAATGAGTATAGATGCAAACTGACTAGCCTCTCTTGATAAGGCAAACTGGTGAATCTCTCGTGAATATCTCTCTGGACTGTCTCCAATGGTACAAAAACAATTTTTTAGGTTTGGGACCAAAACTGCTCACAATATTCCAGGTGTGGCCTCACCACCACCCTGTAGAACTGTAACAAAGCCACCCTATTCTAAAACCCCAACCTATTTGCAACAAAGATCTGGTGAATGCACAGTCTTTTTACCAGGGATGGGGAATGAAGAGAGGCGAAAAATGTCATTGGAGATGAGGGGGAACATAGTCGCACAGAGGGTCATGGATATATGGAAGGAGCTGCCTGAGGAAGTAGTTGGGGCAAATACATTAACAACATTTAAAAGACATTTGGACAGGTACATGGTTAGAAAAGGTATAGAGGGATATGGGCCAAATGCATGTAAATGGGACTAACTTAGATGGGGCAGCTTGGTCGGCAGGGACGAGTTTCCATGCTGTATAACTCCATGACTCTGTTGTCAACATTTTTAACTTCGTGTTGGACCTTCCTGCTAACATTTTGTGATTCATGCAATAGGACACATAGACCCCTCTGAACTTCACTCATTTGCAATCTCTCTCCATTTGGATAATACTTTGACTTTTGATTAATCTTACTGGAGTGGACCTCACACTTCCACACGTTTAACTCCATTTGACATTTGTTTTGCCCAGTCACTCAATCTATCTACATCCTACTGCAAAATCACAATGTCATCATCACACCATGCCCTTCCACCTAATTCTGTATCATCAACAAACTTAGAAACCTTACATTGTGTTTTCCAAATCCCCTAGATGTTCTGGTAGTTAAATGAATAATATAAATCACCCCGAGTGTAGGTGGGTAGTAGGAGAATCAGGGTGGAGTTGATGGGATGACATGACATGAACGTGTAAACAAAGATCTCAAATGAAAAAAACTGGTTTGAAGTTCCAGCAAAGATAAGAGGAGGGTAAAGGCATTACCTACCAAGCACAAAAGAGACACAGGTTTTATTAAAGAGGGATAGTGCATCCATAACTACAATATCAGATTCTTGAACTGACTTTCACAACCTTAATGCAACCTCAGTACACTGCAGCCCACCACTTACACAACCTACCATAGACTTGATTTTCGAATTCTGTATTTTTGCACTCTTGTCCAAGCCCAAGGCCCCAGTTAAATGGTTTACAAAATGATAGCATCAGGAAAGTATACATCATTAATATAACTCCTTGAAACATAATCATATGGCCATGCAATTGAAATTCTACTATATAACGACGAATTCCGAGACAAGCATCCCAGGTTTTGTTTGAGTAGCTATAGCACACAGGCAAATTCTACTAAATTCAAACCCGGACTGATGTGGAGAACAGATCCAAACTCGTATAATTGAGTGCCTTACAACTGGAGCTTGGGAAAATTCAACCAGCCAGTACAACTTCACTGCTAGAAGCTTCAATGTCCTTTGTATAAAGTTATTATTCCCAAATATTCTGGGTTGCAATCACGTCAGGAAAATTAGTTTCACATCTTCAATCTATGCACCTTGTGAAATACTATGGTTGCAATGTAATTAAAATAAGATAAACCACATGAACCTACAAACCCGATAAAGTTGCGGACAAAAAAACATCTGTAACATCTGAAGTGTTCCCTTCTTTAGCTCTTTTGGGAATTTAATCTCTAATTTAAATTGATCGAGAGACAACTTCACATCGCGATAAATTCCCAGGTTCCCAACTCATCAACTGAAGCCACTTGACAGACGTGGACGAACGTGCCTAACCCACGGCTTATTCCACTTGAGAGACGAGGGCTAACGTGCCTAACCCACTAGGGACATTATCGGTGAGAAAACTGGAGACCAAAATCGGCTCGGCGAAGTGCAAATAAAAGCATTTGGCTGAAATTATCAGCAAGTCTTCTGAGATTGTTTAGAACTTATTAAAAATGGGCAATCACAATCACAGTTAATACAGCGAGAAAATAAGACCTTATTCTTAAACCATCTTCTCACACAGCTAGCAATATATAAGACCGTGAGATGGGGAGGGGGGCTGTGGGGGATTACTGCCACGTAGTCAGGCTAGAACCGTAGAGAGAGGGATGCTACGTACAGTGCAAGGTGACTGGGATGCTTTGATGAATACAAGGTGCACATTCCCCTTATATTCGCATCGCCCCTGATCCCCTATCACACCCAAGCAGGCAGCGGGCGCTCGTTGGTTGGAACTTGCAGGATGACGGGGGCTTGCAAATTACGGTGATGACTCTTTCACATCTGTGATAAATTCAACAGTTGCAGGGTCCAGCGCGAAAGGGTGAACACAAGTGTGCCGAGGTGTACTCACCGTGCGCTCACGGAACCCAGCTGTAGAGCTACTCATCATTTCTTGCTTTTCGTCCTTTTCGGTCAACAAGCCCCCGGGAGTGAATTCCCTAAAATCCCTCTGACCTCGGAGGCGATGGGTGGAGAACCGGCCGCTGAACAAGTGTCTTTGTGATTGATGTCATGGTCAATAGGGGGCGATTCTCGAGTGGGAAGGGGAGGGGGTTACACGGGAACTAGCATCATCTTGGACGGAGGTTTATAAAGTGTGGAAGTAAAATAATTCTAGACAAATTTAGAATTCTACCATTGAATGTGGGATACACTTCCAATGGCAGCTGGGGAAGCTAAACTAAAGAAATCAAATAAATATTTATTTGAATAAAGGGATAACATCAGTCTTTGATATCTACTGAGCAACCCGACAGGTTGACCGTTGTTCTTCAGGGGGGGAAATCTGCCATTCTTACCTGGTCTGGCTTACAGGTGACTTCCAACTCACTGATGTTGTTGACTCCTAACTGCTTCCTCAGTTCAAGGACGTTTTGGATGGACAATTACTGCCAATGTCAGCCTGTGAACATTAACAAAATACATACAATAGTTAATTGAAGGGTGTTGATGACAGAGAAAAGGTCAAAATGATGCTTTAAGTGATACATTGATTTGACTTATTTCCTGTCTGTGTGGTGTAGCTGCTATTAGAATTTTCTTTAAAAAGGAGAGTTGAAAAATTTCACTTATTTTCATATTTGAGCTGTGACTAAGTTGATTTCTCTTTGAATCAGAAACGACAGGGTTCAAGAGACAAACAATAATTTAAGCTGGTGCTTAAATGTTGTCTTTCTGGCCCTTTGTGTATCCTTGGGTGGATATAAAAGATCGCCAGGCTCTCTTTTGAAGGGAATTATTCCTGGTGTCCTATCGTTATAAACAAATCTCTCAAATAAATGTTCCAGAAGCATCAACATATTTTTGATATTCAACATGTATCGAGCCGAAACGTCACCTATCCATGTTCTCCAGTGACTTCAACTAGTGGAGATTTTTCCCTTTCATTTTCCGTGGACTTTTGTGGATTTTTGGGCTGTTGAGCTGACTCAGCGGGTCAGGTAATGAGATCTGGCACCATGTTGCATCAGAACCAAAACAGAGCTTTGGTGAGCAGGTCACCTATGAGTCGGAGGTGCTTGATAGCACAATCATTTTGTATTCTATTACTGTGCTGATGATTAAGTGTGGACTGAATTACCCAAGGCAGATTGATAATGGACCAAAAGCAGCTCGGGAACTTTCCACGTAGTCAGTTTGTAAACACTACAGAACAGGTTGTTTTGTCAAGCACATCATCTATTTATTATTATTACACTCGGCAGTTTTTTTATTTTACATGGAGTGAAGTAAATTAATTGAAGATCGGCTTCAATGTCAAAGGACCGTTAAGAGACCAGAAAGGACTGGGAAGTGGCAGGTAAATATTTGTGTCATATAAATGTCAGCCACTGGCCAATTCAACAAAGTGGACTCTATTAAATCTGCCACTGATTTAATAAGGTAATATTAAATCATAAATATGATTAAAATCATGTGCCACATATTGTAACTACGAGAAAAGGACAGAAGCTAGCTATCCTGGGCAGAGCACACCAAGGTATACAGGAAGCTTGACACTGTTGATGAAAGAGCAGTCTAATTCACTGTCTTTCTGTGAAACCCGGTCGAGTTCTCAAAACCTATGCAGTCCAACTGGCTGGTGCTTTTGTGGACATTTTCAACCTCTCATTACTGAGGTGCGAGGTTCTCACCTGCTTTAAGAAGGCATCAATAATACCGGTGCCCAAGAAGAGTAAGGTGACGTGCCTCAACAACTATCGACCGGTGACACTAACGTTTGTGGTGATGAAGTGCTTTGAGAGGTTGGTTATGGCGCATATAAACTCCGACCTAAACAAGAACCTCCACCCACTGCAGTTTGCCTACTGCCACAACAGGTCAACGGAAGATGCGATCTCACTGGCTCTCCACTCTGCACTGGACCACTTGGACAATAAAAACACCTACGTCAGGCTAGACACAAAATGCTGGAGTAACTCAGCGGGTCAGGCAGCATCCCTGGAGAGAAGGAATGGTTGACATTTCATGTCGAGACCCTTCTTCAGTCTGAAGAAGGGTCTCGACCCGAAACGTCACGCATTCCTTCTCTCCAGAGATGCTGCCTGATCCGCTGAGTTACTCCAACATTTTGTGTCTTCCTTCGATTTATACCAGCATCTGCCGTTTTCTTTCCTACACATACGTCAGTCAGGCTGTTGTTTATAGACTACAGCTCGGCGTTCAATACCATCATCCCCTCCAAGCTGGTTACCAAGATCACGGAACTAGCTCTCTGCAACTGGATCCTCGACTTCCTTGTCAACAGACCACAGTCCGTCCAAATTGGTAGAAACACTTCGTCCTCAATAACAATCAGTACTGGAGCACCTCAAGGATGTGTGTTCAGCCCCCTGCTCTATTCACTCTATACTCACGACTGTATAGTCAGACGCAGTGCGATCTGCATCTTCAAGTTCACCGATGACACCACCGTTGTTGGACGAATTACAGTGGAGATGAGTCAGAGTATTGAAGTGAGATCGATCGATTGACTACACGGTGCCAGCACAACTTGGCTCTCAATATCAGCAAGACCAATGAACTGATTGTGGACTTTGAAAGAGGATGAGGACACATAATCCTATTTATATCAATGGACCAATGGTGAAGTCAAAAACTTCAAATTCCTGGGCATGCATATTTCCGAAGATCTTTCCTGGACCCAGCACACTGATGCAATTATAAAGCACATCAATGCCTCTACTTCCTGAGAAGATTTGGTATGTCAGAGAGGATTCTCTTGAACTTCTACAGGTGTACAATATTGAGCATGTTGACTGGTTGCATCACGGCCTCATTCAGTAACTTAAATGCCCAGGAGAGAAGACTGCAAAAAGATGTGAACGCTGCCCAGTCCATCACTGGCTCTGACCTCCCCACCATCGAAGGTACCGGAATTGCTGCCTCAAAACGGCAGCCAGCATAATCAGAGATCCACACCACCTTGGCCACCACTCATTTCACTCCTGCGATCGGGAAGAAGGTACAGGAACCTGAAAACTATAACATCCAGGTTCAGGAACAGCTTCTTCCCTGCAGCCATTCGACCAATAAACATTACAACCTCAAATAAGCCCTGAAATACATAGACTATTATTGTTATTATTGCACTATTACTATGTATCTACGATCTATATATTTGTGAGTATGTGTATACACACACACTGAACTTTTTTTTCTCTCTCGTTTATTATATTGTTTTCAGTGTACTATGTTTACATATTCTGTTGTGCTGCTGCAAGTAAGAATGTCATTGTTCTATCTCAGACATATGACAATAAAACACGCTTGACTCTTGAAACACATCAAAGGATTATTCTCTCTACCAATGATGTCTCAGCAAAATGCACTGAGGTCATTCATTCTATTCTGACAGAACCTCCCTAACATATGATTTCTATCATCAGGAAGGAGAAGGGCAGCAGTTGCGTGAGATCACCACCACCTGCAAGTTTTCCTCCAATTCGCACACCATCCCGGTGATCCTAATTCCAAGAACTCCCAGCAAACAGCTCTCTGAGAGTACCTTCATCATAAGAACGGCAGAGATCCAAGAACATGAGTCATTGCTACCTTTACAGACCCAATTCACGATTGATGATTTATGCTGGCCTTGCCAGAAATGTCCAGATCCCGAAAGAAATGAATACAGAGAAAGCTCTCTGCAGCAAACTTTCATAATGTTTGAATCAGTGCTTGAATCAATGCCAATTGGTCTTTGGTTTGTTCTTACTTTATCATGGCGATTTAGTAAAACTTCACACATTTCAGAGGCCACTTAACAGTCAAACACACTTTTGTGTAAATACACTGACACATAAGGCAGAATAATTAAAGTCCTCTTTTTTCTTTCCTTGAAGAACACTGGTGAACCAGGTAATTTTCATCTAGATATACTATAATCACCGATACTACCTTTATATTGGTAGTAATGGATTGACATTCATGGTCAAAACCTAATTTCTCCATGATAAGCAAAAATATAGTACTGGAGATATTGAGCAGGCCAGGCAGCATCTATAGATAAAGAGGCAAAACTCATGTGCAAGTCAATATCATTTTTGAGTCCTAAATTTTCTGTTTTGTTATTTCAGCACCATCTATGAATTCATTTTTAAATGCCACCAAATTGTGAACATATCAATTAATCTACTGATTGTTAATCCATACCTGTAGATTACTGATCCAATAACATAATCACTGGGTGACCATTCCAAACAGAATTTCCAAAGAATTAAAAATAAAGATTTAATGGATTTAAACATCTAAATTAAAGTAAATTGGCAAAAGCTTTCCATTTGTTTCTGAACTTTGCACACAAATTGTGTCATGTGTATGTGTATTCAATTTATATTTGTGCATTATCACTAAGTGACAGACAGATCTTTTGCTTCACTAAATGAAAGCAGTGCCAAATACTTACTTTCCTCCAGTTTCTTCCCTCATGCCTGGAAAGCTATGGCAGAGAAAGCACATCAATGCCACCAGTTCCTCGGAAAAGTAAAAATGTTTGACACGTCTCCAACGATTCTTATCAACTACCAATGCACCATACTAAGCATCCTATCAGGATTGGCAACAGCTCTGCCCAAGACCATAAGAAATTGCAGAAAGTTGTGAATGTAGCCTAGTCCAGACTCCCTCCCACTGACTCCATCTATACTTTATGCTGCCTCAGGAAAGAAGCCGACATAATCGACAGAATTGGCAGAAGAGATATAAGCTTGAAAGCACGTACCACCAAATTCAAGAACAGCTCTGTCCCTGCTGTTATCAGGCAACTGAATGGTCCTCTCATAAACTAAGGGTTAGTCACAATCTCCCAACTTACCTCATTGCAACCCTTGCATTTTCTCTGTTACTGTAACACAATAACACTATATCCTGGTATTTTTCTCTGTGCACTACTCATTGTATTATTGTAATGACTTGATTGTACTTATGTAATTTAGTATAATTTAATTGGATAGCACATAGTTTTTCACTCTATCTTGGTACATGTGTCAATAATAAACCATTACCAGTACCATTACCAAGGAAAGTGTTGCAGCCAACTGGAATGCCATTTCAGAGAAGGCCTTTGCAACATTGGTAATGTGCTCAACAGACTATTCAAACTGTGGAGCATTACAATACAACTTACTCATGCCTTCATCCTATACAGGCAATACAGTTTTCACCAGACTGTGAAGAACAGCAGGGAATTTGGCTGAATTGCCAACCACTGCAGCTGATCAGCTGGCATATCACACAAGATTGAACTGGGCACTTTCATGCCTGCATGCCTGTGACTCATGAATTAATGGAGTGCAGTATCTTTGCCCATTATGCTACCACCAGGAGAGTATACAAACACAAAGATGCTGTCATGTCTCTTTGTACAGTTTCGGATGAAGTTAAATACCAATGACTTGTTTTGTAACTTTACTTGTTATTTATAGCTACCAGTGATGTGTAAGAACAAGGTCTACATTTAGCATCAATTTGTTGGGGATTTCAGATAGAATCATTTAGTTGAAAATTAAATCTATATGAACTGTGAAGCAAAATGTTAAAATGTTTCAGCCACATTACTCTGACCTAAATATATCCCACAATTGCTATTCGCTATCCTTCAGAGATAAAAACGTAAGACATGCAAAATTCTTATAATCTTACACTAAACTGGAAATTGTTAGAGATTGAAAGTTGGAATTAAGTATAAAAGTAGGGAAAGGAGGATGGGGCAGGGAGAAAAGAATAAAAGGAAAATCCAGGATTAGATGTAAAATATGAGATTAAAAATCTAAATCTATGCTTGTACGAGATAAAAGGGATATAATGGGACAAATAAACAAACAAAAGGTAAAGAGTTCCATTTATCTGTGGGATTTCACGCCATAGTGCCTACCAGACATACAATAGTTTTGAAATTTAGTCACTATTTAATGATGAAAATTTGGCAGTTGCAATAAACAGCTGAGCAATCCTGCAATTAATAAGTATTGATCAGGGCACCAAAGGATAAGTTTCGAGGAGGTGTAACAGAATAATTATTGTTTAAAATTGTTATACTCAGTGTTCGTCTGGTCCCACAATTATTTTCAACTACAAAACAATTATATACTGCATTAAAATGTTGCATATGTGATAGTATTTCCATTCCATCCTTGCTGGGAAACACTTAATTAAATTGCACTTAGAACTCTAGGTAGGACCTCTTAGAGGCATTACATATTCACAGCAAAGTTGCTTATTCTTGCATTTCATCCCATTGTGATAGTCATTATTTGCATGCCTGATTACTTACCTTATTTTTTACAAGCATATTTTTTGCAGTTAACTTATTTTTCATCAACTATTTAAAATGTAAAGTGAATTACTGCTTTACCTGGAAGGACTGCTTAGGTCTCTGAATGGTGGGAAGGGTACGGGTAATAAAGTAAGTGTCTCTTCTCCCATGATTGCCTAAATGCACCGCCTAAGAGGTGCAATGAATAAGCCGTAGTAGTTAAAATAAAAAAAAGATGCTACTTTCACTGAAATTATTGAAGATCACATATTTGAGGGAATCCATTGGATTGGAAAAATGAAAGAGCAATGGAATCTGTATTAAAAAGCAGTTTGAAAGAGAATCCAAAAATATTTTGAAGAAAATAGATATAGCACATAAATACATAAAATTTGAATTTTCAGAAGTATTTTGCCATGTGTCATGTGAACTATTAACAACAAATCCACTATTGGATGCAGATCTGAAAAATAAACCTGGTTAAAAGAGAAGAACCTACAATCTCCATAGTGGTGTCATCTCAAAACTGGGAGTAAGTGATATCAAGCTCCACAACCATCAGGACAAGGACTCCTGCTATTTCTTATCCACATAAATAATTTTGCAAAGAAATATCTGTAATCTCATAAAATTAAGTCAACATTAAAATAGAGAGAACTGGAGGATCAGAAGTTAAAATTGTGCAAAAGGATGTAGATAGTTTTAACAGTAAGTGTATGCAAAGGATAAATTCAATTTTATACCAACAAGCAAAATACATTTGCATATTAAAAGGAATAAATCAGGAATTAATTCCACAAGTAACAACAGGAACACATTCCGTGTTGTAGATATACACTTGAAAATGAAAGCTTGGATTACGATGTAGATATTTAGGAATGTTTTAGAGGATTAAAAAAGACATGGAGGCAGAGAGATTTGGAAAGAGAATTCCAGAACTAAGGATTGACAAAAAAAAGAAACATCATCAACATAGGAGCACTTAAAGTCAGATGATGAAAAGGCCAGAATAAGAGAACAGATGCCTCAGAGGTCTTTAGAGAAGGAAGGCATTTCAAGATAGGGGTAGGGCGAGTCCATGCAAGAATATGAAAATTAGCATGAAATGTTTAATTAGACCTTTTGTTTGACAGCAGACCAGCAAGAATAGTGCTGATAGTGAATGGCGCATTGCAAGCTAGGACACAGCAGCAAGACTTTAGACCTCAAGTTAATGAAGAATAGAATGAGATGATCCTGCCATCATGCCTTTGAAGAGTCTCAGGGATTTAAGCAGCAATAGTGCGAAGGCAAGGGTGGAATTATAAATACCACAGAGGGGAAATTGTCTGATGTGATAGAGCATTTATAGGACGTCAAATATAACATTGCAGTAGCAAATATGTGATTCAGTTTCAGACAAGGAGAAGAATGACATTGTTGACTAAGGAATGGAGTTTGATACAGAAACTAAAATTGATGACTTTTGCATTTCTAATAAGTAATTGTAGTGCACTTAACAGATAGTATACATGGCAGGCACAGCGTGCTGATGGGTCAGGGTAGTTTTTGGAGTTCTGATCAAGTGGGTAATTTTAGTCTGAATGGCACCAAGCCTCATGAGAATTTATGGTGCTGCACTCATCCATGCACGTGCAGAGTTCTATCATGCTCTTGACTTCTGCTTTGCAGACAGTAGAAAGGTTGGGATATCAAGTGGTGTGTCACTTTCCACAGGATACTCAGTTTCTCACCAACACCAGTAGCCATGGTATTTATGTTGCTGGTCCAACTGAGTTTCTGATTTACATTGACCTCCAGTATATAAATGGTGGAGAACTTGGCAAAGATAACATCAAGAGTTTCTGGTTAGACTCCCTCGTATTGAAGATTTTCATTGTCTGGTGTATTGTAACACAAATATCAGCTTATGCCTGAATGAGCCAGCGTTGCCCTCGCAGCTGCGGCTTGCCTGCAGTCCGTTTGTCTTTTGTTGTTTTTGTCTGAATTGTAGTTTAAATATGATGTAGTGTTTGCGGTTGTGTGTTATTGGGGGGGGGTGGGAACTGTAACATTGTCTCTCCCGAGCGGAGACCCGACCTTTGTTTCTGTGTCGTGTCTCCGTTCCCGCTGCGGCCTACCATCAGCCATGCACCTGGAGCTGGTGGGCTACGGCTGGGACCACCTGCGCTCTGGTTCGCAGAGCCCACGGCCCGGACTCACCACCTGCGGCGCTGGCTGCCTTCGGAGGCTGCGGGAGCGGCTGCGACTTGTCTCCGGAGGCTTCGGCCGCAGGCCGCCTGGACGTTGGAAGCCCGCAGGCCCCTGGGTGGGGGCCGACATCGGGAGCTCCGGCAGCGGCAGCGACAGCGTCTTCGCCCTCCCCGAATCGCGGGGCCTGGGTCGGCCCGCCGCTGACCTTTCACCGTCCGGCGCGGTGCTTCAATGTCGGGAGCCCCGACTGCCCTGACTGCCCCGACATGGCAACTCCAACAGCCTGACCGCGGGAGAAGACGGCAGGGGAAGAGAAAAGACATTCTGGCCTTCCATCACAGTGAGGAGGTGACTGGAGGAGACTCACTGTGATGGATGTTTCTTTTGTTTCTTTTGTTTGGTGTTAGTTAATGATTGTATGTGTTATTGCATTTTTATTGATTATTCTTATTGGTCTTATTGTTGAACTGCGGGTAATTTTTCGTTTCACTACACATTTATGTGTATGTGACAAATAAACGACTATTGATTGATATTGAATGTTGAGGAGATATTGTTGCATGCAGGCATAAGCTCCTTCGGTTGTTGAGGAGTTAAGAATGGAATTAACCACTTTTACCAGGTCTCTTTGATGCCTTACTCAGTCAAATGCTGCCTTGGTAACAAAAGCATCACTGTTACTCCACATCTCGCATTAATCTCTTTGGTGCATGTTTGCATTGTGGCGATTGGAGTGAACTCTGTTGAAACACAAACTTGGCATTGATAAGTCGGTTAATGGTAAGTGCTACTTGATAGCACTGTCAAAGACAGGTTCCTTTACTTTGCTGCTGGATGGAGAGTAGATAAATTTGTTGGATTGGATTTATTTGCTTTTTGTGAACAGGATATACCGGGCAATTTTACACATGTTTGGATGGATACCATTGTTATAGCTGTACAGGAACAACTTGGCTTGTGTCATAGTGTATTCCGGTACCTAGGTCTTCAGTGCTACAGCTGGGATGTATTTGAAAACATTTAATGGATTTATTCAAACACATGGCACACACTTCCTATGACAAATCGACCTCAGCAACTGAAATTAGCTATAATGTTTTGCTGCAAGGCAGTGGCTAGTCTTTTAGTGCACACTGTATAGGAAATATGTGGTTTAAGCATGCTGTCTTAGTCTGTTCAGCTTTTCCTTTCCTTCCTTTAGAACAATGGCTTTTGCATCTTTGTTATTGTATTGTGCTCGTGAGATCTATGTCTTGCTGCATTTCCTTTGTGGCTCTGAGCCAAGGTTACGTGAGATGTAATGGTTGGTGTGAATAAATGTTGCACATTCCGCGCTGTTTCACAAACACCCATGCAAAGGTATAAATATCACAGGTTTTATTCCATTTTTATTTTGTTAATCAATTTGCTATTAATTCAACTTAGATTAAAAATCATAATATTTGCAGAACATTTTGAAATATTGATTTATTCAACTGTGTACAAAGGAGAGAAAAAAAGTAGCATTCTCCTTTTTTAAAATCAAGGCTACCCATGTGAACCTCAAGGAGAGATTATGGACTTGAATCGTTTTCACTGCTTAAAGTTGATTGACATTTTCTGAGACTCTGAACAATCAATGATCAATTTCGCTCCGGTGATAAATAAAGTATTGTATCGTATTGTATTGAACTTTGTGCAGTTTTTTCACAAATCCCTATTTAAATTTTTATTGAAAGATTCTTCCCTGCTCCATGCCACTAAAAAATCCATAACCAACGGCACCAGCACCAGCCTACCTGATTATGGCCAGCTCCTTTATTACTTCACCCTATAAATATAAAAATGAACTGCAGATGCTGATTTATACCAAACATAGACACAAAATGCTCGTGTAATTCAGTGGGTCATGCAGCATCTCTGGAGAAAATGAATATGTGATATTTCTGGTTGGGATCCTTCTTCAGTCTGAAAAAGGGTCCAGATCCAAAATGTCACTTATCCATTTTCTCCAGAGATGCTGCCTGACCTGCTGAGTTACCCCAGCATTTTGTATCTATCACTCTTCATCCGGATCACTCTGCACTTTTTGGAATCCAGCCTTCTCTATTTTTTTCAAAATTTCCAAGGCTGTGGGTCAGTTCATATTTGTTTCCTCTCAAACCTGTTGCTGATACATATATGTGAATGGGTTCCTCTATCACACAACGTCATCAACTCAAGAATCCAACAATGACTCTAAGTTTGGACCCTTCTCATTCCCATCTAGTGAGCAAGTTTGAAGCAAGCTTGTTCATAACCATTAAACTGTGGCCCCTGGTTCTGGACTCCCCCAACATGTTTCCTGCCTCTAACGTGTCCAATCCCTTAATAATCTTATATGTTTCAATAAGATCCCCCTCATCCTTCTAAATTCCAGTGTATATAAGCCTAGTCGCTCCAGTCTTTCAATATACGACAGTCCCACCATTCCAGGAATTCACCTAGTGAACCTACGCTGCACGCCCTCAATAGCAAGAATATCCTTCCTCAAATTTGGAGACCAAAACTGCACACAGTACTCCAGGTGCGGTCTCCTGCACAACTGCAGAGGACCTCTTTGCTCTTATACTCAACTCCTCTTGTCATAAACGCCAAAATGCCATTAGCTTTCTTCACTGCCTGCTGTACCTGCATGCTAACTTTAAGTGACTGATGAACAAGGACATCCAGATCTCTTTGTACTTCCCCATTTCCCCACTTGACACCATTCAGATAATAATCTGCCTTCCTGTTCTTACCACCAAAGTGGATAACCTCACATTTATCCACATTAAACTGCATCTGCCATGCATCTGCCCACTCACACAACCTGTCCAAGTCTCCCTGTATCCTCATAGCATCCTCCTCACAGTTCACACTGCCACCCAGCTTTGTGTCATCTGCAAATTTACTAATGTTACTTTTAATCCCTTCATCTAAGTCATTAATGTATATTGTAAATAGCTGCGGTCCCAGCACCGAGCCTTGCGGTACCCCACTCGTCACTGCCATTCTGAAAGGGACCTGTTAATTCCTACTCTTTGTTTCCTGTCTGCCAACCAATTTTCTATCCATGTCAGCACCCTACCTCCAATACCATGTGCTCTAATCTTGCCCACTAATCTCCTATGTGGGATCTTATCAAAGGCTTTCTGAAAGTCCAGGTACACTACATCCACTGGCTTTCCCTTGTCCATTTTCCTAGTTACATCCTCAAAACATTCCAGAAGATTAGTCAAGCATGATTTCCCCTTCGTAAATCCATGCTGACTTGGAACAATCCTATTACTGTTATCCAAATGTTCCGCAATTTCTTCTTTTATAATTGACTCCAGCATCTTCCCCACCACTGATGTCAGATTGAGGAATGGAAGGTTATGGGGAATGTGCATGAAGAAGGAGATGAGGCCTACATTGATCAGCATGATCATATTGAATATGAGGTAGGCTAGAGGGGGCAGGTGGCCTAAAACTGCTACTATTTTCTTTATGTAGGAAAAAGAACTGCAGATGCTGGTTTAAATCGAAGGTAGACACAAAATGCTGGAGTAACTCAGCAGGTCAGGCAGCATCTTGGGAGAGAAGGAAACTGCTTCACAAAATGTCATTAGGTTCAGGCAATAAATCTTTGCTTGCCAGAGACACTCACTAAATTTTAAGAAGTCCACAAATCCAATAGGTCAGTATTTGGTGCCATTACTTGCTTGTGTTTAATTTTTGAATTGTTTGGCTGTTAAAGGCATATAGCAAATTATAGGGCATCAGTAGTCTGTTTATCGGAGTGACTAGTGATGCTGATGCAAATCTCCAAAACATTACTATTGGTTACATGTACCATAACAGCAAACATGATGTTCTCTGCTTTGGTTTTAAAATGATATCAAAGTTACAAACATAGATGTTAAATCTCTCTAGTTCATTAAAAAAAAAGAAAATTTGTGCTTTTCAAGACAATAAGTGTCTTATAGACAATAGACAATAGGTGCAGGAGTAGGCCATTCAGCCCTTCGAGCCAGCACCGCCATTCAATGCGATCATGGCTGATCACTCTCAATCAGTACCCCGTTCCTGCCTTCTCCCCATACCCCCTCACTCCGCTATCCTTAGAGCTCTATCCAGCTCTCTCTTGAAAGCATCCAACGAACTGGCCTCCACTGCCTTCTGAGGCAGAGAATTCCACACCTTCACCACTCTCTGACTGAAAAAGTTCTTCCTCATCTCCGTTCTAAATGGCCTACCCCTTATTCTTAAACTGTGGCCCCTTGTTCTGGACCCCCAACATTGGGAACATGTTTCCTGCCTCTAATGTGTCCAATCCCCTAATTATCTTATATGTTTCAATAAGATCCCCCCTCATCCTTCTAAATTCCAGTGTATACAAGCCTAATTGCTCCAGCCTTTCTTGCTGGATAGAAATCATTAAAATATTTTCTACACCTAAGTTTTACCCAGGTTGTTTTGGCTAGGTTCAGAGAAATGTTCCATCTTCACCATGCTTCAACACCAACTGTGTTGCACTTTACTGCATTAATGTGAATCACCCCTCCTTCATTTCTAGCCATCAACTTAGGGTTTTTGAGTTAACATGAGTAACAAGCCATCTATGATTTAAGTTTAAGGTGATTTGCATTTATTTTTATATTGTAGCTCAGAAAGCCAAATCAAATTTCTAGATCCCAGTTTTTCTTACTAGGCTCTTACAGTTAGGAATGAATAGAAAATATTCTTCTGGGGAATGACCTGGGTGTTCACAAAATACTCCTTGCCCATGTCCCATGTTTGACAATATTCAACTTTTAGACCTGCCTTAACTGTTTCCATTCTTGAAAAATGGCCACATGATTGAAACTATTGATTTGGGATTGGATGGGAAACATACAAAAATTCCATCTTCTCATAGTATTATTCTACATATCTTGGATACTTCTCAGGGTCCTTTCAACAAACTCGTCTTTGCTGTGAATTTCTTTTGCTCAGCAACTTTTTTTGGTACTTCAGACAAGGTTCAAACAATAATATGGGGATAACTACAAACTAAATATTTAAGCCTTTCTCTTGCTTCTTATAAAGTTTTATTGATGGCCCTTTCAAAACTTCTATTTTTTCTGACATTAACCTACTAACCAGGATACAAAACATTTCCATCTATTCAACCACACCCCCTTCCAGCTGTAAATAATGCTTCCCAGTGGAAATAACCAGAATCTTAATAATTTTGTTACAAATCATACATAGAAAATGAGTTGGCACCATGAGCTGTACATATTGGACGCCCTCTGACCTCAACTGGGCCATCTGATATATACCAAGTGAAGATAAGCAATTTACAATGCACTGGTCTGTTCTTGTGTAAAAATGTAGAAGGCTTTAAATATATTCCTTTGATTGGGAGATTAATTAGCTTAACTGAAATAATACTTCCACTTTTAAAATCAAACTGCTGTAAGAACATAGTGTAGGAACATTGGCAACATCCAGAGGGAGGTTCTTGACTCCAAACGTTGACAGTCCATTTCCCATCACAAAATGCCACCTGGCTCAGTTCATCCAAGAGTGTTTTTTTCCCCGCTTCAGAATCTAGCATCTGCAGTCTCTTGTGAATATTATATCCAATTTACAGTGGAAACCACGTGCCCACTTCCATAATTAAAAGTTGTTCTATAACCTAGCAGTGGTGCTTATTAAATCGCTGGTGGAAAGAACTTAAGGGCGTTAACAAATAAAAGCCGGAGTAGGCCATACGGTTCTTCGATCCTGTACCTGACATCTCATAAAATCTTAAATAAATCCCGTGCCATGTCCACGTTACCTCGCCATTCCTGTAATCCTCTAATGTCCTTGGTATGTAGAATAAATATTCAAACATCTCAAGATGTGGAGGGAAAGCAAACGAAAACGACACGTTTCACCAGGATTTAAAGCTCTACTTCAATTCCTTCTACGATGGTGCAATACCCAGGAGGACCTCTTAGTACCGGAAATTGAATTAAAATTTATTCTGGCCGATGATATCTATTGTAAATGTTACAGCAACCTGCCTTATCTTTCCAGGTGAAGTGACCGGCATTCTCCGTTCTTATTTCGGACAGGGTTCACTTGAGGTGGTTTTATTTAATCCCGATCAGTCGACTGCCCAAGATAGAATTTCAACGCCACACCATCTCTGCACCGATGTCATTCCGTGTGAATTGTTTTGCGCACTTAAAATATGGACGAGGGGAAAGGTCGCTGCATACTATTTTTTCATAAAGTTGTTGTTGTTTTCTCTTTGGGCATGTAGGCCGATAAATGGATGATTGAATCTTGAGGACACAGCCTCACCCTCTCCCTTGAGGCTCTCCGCACATCCTCTTATTCACCCTATTGTCCGAGTCACGTGCCGGCCCCAACGTGCTCGCGGCTCGCTCCGCGCAAAGTAGGAGGGATGAATAAACGCCAACCAACCGAAAAGCCCACGCTGCATGATGGGAATTGTAGTCCGCTTGGCTGCCTTGCGCCTGCATTGCATCCCACTTGCGTCCGTTGGAGGGCGTAAACTACGTTCCCCATCTACCCTCGCAGCCGGTGTCGCGCACGTGAGTTGACGCCTTGAGCTCGAGCGCTGAGCTTCTTGGTAGGTCTCAGTCAGTGAGTGGAAGAGAGCGCGTCCGCCATTTACAGTTGGGAAGAAAAGAGCGTGTGTGTTTCGGATCTGACAGACGGAGTAAGCGCCCATCTTCTCGCCCCCCCCCCAGCTCACGCGGGGGGCCCGGGCTCGAACTTATATCGAGGTGGAATATTGGCGATTTTCTTTTGTTGGAAAAATCAGTTCCATTGGAAGAGAAGAAGCCGGGATGTTTCGTATGTGGAAGGGACTGCAGTGAGAGCCTCTCCCCGGGCAGCTTGATCTTGCCCTGTGATTTCTATTGTTGCTCCCAGGCCTGTCTTGAGTGGCAGTGCGGACTGTCCCTTCTCATTACCATCATTTGTTGACTTTTTAAGAAAAGCTCAATATTTTCATCGCATCCATCTTGAAAGCTGTGGAACCAGAGCCTTTACGGACATTGACGGAACAGTTGTGGCGCTCTACATCATCGATGTTTAAAAAAAAGTGACTCCACATATTCGCTGTTCTGCAATTGAGAGAACTCGCCACATCGTTGTAAAACGGATTGTTACTTTGAATGTGCTTTTTGGGCGAACGATAAATCATTTTTTTGGAGCTTAAATTGAGGGAAAAGGAGCTGTTTTGGCTGGTGACATTGACTTTTCCATTTTAAATTCCTTTGCCCTCCCGAGAAATTAAGACTGAATGAAAGCAGTTTGGGATTTTTAAATCAAGGATGGATGGATCACATCAGATGGTCCATGTTTATCACGCTGCATTGCAACTGACTGAGGTGGACAGTATTTTTTGTTTCTTTTTTAAAGGAACGTCTGTGTTCCAGGGATCCGACCCTTTGCACATAAATAGCATGGAGTTATTTTGTATTTAAAAACAATCGGTTTGCAATTGACTCCTCGTGGTTAATTAAAAAAATTGCTTATCCTTTGAAATCTTGTTTTAGAGAGTAACCACTACATTTTGTTTTTTGAAGCCGTTTGCCAATCTGTTTTCTTGTGGCAATGTCAGAAAGCGCAGACAAAATTGGCTCATTATTGCGTCCTCCTAAAAATGGTACCAATTCTAGTTCGGATACTACAATAGGAGAACGTTTTGGAGTAAGTATGAGAAAAAAGGAAGAGTTCAACTCCCTCAGGAGGCGGAGGCATACAATGGACAAGGACAGCAAAGCAGAGCACCAACGTTTTATTAGGAGGAGTGTGATCTGCGATTCCAACGTAACCGCATTGGACCATTTACCGAGTAAAACCAGCATCATCGTCTCTCCGCCTGAATCGGATAATGCAACCATATTAATAAGTAATGTTACCAATAATAATGAAACACAGCCTCCAATACAAACAACTCCCGTTGACCCAGTCTCTACTGCAGTTCCTGTGATTAGAGAAGAAAAATGCGAAAATTGCACCGATGGCAGTGCGAAAGATGGAAGCAGGGTCGCGGGTATTGGCGATGAACCATCTCGGCCCTCTATCCGTTCGCCCGATGTCCATGTTTGCAATTATGCCGTAAGTACAACTGGCGGCATCGCTGTTAGTAAAGACCGAAAAAAACAAAAAGCTGTTCCAATTAAAGAGGAGGTCGAGTCGAAAGTCAATGAAGAGGACAGTGCGGAGAATCGTGAGGCAGAAGAGGCAAGAAATCTAGAGAGAAAGGCGCAGGAGGATAATGAAGAAATAGAGACAAAGGCTGTTGCAACTTCCCCTGATGGGAGGCTTTTGAAGTTCGACATAGAAATTGGGAGAGGATCGTTCAAAACTGTCTATAAGGGTCTCGACACGGAAACGACTGTGGAAGTAGCTTGGTGTGAATTACAGGTAAGCTTCGATGCTTAAATCGGAGGTCCAATTTGGAATAATGAAGATCCTCCTTTTCCGAGTTACAGCAGCACTGACAAGAAAACCTTGCAATACCAAAGACATTGTCAATTTTTATTACAGTCCTTGGTCTGATTGTCCACGCTGCTTGCCACTAAAGCATAGTTTGAAAAAGAGAAAGTTTGACTTAATTTCCTACATGTACATCTATTTAAAAGACTAATTGCTTTTCTTTTTCCTGGCTTTCATTTCTGCCTTATCTTGCCCAGATTTACTTTTTAGTGAAGGCTGTCTTTATTTCTTGGTTTGTGAACATTGGTAGTTTTGGCCATGGCTGATATATTAATATTAGATGACTTAAAAAAAGAATTCTAATGAGAATTGCCAAGCTCCCAGCTGAATTGTGAGTCTCTTGCACCACGTTGATCTGTAGTGTTGAGGTTTTTGGATTTGCTACCAACATTAGTTAGTGTGGGCCAAAGTAGATACTGAATTGGTATCATAAGTACGATGCTTTGCATTTTAATTTTTTTGTGGTGTCTAAAATGTTTGGTCTTCAGTAATCATTTCTGATCACTGATTAAATGCTGTACACCACTATTATTATTCTAGAGCTTGGGGTGAATATGTGGATTGTCTGCTTCTTTGTGCCCTGTAAGGTCACACAATTAACAGAGAGAGAATGGGCAGATGACTTGTTTTATTGATTTAAGTTGAGGGATAGATACATAGAACAACTCCAGAGATATGGGGCTTAATCTAAGAATCATGTCTTGGGATCTCTTAAGACAGGCATGAATGTAACAACATTTTATTAGGCTTATCTCATGTAATGATGGGTTGAAAAATGCCTTAAAAAATTATATGTGGGGATCACTGAACTTGTTTTCTGTTGAACTTATTCACGGGTGCAGGATAGAGAGAATATATATAGCATCAAGGGCAACAACTGGGGTTAAGAGGACGGTATTGATCAGCAGCATGGCCTGGAGGAGGGTAAGGCCTCTTTATTTATTGGAGATTTATTCCTGGTATTAGTAACTTGTTCTAGGTAAATAGAATCTACTTGAGTTGTTAACCCTATCTTCCTCCTCCACAAATGCTGCCCGACCTACTAAATATTTCATGCATTTTCTATTTTGAGTGATTTGTTTATAATACATAATGTAATAAAGCTATTTACTTAATGTTAAAACATTGCGTATTATAAACAAATCACACAAAATAGAAAATGCATGAAATATTTAGTAGGTCAGGCAGCATCTGTGGAGGAGGAAGATAGGTTTAACAACTCACGTAGATTCTATTTACCTAGAACAAGTTACTAAGTACGCCAGGAATAAATCTCCAAGTCACAGCAACACATCATGACAATTTCCAAAACTAGCACAATGAGGTTGAAACAGATAATAAATTGATCATATTTTCCTAAATTTTTTTTTCACTACATAAAAGTGATGTTTATGAGAATGATGGCTAACAATTTAGAGATGTTAAGATAGTTTACATTAAAAATGGGTATCACATTTGAATGTTAAGCCATCGGATAAAACCTGTAATATTTTATAGGTGCTATAAATTTATTGAAGCAAAGGATACACTTTGTAATTCTTTAAGTGTAATTATTAGAATCTATGTAAATATGTGATAAAATAGGATACGATACAGTTTAGAAATGCTTCATCAATGACCTTCCTTCCATTGTAAGTTCAGAAGTGGAGATGTTCATTGTGTAATATAAAATTCAATTTGCAACTACTCAGAATTACGTTATCCAAGTCTATGGACTTAAAAAAACTGCAGATATGGGGTGATAAGAGGCCAGGGTAGATGATTGGAAAGCAGGTGGGTCTGACTGTCATCTTAATTGAAAAGTGATTTGTTAAATGTATCACTGTTCCTTATAATCATTGGATCCAAATCCAAGAGCTTCCTGCTTTGAAAACCATGATAATAGACAATAGGTGCAGGAGTAGGCCATTTGGCCCTTTGAGCCAGCACCACCATTCAATGTAATCATGGCTGATCATCTGCAATCAGTACCCCGTTCCTGCCCTCTCCCCATACCCCCTGACTCCGCCATCCTTAAGAGCTCTATCTAACTCTCTCAACTAATGAAAGAATATGGAGCATCAACAGGATCACCGCAAAACTACTTTAGGGCAGTTAATGATGGACGATAAATGTTGGACTTGGCAGTTACGCCCACTTGCTTAAAGATTTTTAAAAACCCAAGATTCCTTTTTGTCTACTCCTTCTCGGCTTCTCATAACTTTCATACTTTGATCAAATCCCTCTTTGGTCCACTGATGAAAAAGTCCAGCCTAGCTAATCTCTCTTCATAATTAAAATTTTGCAAGCTTGGTAACATCCTTGTAAATCTCCTCTGCACCCTCTAGTGGTATTGCATTCATCCTGTAATGTGGTGATCAGGATTGTTTACATTTCTCCAGCCATGTCCTGGTATCCATTCAACCAATAAAGCCAATTATCATGTGTGCTATGATAAGCTGTTGATGAAGTTATCTGATTGGTAAGTTAATGAAGAGAGTTTAAGAAAGGTAACGAGGAACCCAAGCAAAGGGAGCAAGTGTTCAGCAGACACAAAGGACGACAAATAAAGTTGCAGTGCTGGATAATTCAGTGGGTCAGCAGATTAGGCCATGCAAGTGGAAGGAGCAAATCTAAGTCAAATGGTTCTGTCAGAACTGGTCAGTTCTGATACAACAGAGAAAACAAGTTAGCTGAAGGGTTTGAATTTGGTGTTGACTCTGGAAACCTAAAACACGCTAATAGAAGATGTGGTGTTATCCCTCAAACACTTGTTGGGGCCTGTTCAAAACAATGAATAAGCAGAAGTCAGAGAATGAGTTGGGTGGGGAATTGAAGTGGCAGGCAACAGGAAGCTCAGGATCTTATCTGTGGACTGAACACAAGTACTCTGCAAAGTTCTCACCAAGTCTGCACTTGGATTCTCCAACATGGGGGAGATCATAAGCCTTGTGGTGATTTGAAAGTGCAAATTAATCTTCATCTGGAAAGTGTTTAAGGTTCCTGGATAGTGAGGTGTAAAAGGACATGTTTAGAGATACAGCGTGGAAACAGGCCCTTTGGCCCACCGTCCATGCCAGCCATCGATCACCCGTTCTCACTAGTTCTGTGTGTCTAACGTTTGCATCCACTCCTTATATACTAGTGTAAGAAAATAACTGCAGATGCTGGTACAAATCGAAGGTATTTATTTCACAAAATGCTGGAGTAACTCAGCAGGTCGGGCAGCATCTCAGGAGAGAAGGAATGGGCGACGTTTCGGGTCGAGACCCTTCTTCAGACCGATGTCAGGTGGGCGGGACAAAGGAAGGATATAGGTGGAGACAGGAAGATAGAGGGAGAACTGGGAAGGGAGAGAGGAAGACGGACAGAGGAATTATCTAAAGTTGGAGAAGTCAATGTTCATACCGCTGGGCTGCAAGCTGCCCAAGCGAAATATGAGGTGCTGTTCCTCCAATTTCAGGTGGGCCTCACTATGGCACTGGAGGAGGCCCATGACAGAAAGGTCAGACTGGGAGTGGGAGGGGGAGTTGAAGTGCTCAGCCACCGGGAGATCAGGTTGGTTGAGGCAGACTGAGCGAAGGTGTTGAGCGAAACGATCGCCGAGCCTGCATTTGGTTTCGCTGATGTAAATAAGTTGACATCTAGAGCAGCGGATACTATAGATGAGGTTGGAGGAGGTGCAGGTGAACCTCTGTCTCACCTGGAAAGACTGTTTGGGTCCTTGGATGGAGTTGAGGGGGGAGGTAAAGGGACAGGTGTTGCATCTCCTGCGGTTGCAGGTTGCAGGGGAAAGTGCCCGGGGATGGGGTAGTTTGGGTAAGAAGGGACGAGTGGACCAGGGAGCTCCGGAGGGAACGGTCTCTGCGGAATGCAGAAAGGGGAGGGGATGGGAAGATTTGGCAAGTAGTGGGGTCCCGTTGGAAGTGACGGAAATGTTGAAGGATGATTTGTTGGATACGCTGGCTGATGGGGTGGAAGGCATGAACGAGGGGGATTCTATCCTTGTTATGAATGGGGGGAGTGGGAGCAAGACTGGAGCTGCGGGATACAGAAGAGGCCCTAGTGAGAGCCTCATCTATAATGGGAGAGGGGAAGCCCTATTTTCTGAAGAATGAGGACATCTCTGATGCCCTAGTGTGAAACACCTCATCCCGGGCGCAGATGCGGCATAGAAACTATCCTCGTATTGGCAATTCTGACTATCTTGGCATCTATCTATATACTAAAGCTCTCGTTTGTTCGTTTGTTCCTAAACTACAGGCAAAAACGGTACACGATAACACAATACTTTTAGGCCCACCTTACTCACTGTCGTCCCTTTGGTGCTAATGGAAGAAGTTTCATTGAAATCGGTGTTATATTTTTAAAGTTATTCACATTTTAAAGTTTAAATCTATCTCCGAGTTGGGGAGGAGAGAGGATAAGGAGGGTTGAGGGGGATGGAGTGGGGGGGGGGGGGGAGGGGAAGGGAGGAGGTGTGGGATGATAAGGGGGGTTGAGGGGGATGGGGTGGGTGGGGAGGGGGGGGGGAAGGAGGAGGAGGAGAGGGTGCTCCACCAATGCAGGAGAGGTTTGGGCCCAACGGGTCCATTTGGTCTAGTTGACATATAAAATAGCAGGACCAGCCAGCGCTATGTCACCACACTAACAATCTATGATCTATCCTGGACGAGAGTGGGTGTGTGCTGAGATGCAGGATGCAAGTGAGATGCGGTCAAGGGCTATTCAGTTCTGGCAGTTTGAAGCCCTAGTTCAGGAAGAAGGAAAACATCTGAGGCATACGTGGGTTGTCTCATTGGAGCAGATTGTTTCCTTGCATAGAAACATAGAAAACATAGAAAATAGGTGCAGGAGGAGGCCATTCGGTCCTTTGAGCCAGCACCACCGTTCATTGTGATCATGGCTGATCATCCACAATCAATAACCCGTGCCTGCCTTCTCCCCATATCCCTTGATGTCACTAGGCCCTAGAGCTCTATCTAACTCTTAAATCCACCCAGTGATTTGGCCTCCACTGCCCTCCGTGGCAGAGAATTCCACAAATTCACAACTCTTTGGGTGAAAAAGCTACTTCTAACCTCAGTTTTAAATGGCCTCCCCTTTATTGTAAGACTGTTGCCCTGGGTCTGGACTCGCCCAACATTGGGAACATTTTTCCTGCATCCAACTTGTCCAGTCCTTCTATAATTTTATATGTCTCTATAAGATCCCCTCTCATCCTTCTGAACTACAGTGAATACAAGCCTAGTCTTTTCAATCTTTCCTCATATGACAGTCTCGCCATCCCAGGGATCAATCTTGTGAACCTAGGCTGCACTTGTAGGAGGCAAGTTTGGAAGAAGTATTGTGTAGGAAGGAACTGCAGATGCTGGTTTAAACCAAAGATAGACACAAGAAGCTGGAGGAACTCCGGGACAGGCAGCATGTCTGGAAAGACGGAATGGGTGACGTTTCTTCAGACTGGTTAGGGATAAGGGAAACGAGTGATATGGACGATGATTTAGAGAGATAATGAACAATGAATGGAAGATATGCAAAAAAGTAACGATGATAAAGGATGCAGGCCATTGTTAGCCTTTTTGTTGGGTGAAAACAAGAAGCTCGTGCGACTTGGGTGGGGTAGGGAAAGAGAGAGAGGGAATGCTGGGGTTACTTGAAGTGAGAGAAATCATAATTCATACCACCTGGCTGTAAGTTGCTCAAGCGAAATATGAGATGCTGTTCCTCCAATTTGCGTTTAGCCTCACTCTGATAATGGAGGAGACCTATTGTTGAGATGACTGAGAATCCTTGGGTTAGCAATGGAGATTTGTTGCTAATTTATCCTCTTGGAGGTCCAGAAAACGAGTGAAGGAATAGATTGAGTGAAGGTGAGGGCAGGTTGGAAAATGACAGAAAAAGTAAAGACGTCTTAAGAGTACTGTAAAAGTACAGGGAGCAGGACTGACACAGCCATGAACGAGTGCAACTGAAGTGATTGTTTTTCCTTCACTTTCACCAGCTCCGCTCTCCTTGTGAAGATGACATTTATAAAAATGATGAATCTGCTGCGTCTTCATTTGGGTTAATGTTTTAAATTTTAATAGACCCTTTTTGTTGCTAATATTTTTCATGCACTCTTTTTCCTTCCTAATCTGTTTTCTCAGTTTAATCAGGGTTTTCTTTTTACCTATTCCATCTTGTATGCTCCTGACCATCCAATTGGTTTGTTGGAGAGATTGAGATTTGTATTTATTCACAAAATGTTGGAGTAACTCAGCAGGTCAGGCAGCATCTCAGGAGAGAAGGAATGAGTGACGTTTCGGGTCGAGACCCTTCTTCAGACTGATGTCAAGGGGGCGGGACAAAGGAAGGATATAGGTGGAGACAGGAAGATAGAGGGAGAACTGGGAAGGGGGAGGGGAAGAGAGGGACAGAGGAACTATCTAAAGTTGGAGAAGTCAATGTTCATACCGCTGGGCTGCAAGCTGAGATTTGTATTGAGAATTCTGCCATGTTTTTGACTGGGGGCATATATACTCTGACTCCAACTCCTCTTTGAATATCTTTGATCACTGTGATGGTGTTTACTGTGGCTCTCTCCACTTTTGCTAAGTGATATCTTTATACTTGATCTGCAATTTAAATTTTACTTCTGGTCTATCCTTTTCATAGAAACATAGAAAATAGGTGCAGGAGTAGGCCATTTGGCCCTTCGAGCCAGCACCACCATTCAATATGATCATGGCTGATCATCCAAAATCAGTAGCCCGTTCTGGCTTTTTCCCCATATCCCTAGATTCCCTTAGCCCCAAGTGCTAAATCTAACTCTCTTGAAAACATCCAGTGAATTGGCCCCCACTGCGTAATCTAAACCTAACCAAATTGAAAACACTATTGCTACTACCGCTCTGACCTGCCCGAGTTGAAAATACACTACAGTATGATTTTGATAAGTTGAAGGATTGATTAAAAAGGACAGGTTCATGTAATTCTCTTATGTCGTGCCCATTTAATCTGTTTGGTTGTTAATTTAATATTGGTTGAGTTCAGGAAAAAGTAATCGGCTACTTTGCTAAGTTTCTGGCTATTAAATAAAGACTGTTGGCTGAGTAACACAAGTTTGTGGATAGAAAGGCATTCATGGTTGCATGTGCTAAATGTCTGATGTAATTGAGTGTGGGTGGTGAGTGGGGCTAATTAAGCAGGCTGCTTTGTCATGGATGTTATTGAGTTGCTTTCAGTGTGGTTGAAACTGCATTTATCCAGGTAAGTGGGAGAATTCCATCACTTTCCTGATTTGTTCCTTCAATGTGATGATGCAAAGTTGGGTTGTTGCTCCTGGGTACCTAGCATCTAGCTTGCTTGAGTAATTCATAGTTAAGTAGCTGGTCCTGTTGAATTTCTGGTCAACGGCTAGTTCCTGAATATAGACAGTTGGGATTTATGTGATGGTAATGCTATTTAATGTGAAGGGTAGATGGTACGACTCTCCTGTTGAAGGTGATCATTGCCTAGCACTTATCTGCTTAACTCTGAGAAGTTATAAATAGAATTAAGGTTTTGGCGTCATCATTGAGTGTCCCCGTGTTTGACCTGCTAATGGAAGGTTGATGCTAAGGCACTACCCTGAAGAACCTCTACCGTGCTGTCTTCAGACTAGTCTTTTGTGAAATGAATGACTCCAAGTGTAAGTGCGTTTTTTTTCTTGAGGGCAACTGAGTTCAGTTTTACCAGACTCGTGGTACCACAATCAGTCAACTATTGCTCTTCTCCCCCATCAATTGTAAAGTGTTGACCTTCAAACTCTGATCCTACCACCCAAATCCATAGATTTCTGATGATTATCTTTGCTTTCCTGTGGCATTAGTTATTTGTACATCTATTTTGTCTATAGGACCACTTCCAAGAATCCATGTTTGAATTTAAGAGCTGCCATTCACCATAAATCACAATATGTTTTTGAAGTTTTAGAATCTTATACAGTACCAATGTATCATATTGAATTTCTGAATGCTAATTAAATTGTTTTGCTGTGGTGTTCCAAAGCACTTAATTTATATTTTGCTCATTTAAGCATCAATGTACAAGACAGTCCTGATCTTGACAGATGAAAGGAGGTAAGGCATAGCTGGAAGAGCTACTACCTCAGTGCCAGACACCCGGGTTTAATCCTGATCTTGGGTGCTGTCTCTGTGGAATTAGCATGTTCTTCCTGTGACCCTATGAATTTCCTCCGGGTGCTCCGGTGTCCTCCCAGATCACAAAGACATGCAGATTTATGTTAATTGGCTGCTGTAAACTAGTTACCCCAGTTGAAGGATAGGAGCGATTTAGAGGAATATGGGCTAAACGCGGGTAGTTGGAACTAATGTCAGTGGGGCATCTTGGTCGGCATGGACCAAGTTCGGCCGAAGGGCCGGTTTCTGTGCTGCATTCCAACTCATTGCTGCCCCCATCTTCTTAAAGAGAGTAATGTAATGTGATCAGGCTGTTTCATTTTTTGAGAGGGTTAGTTGTGATGGTGGATTTTTTTTAACCAAGTGTCATCAAGAATGGCTTTCATACAAAAAGATTGGGAATCACTCTTAGGTTTTGTGTTGTATCATTCTAAAGGTATCGGTAGATGGCGCTCTGATCACAGGTTTTATTTTTCTCTATGCATTAGCAGGGCACTTAATGGTATGTTTGATTTAATCAGATTTTCCCATGTACTTTTACAACTGAAAGAGTGAACTTGTCTATCATCATTGTAGGTTCAAGATTTGCAATATAGGATTGAGAATAATAATTGTGCTCTGCAGTTATGATATTCATTTTTGTACTGCAAGGTCATTGTAAATAACTGTCATATTGCTAAGAGAGGATTTGAGAGGATAATGTGATTTTCTTGTGAATTTGGTTGGTGTATTTGATTTTTTTTAAAGAAAACAGCTCACTACAGAGCCTGTTATTATATGGTTGAAATATTAAGTTAGTAGATGAAGCTGTGTACCTTAATTTCAGCACATCTAAAGAGAAGAAAATCTCTTGCAGGCATGAAGCTTCTACACTAAATATATAAATTGCACTCGGAAATAAACTAGATCTTCTGAAACACTTGGAAAAATCACAAAGCTCTACTATAAGTTCTACTATAACGTGATAGTTGTGTTCTTAAGAAACCTCGCATTGATGAAAATTACATAATAAAAACAATTGTGTCAACGGGGGAAAGGGGGTTGGGGGCAAGAGAGTTTGTCAATAGAAGTTTGTTTAATGCAGGATATTCAAAAATAAATGTCTTTTGATTGCTATAAATTTTATTTTTGTTGGAAGTTAAAACTATAAAAGGCGATGTTGCATTGTTTAATAGAGCATTATTGCACAAGTGGCAAAATAAGCAATTGGTTGTCAAATCCAGTGGCCACTTGTGGTGAAACTGACAGACTGTTCTTAAGCAATGGTGTCTGATTATTGTGGGGAGATTACATGTAAGCAGCTTTTTTTCCTATCCAGGCAGATGTCATTGAAATTAGAAAAGTTAAAACCACAACCAAGCTGATCTGAGGTTGAAGCCTCGCTTTTTGAACCTCACTCTTTTAGTTTCACTGTGGGCAGCCAGTTTATGCACAAAGAAAAAGCAATGCGAAAAAGTAGTTTTAGTGATGTTGATTGCAATATAGGTGTTTTGGAGGAATTTAACAATACTTGTTCTTTGAAATAGCTCCATGGGATTTATTCTCCACTTGAGAGCAGGAGTCTCTTTGCATTCTTAATGTCCAGGTGTTTGTGCAACAAACATTAGAGCTGCAGTAGAAAGGGCAGTTGGATAGCATCTTGTAACTATGTCATGTATTGGATTTTGTGTAAATAGTTTTCTAAGTGCCTTTTCTGATTCATTTTTAGAACCTTTTTGTTTATAAGCAACTTGAGAGTTCCAATCAAGGGTTAACTGGAATTTTGAAGTTGTAACAAAAAAGGAATGCTGGCAGCACTTGGCAAATAAGGTGGCAGCATTTGGGTGAGAAACTATTGACATTTCAGGGAAATGGAGAAAGAAGTTGTTGTTCAATGTAAAAATTAAGATCTGCCAGGTGATGAAGAATAACGATGGAAGGAAACTAGAAAGGTTTTCCTTATTGAAGGCTTCTACTCCAGGAAAATTGATGCCCCTCAGATCATTCTGATGAGAATTAGATGTGTTGGGGAATGTAAATCTCATCTTTGCAGAAAGTTGCTGTATTTTATACCTATGTCTGTTGCGCTGTGAAGAAAGTGAGATAAGGGGAGATGGAGGAGAAACATTTTAAATATGTCACTTGATCCTAAAACAAATAAAACCGGATTCTCTGAAATCTTGTATAGTTTACTTATCAACATATACCGACCGATCAGCCAAAACATTATGACCACTGACAGGCGAAGTGAATAACATTGATTATCTTGTTACAATGGCACCTGTCAAGGGGTGGGATATATTAGGCAGCAAGTCAACAGTCACTTCTTGAAGTTGATGTGTTGGATGCAGGAGAAAAGGGCAGGAGTAAAGACCTGAGCGACTTTGACAAGGGCCAAATTGTTATGGCCAGACGACTGGGTCAGAGCATCTCTGAAACGGCAAGGCTTGTGGGGTGCTCCCAGTCAGCAGTGGTGAATACCTACCGACAGTGGTCCGAGGAGGGACAAACCACAAACTGGCGACAGGGTGTTGGGCGCCCAAGGCTCATCGATGCGAAAGGGCAATGAAGGCTATCCCGTCTGGTCCGAACCGACAGAAGGTCTAATGGCACAAGTCACAGAAAATTTTAATGGTGTCACATGAGGAATGTGTCACAATACACAGTGCATCGCACCCTGCTGCGTATGGGGCTGCACATGGAGGACCAACAGCATATTAGGCAGGTGGTCATAATGTTTTGGCTGATCGGTGTAAATATTTCTGTTCATTCATTTGTCACACTCTTTGCAGGTTTCTATGATACATTTGACACAAATGGCTAACTGTAGCTTTAAGACACTCGTGGTCACTTTTCCGATGTGTTTAGCCAGTCTTTTGCACCAGAACTCTCCATTGCAGCAGCAATCAGCAGCAGCAGCAGCAATCAGCATAGCAGCAGCAATCAGCAGTATCAGCAGTAGCAGCAGCAGCAGCAGCAGCCAGCAGCAATCAGCAGCAGCAGCAGCAGCAGCAGCAGCCAGCACCAAGCTGTGTTGCTTGGGAAGTAGTGTGTGGGGATTGTGTGGGGATAGTAAGGAGTAAGACCTGTGTGATCTCCCGGACTAGTTTCGATCGCCTAGCTTGGGGTCGGAGAGGAATTTCCCGGATTTTTTCCCAAATTGGCCTGGGTTTTTTATCCGGTTTTTCGCCCCTCCCAGGAGATCACTCAGTTCTTTTGGGTGGGCGGTTGGAGCGGTTGGAGTAGCGGCCGGGCGGTAGGTTTAGTAACTGAGCGCGGGGCTTTGTTTGGAGAGTATGAGTGCCAGGGCAGTTTTTTTGTTCTGGGTGTCGGATGTGGGGAATCTGGGAGTCTGATAGTCTTCCAGACATCCACATCTGCGCCAGGTGTGACGAGATGGGGCTCCTAAGGGAACGTATTAGGAACCTGGAGTGGCAGATTGATGACCTCCGTCTGATCAGGGAGAGTGAGGAGGTTATAGATAGGAGTTACAAAGAGGTGGTCACTCCTAGACCACGGGAGGTAGACAAGTGGGTCACTGTTAGGGGGGGGCAAGGAACAGAGGCAGGGACTAGGGAGTACCCCGGTGGCTGTACCCCTTGGAAATAAGTACTCCTGTTTAAGTACTGTTGGGGGGGACAGCCTACCTGGGGGCAACGACGGTGCCCGGGCCTCTGGCAAGGAGTCTGGCCCTGTTGCTCAGAAGGGTAGGGAAAGGAAGAGGAGAGCGATAGTAATAGGGGACTCTATAGTGAGGGGGTCAGATAGGTGTTTCTGTGGATGCAGTCGGGAGACCCGGATGGTGGTTTGCCTCCCTGGTGCCGGTGTCCGGGATGTGTCTGAGCGTGTCCAGGATATCCTGAAAGGGGAGGGAGAGGAGCCAGAGGTCGTGGTACATATAGGTACCAACAATATAGGTAGGATAAGGGAAGAGGTCCTGAAAGGAGAATTCAGGGGGCTAGGAAGAGAGTTAAAAAGAAGGACTTCCAAAGTAATAATCTCAGGCTTACTGCCTGTGCCACGCGATAGTGAGAATAGGAATGGAGTGAGGTGGAGGATAAATACGTGGCTGAGGAACTGGTGCAGGGAGCAGGGTTTCAAGTTTCTGGATCATTGGGACCTCTTCTGGGGGAAGTATGACCTGTACAAAAAGGACGGGTTGCATCTGAACCCGAGGGGAACCAATATCCTGGCGGGGAGATTTGCTAAAATAACTGTGGAGACTTTAAACTAGTACGGTTGGGGGGAGGGACTCAAACACAGATAGCTAATAGGCAGTGTGTGAGGCAGGAGGCAGAAAAGGGAAACACTCAGACCCAATATGTAGGAGAGAAAGAAGGGAAAAGAAATAAACTGAGAATAAGAAATGATGGGTCCCTTAAATGTGTATATTTTAATGCTAGGAGCATTGTAAGAAAGGTGGATGAGCTTAGAGCCTGGATTGACATCTGGAAGTATGATGTTGTGGCGATCAGTGAAACATGGTTGCAGGAGGGTTGCAATTGGCAATTAAATATTCCAGGATTTCATTGTTTCAGATGTGATAGAATCGGAGGAGCAAGAGGTGGGGGTGTTGCATTGCTTGTCAGGGAGGATATCACAGCAGTGCTTTGGCAGGACAGACTAGAAGGCTCGATTAAGGAGGCTGTTTGGGTGGAACTCAGAAATGAGAAAGGTTTAGCAACACTTATAGGGGTGTATTATAGACCGCCAAATAGGGAACGAGAATTGGAAGAGCAAATATGTAAGGAGATAGCAGATATTAGTAGTAAGCACAGAGTGGTGATTGTGGGTGATTTCAATTTTCCGTACATAGACTGGGAATCACATTCTGTTAAAGGGCTGGATGGTTTGGAGTTTGTAAAATGTGTGCAGGATAGTTTTTTGCAGCAATACGTAGAGGTGCCTACCAGAGAAGGGGCAGTGTTGGACCTCCTGTTAGGAAATGAGATGGGTCAGGTGACGGAGGTATGTGTTGAGGAGCACTTTGGGTCTAGTGATCATAATGCCATTAGTTTCAATATCATTATGAAGAAGGTCAAATCTGGACCAAGGGTTGAGATTTTGGATTGGAGAAAGGCTAATTTTGAGGAGATGAGAAAGGATTTAAAAGGAGTGAAATGGAAATTGTTGTTTTATGAAAAGGATATAATAGAGAAATGGAGGATATTTAAAGGTGAAATTTTGAGAGTACAGAGTCTTTATGTCCCTGTTCGGTGGAAAGGAAAGAATAATAATTTGAAAGAGCCGTGGTTTTCCAGGGAAATTGGACACTTGGTTCGGAAAAAGAGGGAGATATACAATAAATATAAGCGGCAGGGAGTAAATGAGGTTCTTGAGGAATATAAAGAATGTAAAAGGAATCTTAAGAAGGAAATTAGAAAAGCGAAAAAAAGATATGAGGCTGCTTTGGCAAGTAATGTAAAAGTAAACCCCAAGGGGTTCTACAGATATGTCAATAGCAAAAGGATAGTGAGGGATAAAATTGGTCCATTAGAGAGTCAGAGTGGACAGCTATGTGCTGAGCCGGAAGAAATGGGGGAGATATTAAACAATTTCTTTTCTTCGGTATTTACCGAGGAGAAGGATATTGAATTATGTGAGGTAAGCGAAACAAGTAGAGTAGTGATGGAAATTAGGAGGATTAAAGAAGAGGAGGTACGGACACTTTTGAAGAATATAAAAGTGGATAAGTCTCCAGGTCCTGATAGGATATTCCCTAGGACATTGAGGGAAGTTAGTGCAGAAATAGCGGGGGCTATGACGGAAATATTTCAAACGTCATTAGAAACAGGGATGGTGCCGGAAGATTGGCGCATTGCGCATGTTGTGCCTTTGTTTAAAAAAGGTTCTAAAAGTAAACCTAGCAATTATAGACCTATTAGTTTGACGTCTGTGGTGGGAAAATTAATGGAAAAGCAGCTCATTCAGAAGCGCTCCTTTGACAGGTCGTCCCGTCCCCTTCCACCTTTGTTCGCTGGCCAGGTTGTCCGGATGGAGTCGACCTCCGGTCACCACCGGCTGGCCGTGGTCGTCGGCAATGCTGACTCTCCACGGTCGTACCTGGTCAACTACGAGGGCACCGTGTACCGTCGTACCCGCCAGCACCTGATGCTGGTAAACGAGCCTGCACCGCCTCCCGCGATCCCGTATTCACCTCCCGTCCAGTCCGCGGTGCCTGATGTGCCTCCTGCTCCGGTACATCCGCAGTCGCCCCAGCCACCTTCCCCTCCCTCGCCTGCGCGTGCATCGCTTCCCAGTCCTCCTCCTTCCCCTGGTTCCCCAGCCTCTGTACCCGCACCCGTTCATGCTGCTCCTTCGACCGGAGGGGATGGTGGGTTGCGCACCCGCTCTGGGAGAGTGGTCAGGCCGCCTGTCCGGTACGGTGTGTACGAGTAGTCTGCTTGTAGTTTGAGCCTAGCGCATGAGCCGTGGTCACTTTGTTTCCAAGAGGAAGGATGTAGATCAGTGCATGTTCCTTTAACATAGTGACCTCACCACTACTAACCACTCCCCATTGTCTCTGGTATAATTGTAACTTCCCCACCTCCAGCTCGCTCTCTAGTGCCAGTGATGACCACGGACAGCTAGGGCATAATGTATGTGTAGTGTCATTAATAAACTTATATAGTAAAAGACTCTGCCTACGAGTGGCATCCTTTTACAGGGACAATATATATAATTATTTGGATAATCAAGGCCTGATTAGAAACAGTCAACATGGATTTGTGCCTGGAAGGTCATGTTTGACTAATCTTCTTGAATTTTTTGAAAAGGTTACCAGGGAAATTGATAAGGGCAAGGCTGTGGATGTTGTCTATATGGACTTCAGTAAGGCATTTGACAAGGTTCCACATGGAAGGTTGATTAAGAAGGTTAAATTGTTGGGTATTAATAGTGAGGTTGCAAGATGGATTCAACAATGGCTGAATGGGAGATACCAGAGGGTAACGGTTGACAATTGTATGTCAGGTTGGAGGCCAGTGTCTAGTGGAGTGCCCCAAGGATCTGTGTTGGGTCCACTGTTGTTTGTCATTTACATTAATGATCTGGATGATGGTGTGGCAAATTGGATTAGTAAATATGCAGATGATACTAAGATAGGTGGAGTAGTTGATAGTGAGGTAGATTTTCAAAGTCTACAGAGAGACTTGGGCCTTTTGGAAGGGTGGGCTGAAAGATGGCAGATGGAGTTTAATGCTGATAAGTGTGAGGTGCTGCATTTTGGTAGGACAAATCAAAATAGGACGTACAGGGTAAATGGTAGGGAATTGAGGAATGCAGTGGAACAGAGGGATCTGGGAATAACTGTGCATTGTTCCCTATTCATGTGGATAGGGTGGTGAAGAAGGCGTTTGGTATGCTTGCCTTTATAAATCAGAGCATCGAATATAGAAGTTGGGATGTAATGTTGAAATTGTACAGGGCATTGGTGAGGCCGAATCTGGAGTATGGTGTGCAGTCCAAAATGGAGAGGGTACAGAGGAGATTTACTAGAATGTTGCCTGGGTTTCAGCACTTAGGCTACAGAGAGAGGTTGAACAGGTTGGGTCTTTATTCTTTGGAGCGTAGAAGGTTGAGGGGGGACTTGATAGAGGTTTTTAAAATTTTGAGAGGGACGGACAGAGTTGACGTGGGTAGGCTTTTCCCTTTGAGAGTGGGGAAGATTCCAACAAGGGGACATAGCTTCAGAATTGAGGGACAAAGGTTTAGGGGTAACATGAGGGGGAACTTCTTTACTCAGAGGGTTGTGGCTGTATGGAATGGGCTTCCGGTGGAAGTGGTGGAGGCTGGCTCGATTTTATTATTTAAGAGTAAATTGGATAGGTATATGGATAAGAGGGGATTAGAGGGTTATGGTCTGAGTGCAGGTAGATGAGACTAGGTCAGGGAGAATGGTCGGCGTGGACTGGTAGGGCCGGACAGGCCTGTTTCCATGCTGTAATTGTTATATGTTATATATGTTACTACCTTTAAATTTTGAGCATGTATTCCAGCTCTGACCTTGTGTTCTCTCCACCAGTAACTGCTGTTGCAAGTTTGAGATTCCTCTGCACTCATTAGCCTTTTGCTTGCATCCCCAAGGTCAAATCCTACTACTGTTGCCATATCTGATATTCGCAATGCAATTTAGGTCCTGGAGCCCACTGCATTGACTCTGCCACCCAATGTTCTTCTGTCCATAATGATGAATTTAATTAGATTGCAAACTAACTTGCATCTTTCCTTCAATGCTATCATTCTGCTTATTACGTGCTGCATACTTATTTTAGAAAAGACATAACATATGATAGAATATGTATTTAAATGGCTTCATTTCTATGAATCATCACTTTTGTTACTGTGGTTCCACTTTATCAGAATCATCGATTTATTGAGATAGATTATCCCTTTCAATATGAACAAAACCAAAAGATTTGGTATTTAATCCTACAATTCATGCATAATTTTGGTAAATATAACCGTTTATTTTGCCTGTATGGTTGTCCAGCTCGACAGATCTTGTCTGAAGTGATGATGAACATACAATCAAAAATAAGAAAGCGTGTGAGAAACCACGTCGATCATTTGTTTTGCAGAATTACAAAAGACAATGAGAAGAACTTGGTAATAGTTAGTTCTTCTAAGAACTAGTAGAAGAACTAGTAGAAGAACTAGCTTAAAATAAGTCCTCTTATACAGCAAAACGTTGTCCGAAGCTGGTAACTGCTTATCTTTCCAACAGTTATTCCTGGTCCTAGATTCTTCCTCCAGAGAAAATTCTTCTTCTTTATCCATCCTGTTAGGACTGCCCAGGATCTTCTTTTCGATCAACTACCCTTTCACTCTTCTAAATTCCAGGTGGTGCAAGCCTAGCCTATCCAATCTTTCTTTGCAACTCAACATGTCCACTGCAGGTGTTAAAGTAAAAAAATACTGGAAATACTTAGCACATTTGGTAGCGCCTATGGAAAATGATACAGTGCTTTCAGGTTCTGAATTTTTGTAAACACTAATACCTTTTATCAGAACCTGAAAAAGTAACTCTTTCCCTTTCCATAGATACTGCCTGAGCTGCTAAGTATTTTCAACATCTCTGTTTTTATTTCAGATCCCCAGCATCTGCAGTTTTCTATTACTTTAATTCCTGGTATTGGTTTAGTAAATGTGCAGCATCCAACTCATTTTCATCCTTGGATAAAGAGAACCTGTACTGTGCATAATACTCCTGTGGTGTGAAAAATATCTTCTCTGGGCGGCACGGTAGCGCAGCGGTAGAGTTGCTGCTTTACAGCGAATGCAGCGCCGGAGACTCAGGTTCGATCCTGACTACGGGTGCTGCACTGTAAGGAGTTTGTACGTTCTCCCCGTGACCTGCGTGGGTTTTCTCCGAGATCTTCGGTTTCCTCCCACACTCCAAAGATGTACAGGTATGTAGGTTAATTGGCTGGGTAAATGTAAAAATTGTCCCTAGTGGGTGTAGGATAGTGTTAATGTACGGGGATCACTGGGCGGCACGGACTTGGAGGGCCGAAAAGGCCTGTTTCCGGCTGTAGATATATGATGATATGATAATCAACCAAGCCCTGAAGCCTGTATAGTCAACATGCAATGGCTATCCCACATTAAAAGAAACTAAGCACAGGCAACTTCCACTCCACAATAACCAGAGTAGAAGCAAGTTATCTTTGCTTTCAAGGGATTGTAACATAAGATTATAACTAAAGCATAACGCCTCTACTTTTATTAATTCCCATAAAACAAACATTTAATATTGACTTTCCAAATTGTTGTACAATATGTATTGGCCTGCATTTCTGAGCTCTGCTGTCCTTTTCTTTCAAATTATTAGATTGTGCAAATAATGCAAACTTTCAACTGATCTCTAAAGGATTTGGACCAATTCCTGATTTGAAATGGGGAACATGATTTGCTTAAAAAGTACATATCCCTCCAGCCAAAACTGATGTGTTTTAATTAATCAAATTTTATCTGTGAACCAAAGCATGCATGCTTAATTGTTTACATCTTAGTTTTTATGTCCTGAGATTCCAAGGCTGTTAACATCTCCATGCTCACTGACATCCACTGGTATAGCCAGAATGAACTCCAGATGTAGGGTGAATCTTGATTCTGTTTCTTCTTTTTTTCTTCCCCCACTTCACTTTCCTAATAAAAATTCTGCCTTTTAATATGGTGTCCATTGTTCCTCTCTACTTTCACTTCTCTCTGTTTCCTTTTTGAGGGTAGTGTGCAGTATATGACACTGACACATAGTATTTACTGTTATTCAAAAAAATATCGATAGCTTAGGAGATGCCGGGAAAAAGTTTATTTTTTCTGAAATGTTTAAATTGATCAATTTTTCTTGTTTAATGGGGGTCCAAAGTTGAAATAAGCTCATTATTTGTTAACTGCTACCCTGATTTTGGGAAATGTGCTTGCCTGGTCTGCATCTCTATCTGTATGGAGATTTTATGGGCTGAAGAAGGTATGGTGTGCTGCTCTTTAATCCTTGGTCTGTGTGTTATTCGTGGAAACATAGAAAAATAGGTGCAGGAGAAGGCCATTTCGGCCCTTTGAGCCAGCACCGCCGTTCAATATGATCACGGCTGATCATCCGAAATCAGTATCCCGTTCCTGCTTTTTCCCCATATCCCTTGATTATGTTAGCCCCAAGAACTAAATCTAACACTTGAAAACATCAGTGCCTTCTGTGGTAACGAATTCCACAGATTCACAACTCTCTGGGTGAAAATGTTTTTCATTATCTCAGTCCTAAATGGCTTACCCTTTTTTCTTAAATGGTGAACCCTGGTTCTGGACTCCCCCAACATCCGGGAAAAAAATCCTGCATCTAGCCTGTCCAATCCCTTAAGAATTTTATGTTTCTATGAGATCCCCTCTCATCTGTCTAAATTCCAGTGAATACAAGCCCAGTCAACCCATTCTTTCATCATATGTCAGTCCTGCCATCCCAGGAATTAACCTGGTGAAGCTACGCTGCACTCCCTCAATAGCAAGAATAGTATCATCGTCATTACAAAAGATCCATCATGAATTAATTCAGGACATCAACTTAATTCTTCAAATATTCAAAATTGCTTAATCAGGCTTGCAGTACTTGGCAAAACGCAAAATGAAAGACTTAAGGTTATAATAGTCAAATGTCGTCAGCAATGGGTCTAGCCACCAAAGTCAATTTACACAAAAAAAAATATTTAAACATGTGCTTCCTCTGTTTAGAACCAATGTTTGGAGAAAATTGCATACAAATTATGTGTGTGAAATGAAATTTTATTAACACAAGAATTCCTAAATTATTCATGTTCTGGCTGGCTGAAGTATTTCATTATGTGTAGGAATTTCATTATGTCTGAAGAAGGGTCTCGACCCGAAACGTCACCCATTCCTTCTCTCCCGGGATGCTGCCTGACCCGCTAAGTTACTCCAGTATTTTGTGTCTACGTAAGAATTTCATTGTTCAGTTTCCATGCATATGACAAACACTCTTGATTCTTGACTAAAGTGTGGTCACCATAGGAGCTTATTTAATGGTATGGCACTGTTTTGCCCAAGACTGCAAGCAATTGCAGAGTTTTGAATGCAGCACAGTCCACCTCACAAACAAGCCTTCAAATTTCTCTTCCCCCCCCACACCCCATCCTCATCAACTCTCTCTATGCTTCATGCTGCCTCGGGAAAGCAGCCACCATAATCTAGGACAACTTGCAGCTTGGTCATTCTCTCTTCCACCTCTCTCCTGTCAGGTAAAAGATACAAAAAGCTGAAAGCATGTGTCATAAGATTCAAGAACACTTTATTTTGCCTTCGCTATCAGACTTGAACGAATCTCTCCTATAATTGGGATGAATTTCCAATTTACTATCCATACTTTTGTATTTGCACTTACTTTGTATCAGCAATACTATATTCTGCACTTTGTTTATTTTTTTTCTTTTGCACTACTTGGTGTCCTTGTGTATGATATGATTTAGAAAAATAGGTGCAGGAGTAGGCCATTCGGTTCTTCGAGCCAGCACCGTCTGACTAGCATGCAAAACAAAGAATGTTGTATCTGTGTACGTGGCAACCAATACCAAATTGATAATTTTCAAGAGGCAGTTGTGAATGGTGAGATAAGTGACAGATAATCTAATAATGCTTGTGTCGGGGGTGCAGTAGGAGCTAGCCAGTGATGGACAGATCCAGGTGAGGAGTGGATGGGCAGAAGTTTGTATAAATACTATGATCAGTGTCCAGACCCTTTGTTTCAAGTTGTGGCCTGGTGTGCACTTTTCTGATTGAAAACTAAATTTTTGCTCCTTGTGATTTCAAGTCCTATCACTGTTTGTAATATTCAATGCAAGTAGTTTGTTAGCTAATATAATTTCCTTTTGAGGTATTTCAACGTTTCAATGTGTTTGTTTTTTGGGATATTATCCGTCATTTTTATGTTTTTCGGAGAGGGAGGGTTGTGTATTGGGTACAAAGAGAGGGACTTGATGTTATCTGCAGTTTTTATATTTGAGAAATCTGTGCCCTTGCTCCTCGTGCACAATGAGGACGGTGAATGTGAAACAGTTGTAAAGGGCAATATGCTTTCTGGCGATTACAAAGCATGCTTTTCAGATTTATTTAAGAAATAATATGCAAAAATTTGATATTTTTGCTGAAAATCAACATTAAACAAATAAATACTGCCTGATGAAGTTTGTTTAGTTTATTGTCACGTGTACTGAAGTACAGTGAAAAGCTTTTGTTGCATGCTAACCAGTTAGCAGAAAGTCAATACATGATTACAATCGATCCATTTGCAGTGAATAGATACATGATAAGGGAATAACGTTTAGTGCAAGGTAAAGCCAACAAATTCCGATCAAGGATAGTCTGAGGGTAAGTGGTAGTAGTAGTAGTAGTAGTTCAGGACTACTCTCTGGTTGTGGTAGGATGATTCAGTTGGCTGATAACATCTGGGAAGAAACTGTCCCTGGGTCTGGTGGTGTGTGTTTTCACACTCCTATACCTTTTGCCTGATGGGAGAGGGGAGAAGAGGGAGTGGCCAGGATGCGATTCGTCCATGACGATGTTGCTGGCCTTGACGAGGCAGCATGAGGTATAAATTGAGTCAATAGAAGGTTGGTTTGTGTGATGGTCTGGGCTGTGTCCACAATTTTCTGCAATTTCTTGCAGTCTTGGATGGAACTGTTCCCCACCCAAGCTGTGATGCATCCTGATAAAGGATCTCGACCCGAAACGTCACCAATTTCTTTTCTCCAGAGATGCTGTCTGACTCGCTGAGTCACTCCAACTTCTTGTGTCTATCTTTGGTTTAAACCAGCATCTGCAGTTCCTTCCTATACATAAATACTGTGCCGTTTTACCTTTCTAAACATAATGCACTTGGGGGGGTGGGGAGAGATGATGTGGGGAAAAAAGCTCAACTTGGAGAACAATGTCAGGTGAAGTTTTTGTCTACCCCAGAGGTGCCTAGTTACTTACTAAATGATGGAGTGCCCTTCCTGACTTTGAAAGGTAGATTTGAACTTTCCAATTCTAGAAATTGATTGTTTTTATGTAATTTAAGAATTGGATTGGTTTTATGTGGGTAGGAGATTAATAATGGGGTTTGGGCGATGTAAAACAGAAGTATGATATAACTGCTGTTCTTGAACTAGTTTTGATGTGACAGGCTTTGGGGTTAGAAGTAGTCTTCCAGGATTAGTTTGTTGCCCTTTGCATTAAAATAGTATTCGAAGATCTATTCTCAGATGTGGCAGGTAAGAATGCTGAAGTCATCTTCATACAAAAAATATTTCCTTTTCTCTATATAATGGTTCTAAATTAATACCATGGTTTATATTTAATATAGTTTCCCGTGCAGTGTGCAATTCACTGTGTTTTTATGGCCAGTTGGAAAACCACTCGTATTTATTGTAAATAAAAAATTTCTGAGGAGTTTGAAGATTATTTCAGTTTATTTTCTTGTGATTTATTATACCGGGCAACATCTTGGGATAATAAATCACTGTACCTTCAGTGTATTATATCCTTGTATGTGGCATCCAGAACTGCACGCAGTACTTTTCAGTGTTTTATAAAATTTTATCTTAACTTCCTGGGTCTCATTTCATTGCCTGGCCATCGAACGTGAATATCCTGCATTTCTACCGACCTTATTCATCTCTGCAGCCACCATTAGGGGATCTTTGGACTTGCAAACCATTATTTTTCTGTGTCTCAATACTTTCTGGTGTCCCACCCTGCACTCTATATGTGCAACCCATGTTAGCCATCACAAAGTACATCGTTTTGGACTTAACAAGATTAAATTCCATCCACATTTGCTCTATCCAGCTTATCAACTGATCGATATTATCATGTAGCCCAAGACTACCCTCGGGATCAGCAACACCAATTTTCATGTCATTGACAATCCGGCTAATCATACCTCCTATATTTAAATTTCACATCCCCTCTATTCTATAGACTGCACTATTGCCAGTCACTTTAGTTGCCTAATAAAGTGTAACCAAACTGCACCACAATAATTATTTTTCCATGCTATAGTTCATTCACTGTGTTTGTTTCCCCAGCAAGTATTTTGACTGCCCATTGAGCTTTATTAATAAACAATCCATTCATTGTGAAAGGATATAGATAACAAACCTGCCTTCCAAGAACACCACGTATTATCTTTATACGTTGGAAATGGAAATGTTTACATATCTGCCTTCAAATCTACTGATTTGCTGTTGATACAATCTTTATTAATGCTTTCTATTAACAGGACCGAAAATTGTCAAAATCAGAAAGGCAGCGGTTTAAAGAAGAAGCTGAAATGTTGAAAGGCTTGCAACATCCAAATATAGTCAGATTTTATGATTCTTGGGAATCAACGTTAAAAGGAAAGAAATGTATAGTGCTGGTGACTGAACTAATGACGTCTGGTACTCTGAAAACGTAAGTGCAGTTTTAAATTGAATTGGCATTTGTTGCTTCTGATTCAAGCATGTTTGACTATTTGCTTGTTATGCACAGCTTGTGTTTAAAAAAGACATTTAAATACTGGAAATTCACAGCATATTTGATAATTTTGGTTGTGATGCGGAATAATTGGCAGGAACATGTACTTCTGATAGTGACTGATCTAATGTGTATTTTTTCCTGTTTATCTTTAATTACATGTTCTTTTTCTGAGGACAGTTCTGCATGTTTTTAAAGATAAATTAAAATTGTTGTAGTTGAACATTGAAACTTTTACATGAATAAACATTGGATGGATCGATACTGCTATTTGTAGGTGCCATGGGCAAATCACTTATCTAAAATCCTTGTCAGTCTATCTTGACTTTCTTGACTCATTTACCACGCTTACCCACCAAAGCACCAAAGCAATCTATTGATATATTCCTACAGCCTAGAACTTTATTCTGCACTGTTGAGTATACTGCCAAGTTTAGTGTCATTAGCAAACATTACATCATTGTCCCTATGTTTAAATTCAGGTCATTATGATATATAACCAAAATCATGAAACTCAATATAGAGTTCCACTGAACTTGGCAATCACGAAAACTTGCATTAATGTTTTCCTTTGTTTACTCCAACTGAGCCAGTTAAAAAAAATCAAAATGTTCTCTTGTGCTTGGAATTCATAGGTTTATTTTCGCCGAATCAGTCTGCCATGCAGGACCTTGCAATAGACTTTGCAAAAAATACACTGGCTTCACAGACCTTTCATTATTATTTCCTTAAAAATATTAGAAGTGCTCCTGCTTTAAAAAAGTAATCTGACTTACTGCCTTTTTTAATGATAATTTCAATCTGCCAAATCAATCTGTGGTTATTCAGCCTGTTCCTTATTACTGCACAGAATGAGGCCATCTGGCACATCATGTCCATGCTTGCTCCCAGCAGACTCGACTAATTTCTCCAATTCTCCCTTGTTTTCCTGTACCCCTACAATTTTTTATCTCTTAGATGCTCAACAATTGCCCATTGATGTTTTTCTTATGACAATGTTCTGCATTAGGGACTAATTTTCTTAGGGATGTGGCTGAAAACCCACACAATCATGGGGAGAATGTACAAGTTCACACAAAACTGCAAAGCAGAAGCTTGAACAGTTGCACCAACAGTTGTTTTGAACTCTCTCAATTAAATTTTTTTTTTAGCATGATCACTGCACATTTTGCCATCTTACAGACCTTTAACAACTTACTTAGAGCCAGACAGGAATTAAAAATGACAGTCGGATTTGATGCTTATTCCTCTCCTGCTTTTACTTGTGCTTGGACTACATTTTATCTATGCCTATTACTTTATCCAATAGTGGGCCCTTCCTGTGCTGATCCTACCCCATCTGCTTGCCCGTCTCTTTTCCACCTGCCCCACCCTAATGTTTGAGGGTTTCTTTGCTATCCCTTGAACAGGTGCCCAACTTGCCCCTTTCCTTTGCTACTCCATCTGGCTGAACACTTGCTTACATTGAACGACTTTATTCCCTTTCTCCAAATCGAAGGCATAGCTATGGGAACATGCATTGGCTTGAGCTATGGCTGTCTTTTTCTTGGAATAGAGTCATATAGCATAGAAACAGGCCCTTCGGCCCAACCGTCCATGCTGACCAAGATGCCCCATCTAAGCTAATGCCATTTGCCTGCATTTGGCCCATTTTCCTCTAAATCTTTCCTATCCAAGTGTCTTTTAAATGCTGTTATAGCACCTGCCTCAACTACCTGCTCTGGCAGCTTGTTCCATATACCATCACCCTCTAAGTGAAAATGTTAGCCCTCAGATTCATTTTAAATTGTAAGTTTGGGTGCTGTGGTGCAGTGGCAGAGTTGCTGCCTTACAGCGCCAGAGTCCCAGGTTCGATCCTGACTACGGTTGCTGTCTGTACAGATTTTATACGTTCTCCCCGTGACCACGTGGGTTTTCCCTGGGTGCTCCAGTTTCTTCCCACATTCCAAAGACGTGCAAGTTTGCAGGTTAATTTACTTTGGTAAAGATTGTAAATTAAGCCTAGTGTGTAGGATAGTGCTAGTGTAACAGGGATTGCTGGTTGGCAGGTTACCTTTTTAGCCACCTTGCCGAGCAGTCCCATTACCTTCAAGATTTCTGAATATCTATATCTATCTTCTATCTATCTATCTATTTATATACTAAAACTCAGATCTTGTGTATGTATATATATAAATATATATATATATATATATATACACACCTCTGTATCTGATTTTGCCAAAACGGTAAACCGTAGCGCCACAATTTTTGCACCACCATAATCACCACTCTCGCCGCTGGTGCCTATAACAGGTTTATTTAAATTGATCGTTTATTTTTTAACTTGGAGAGGTTTTAAAGTTAAAACATTTCATTTCTAACCGATTTATTGAAGGTCTTCAGCGTGTGACGTCACAATGGGACCCGTGAGCCTGTGAGATGAGCTTGCGCTCCCCCCCCCCCGCCCCGTACAATTCATGCAGATATATATATATAACATAACTGGTGCTGGAGCGCTGCCGTCGCAGCTGCGGCTTGCCTGCAGTCCGTTTGTCTTTTGTGTTTTTTGTTGTTTTTGTCTGAATTGTAGTTTTAATATGGTGTAGTGTTTGTATGTTTATGTTTGGGGGGGGGGGAACGGGAACTGTAAAATTCTCTCTCCCGAACGGAGACGCGACCTTTGTTTCTGTGTCGGGTCTCCGTTCCCGCTGCGGCCTACCACCGGCCATGCACCTGGGACCACCTGGGCTCTGGTTCGCAGAGCCCGCGGCCCAGACTCACCACCTGCGGCGCTGGCTGCCTGCGGATGCCGCGGGAGCGGCTGCGACTCGTCTCCGGAGGCTCCGGCGCGGGCCGCGTGGACGTCGGAAGCCCGCAGGCCCCTGGATGGGGGCCGACATCGGGAGCACCGGCAGCGGCAGAGGCAGCGTGTTCGCCCGCCCCGAATCGCGGGGCTTGGGTCGGCCCGCCGCGGACCTTTCACCGTCCGGCTCGGCCTGGAATAGGCCGCGGGTTTTTCACCGCCCAGCGGGGGCTTCAATGTCGGGAGCCCCGACCTCCCCGACGTGGCAACTCCAACAGCCTGACCGCGGGACAAGACGGCAGGGAAGAGAAAAGACATTCTGGCCTTCCATCACAGTGAGGAGGGACTGGAGGAGACTCACTGTGATGGATGTTTCTTTTTGTTTGGTGTTAGTTTGCGATTGTATGTGTTATTGCATTTTTATTAATTATTCTTATTGGTCTTATTGTTCAACTGCGGGTAATGTTTCATTTCACTACACATTTATGTGTATGTGACAAATAAACGACTATTGACTATTGACCTGCAGCCAAAACGGTAAACCGTAGTGCCACCTTAATCACCACTATCCTGGCGACTGTTTATAACACATTTTATTTAAATTGGTCGTATATTTTTGAAGTTAGAGACATTTTAAACTTTAAAACTTTCATTTCTAAACACATTTTTTCAAAGTGCTGTGCGTCTGACATCACCTCACTCGCACAAACAAGATGGACGCCGTTAGCGGAGCCGCCCGCCCACAATCAGGGGCTCCCCTCTCCTCTCGCTTCTCTCCCCTCTCCCCTCTCCCCTCCCCCCACTCTCCCACACCCGGGGGACATTCCCGAGCGGGAGGGAGATGGTCGGACTGATGGTCCACTCATCCTTCCCTTCCGTCCCTTCAACCCACGCCACGGCGTCCTCGAGTCCCCCCTCCCGCCCGGGCCCAGCGCCCAGCACCGTTACTGCACACAGACCGCAGCGGGCAGCTTCTTCTCCTCCTCCTTCAGCGGCCTCCTTCAGCGAGCGTCGACGAGGGCCGCTGCCACTGACGGTCCCGTCGTGACTTCAGAAAGATGGAGTGGGTCAGTGGGGGGAGGATGGGGGATAAGGGGGATTGAGTGGGATGGGTTGAGGGTGCTACACCAATACAGGAGCGGTTTTGGGCCCAGGGCTCACTCAGTGACACCCTCTCCCCATCTCTGTCCCCCTCTACGAGAAATGGGCCCAATGTGTGTGTGTAGTATATATATATACTACGCCAAAACGGTAAACGATAGCACCACAATTTTACCACCACCTTAATCACCATTGTCCTGGCGACTGTCAATGAAAAGTTTTATTTAATTTGTTTGTCATTCTTGAATATATGACTACATCTGCAAAATTCAATTCAATTTGCCACTTTTATGCTCACCTGGCCAGTCCACGGTGCTGGCTCAAAGGGCCAAATGGCCTCCTCCTGCACCTATTTTCTATAATACTGCCATTAATTATTTATTAATTTAAGACCAATCCACCTGTTGAATAGTTTATTCAATGTCAATTAAGGTTAGGGCTCCACAAACATTTTGAAGGCCTCCATGGTGCCCTCTTGTGGATTGTTCAATAGTACAAACATGCCCGGCATGTCATTTGGACAATTCAGTGATTATTAAACATAAGCATCTTTTTCTAATCAGTGACAAATATCTTCGTGCCATAATACCATTTCGTTGAATTGCCTATAATTTGACAATATGATGCAATTTTCCTACGATTTTTGTTTTCATTACCGTAAAATGTTGAGTTAGTAACAAATTCCTGCCAATATTTCATTTACCTCTGATTTGGGTTCTAGTCCTGCAGGTTTATGCCACTTTAGCTGCAAAGGCACTACTCACAATACCATCGGGCATCTTTAAGAGGTATGTGAACCCACAATACCAAATCAGCCAGTTTGTATTAATGATGTAAACAAAGAATTGCACCATTTCTTAGCAAAAACTTCTTTAAAGCACAAAAAAAAATCTTTTCCTCTTTGATCTGTTGGTGATCTGCCCGTATGACTTTTTGACAATTTTTTAATGGTTATCAAATGAAACAATTTGGAATTGTGCAAATGCACATTGTTGGGATGGATTAAAATCCCCGATTTAGTTTGTCATTGGTATGTTGAGCCTTACATTTAAGAAAGCAAATGGCAAGTGTTGAGAAATTAGTCCAGAATCATATCTGGCTTTTGCATTATTTCTCTACCACTTGTTTAAGAACTACTATGCATTCAAGTCCATTCTCTCAAGATGTTATCATTCATTATGAGTATGCAATCAAAATATTGCTTAGTGCATAGGTACATCTGGTCTGGAATTGGTGAGGGGAGGCTGCATCGGGGAGGGAAGCTGAATACAGTCAACGACTTTGTTAGTGGTGTGGTCTGAATCGAGACTAAGGAATTGGTGATGGACTTTAGGAGGAGAGGAACACCCCTATCCCCTTTCTCCATCAATGCATTTTACCAGGGAGTACAAATACCTGGGGTGTTCCTGGACAGTGAACTGGACTGGTGCAAGAACGCTGAGGCCCTGCACAAGTAAGGGGCAGAGCCGCCTGTACTTTATGATAAGGCACTGCTCCTTCAACGTCTGCAGTGAGATACTGCAGATGTTCTACCAATCTGTAGTAGCCAGTGCCATCTTCTATGCTCCCGTGTGCTGGGGCAGTAGGGCAAAGGCTGCGGACGCCAGTAGGATCAACAAACTCATCAGGAAGGCTGGCTCCGTCCTGGGGGCGGAGTTGGATTCTTTGGAGGTGGTCTTGGTGGGGAGGATGCTCCTCAAACTGCAGAGCATCCTGGACAATACAGCTCACCCCCTCCATGACACACTGGTCAACCTGAGGAGTACCTTCAGCAACAGACTGGTTCCACCAAGATGCAGGACAGAACGCCACTTCTTCCCTGTGGCTATCAAACTTTTCAACTTCTCCCCCTTCTGTCATGCGGTAGACTGAGACTGACCCACCCCTGCCACCTCCTTTGCACATCCCCAAAGCCTTACCACTCATCACTTTATTTGCATGTTTCATGTATTTTGCATTTTTTATGGCTGTTGACAAATTAATTTCCCTCCTGGGATAAATAAAGTTCTATCGTATCGTTTCGAATACTAACATATGAGAACTAAATTATATGTGCTTGAACATGTAAAATCAGCTTATTTAATATAGCAGTTTCTTTAGATACACTATTTTCATTCCAGATACTTGAAAAGGTTTAAGGTGATGAAGATCAAGGTGCTTCGAAGTTGGTGCCGTCAGATTTTGAAAGGGCTTCATTTTCTTCATACCCGCACCCCACCCATCATCCACAGAGATTTGAAGTGTGACAACATCTTCATTACTGGCCCTACCGGATCAGTTAAAGTTGGCGATCTTGGCCTTGCTACATTAAAAAGGGCATCATTTGCAAAAAGTGTAATAGGTAAGTTGCTTGTTATCAAGTGTAGCCTTTTTTTTGTTAGTGGTGGTTTTGGAATATAAGCAGAAGCAAAATGGTTTTACTGAAGTGACTGATAAAGGTGACTGCATTGATGAAAATTCAGGAAATAAAACTGTTTTGTTACTGTTTGATTTTTTTAAAAAATCTGAAGGTAACTGCAAATTGGAACTAGCACACGGTATTTTATTCTGTGGCATTTTATTTTGTCTGGTTGCTCTGAAGAGCTATCTTTACTCAATTTTCTGTATTCCAAGTATTTTCAACTGTAGGACATCTAATTTCCCCAGCTGCAGTAGACGTAAAAGTACTGCAGTTGAACGGTAAGTGCTATAGAAAAAGATGTGGTGAGTTGCCTTCTAATGATTTGGAGATCAAGATTATTGAATGCTAACATTTTGCGTTCATGCAATAGTTTTCATTTGCAAGGGAATTTTGTATCCGGTCGGAGTGTACGGAACATAGTTGGTCAGATTTGCTGTAGATTATCTTGATTAACTGTGTTTTCCTTGAAATATACTGATGGATTTCATTTCAATTGATGGAAACTGAATAATCTACAAAGGAAACTTAACTCTGCACATAGAAAACGTTTAACTAATTGTTTTTGTTACACTGCAATTTAAATTAGATATCAACAACGTTTAAAATAATTTTATTACATGAAATAACGTGCACTTGCACTGCAGGTTGGTTGTATCCCCATTTTAAGATGAGGCAGATACAAGAGGTAACTATTCTGCACATGATATCATTCAAAGTGCAAAGAAATTAAAAAATTGAGCCATTTACTTTCTGGTTTAGTGACTGCAGAAAATTAATTCATCCCAACTTGGTTCAGTCCTCCATTCTGGCTACCTTACAGATAAAAACCTTTGTGATGGTGTGTTGCTGAGTAACTGAGAAGGGCTCTTCTTCGCCTCCACTTTGTCTTCCCCCACAGGTTATCGCCAACATCGTCGTCTTCCATCGGTGAGTACCGACAGCCTCTACTCACTGAGTCTGTTAGAGTCTGAAACATTCTTTTAATTTAAGGTACCCCTGAGTTCATGGCTCCTGAGATGTATGAAGAAAAGTATGACGAGTCTGTTGATGTTTACGCTTTTGGGATGTGTATGCTAGAGATGGCAACGTCAGAATATCCATACTCGGAATGTCAGAATGCTGCTCAGATCTATCGTAGAGTAACCAGTGTAAGTACATAATTGGTTTGTGCTGCTTTAGCTAGTTTGCATTAATGCTGTATTTTAAGTTTTAATTACTTCTACACAGTATAGTAAATAGTAGGTGTCAATTAAGAGTAATGATGCACTTTTGATGAATGCTGCTTGCTTGTTTGCAATTTTAAACACTAACGTGGGGAAAATTTTGCCTGAGCCTTGATTTTAGAACATTGCAGCACAAGAACATGCCTTCCGGCCCATAGTGTCTGTGCTGTACATGATGCCAAGACCATTACTTGCCTGCCTGCACATAACCCAAACCCATATTCTTCCATTCCCTGTATATCCATGTGCCTATCCAAAAGTATTTAAAATGCCACTAACGTATCTTCTTCAACCACAACCCCGGCAGCACATTCCTGGCATTCACCACTCTTTGTTTTTAAACTTTGCTCCTTTCACCTTCAAGCTATGCCCTGTAGTATTTTGGGTACCACTCTGGCTTTATTCTTTTATGAAGCACAACATTTGAATTAGTTGCATTCTGAAATAACTGAATTACTTTACATGGTGAGTTTTGTTCTTTAATATTACATTGAGTTGTTGAATTAAATTTTCATAGTTTGCAAGAAAATAAAAAATAGACTAAGCTCCTTATATATTTAATTTCAAGATGAAGCATTGCTTACATATTTTCTGAATTGGAGAGTTTTCTTGGAGGGAGATGGACAATGGGAGAAATTCAAAAACATAATCTTGGAAGATTTTTTTCTCTCTGTATATTAATGAGTGCATTCCAAAGGGAGGGACACATATCTGAGTAAAAAAATATTTTAACTTTGTGTAGAAGTCAGCTTTACATTAGTAAGGTATAATAGAGAATATTAATTGTCTTTGCTTGTATCGCCTCCGGTCTTGATTTTAGTGTTCATCTAGAAAACCTCCAGCAGTCTTTTGGACTTGTGCTAAACTTTGCATCATGCCGTACTTGCTTATCACTCGTGACCACCATGATCACGCATTCAATAATTTTTGTAACCAGATCCTATATTGTGTTTTCTGCCAGGCGAATTAGATTTAAAATTTGCTCTCCACTAGTGTTCTTAATTATTTGATTTCATCCTGTCGTAAATTCTATAATCTGAGTTTTATTTGTTTAGTACTGTGAATCACTTGCAAGGCCAGCATTTATTTCCTTGTTCTAATTGTCATTGAGAAGATGGTGGTGAGCTCCCAGCTTCACCTGCTGTAGTCCTTCTGGTGAAAGTATATTCACAGGTCTAATAGGAAGGGAGTTCCACGGTTTATGCACAGTGACACTGAAGAACCAATGATGAATTTTTGCAATGTGATTTGCAAGGGAAACTGAGATGATGGTATTCCCATACATCCTCTGCCCTCATTCTTGTTAGGGGTGGCTGCAGGTTTGGGAGATATCTTGCGATTAACTGCATGACAATTTATAGATGGTACACATAGGCATAAACTTGGTGGTAGAAAAAAAAAGTTTTTAGGGCAGCTGCTGAGATGCCAATCTTGAGAGCTGTATTATTCTGGATGGTAGTGAGTTTCTTGAGACTTGATGGCTCTGTACTTATTCAGATAAATGGTGAAACCATTGTATTAGGCGGTGAATCATTCATCACAGGGTAGCCACTTTATTCATGTCGTGGTCCTTTGAGTCTCTGGTTCATGATCAGCCCCAGAATTTGAATTGTAAGGAACTACACAATACTAAAGCCATTGATTATCAAGTGTAGGTGGTTAGATTCTCTCGCTTGTCGGAGATAGTAGTTGCTTGGCACTACAAGCATGCAACCACATGATTAATATCCATTGATATTATTATTTCGTGCTTCCATCATTTCAATGGCACCTTTATCTTAATCCATTTAGGCTCTTTCATTTCCTCACAAGCTCGCTTCATCCTTTGAAGACCATCAAATAGTACCAATTGAATAAAGTTTTCAGCTTGTGATCCTAATATCTGCGATTTTGATCCAGTTTCTGTTTGATCACACTTCTTCAAAGAGACTGGAATGTTTTTCTATTAAAGCTATTCCAAATGTAAGTTGTCAACTGAAATCGAAATGCATATTACTGTTAACTGAAATTTGCATTGTGTAAACTTCCAACTATTTAATATTAAATTCTCAGAGAGCTGCATCTGTTAACCAACTCAGCCAGGTACGAATTTTAGTTTCATTTCCATGTCCCCAAATTGGTGGCTCTCTATGTGCAGTATTCCACTGAAGCCAGTTTCCAGTGTGGTTTGAGTGTTGCATAGGTGCTACCCTCTCCAGAGATGCTGCCTGTCCCACTGAGTTACTCCAGCTTTTTGTGTTTACCTTGGTGTACAGCAGGCTGCCGACACAATAAACAGTTTTCACAGCTGATGAGACGTTGTTCTTGCTTGCTCCCTTCCCCTTCAATTTCCCAGCTAACCATCTATCAAAACTGTTGCTATTATTCGCCTGTTGAATGTTTGCAAATGCCTTTTGATAACAGTAAATGTTCAATAACACTTGGATTATATAAAATGTGAGAAATACTGTTAAGATTTTTAAAAGTTTAAAAAACTAAAATCACATTCACAAGACTAAAAATAAAAAAAGACTAAAAATATATATTTTAAAAAAATGCTTTTCATCTCCCATCTTGCTGGTTTGGATTCCAATATATGTTCCCTTGGCGTTTATCATAGATTCTTCATGAACTTTAGGAAGGGGATAGAAGTAGGTTTGAAATGAAAGAGGAGAGAAAAGGGATAAATGTTACGATTGGAGGGTGATAGACTGTGAACTGGTGTGTGAGAGATTCTAATGTAAAGCAGTGATAGTTGACAGATGGTTTGAGGCTTGTTCAGGAGGAACTCGAACATGGGTTCACTCTCCATTCTTGCTAATGGTCCTGAACCTAATTTGACTTGTTTGATCTCTTGAGTTTTGTACTACTTGCTCCACTCCTCAGAAAATTGAATTGTTTTCAACTTTTCTAGATGTTAAACAGTTAATGTTTTAAAAATACAAAGCCTTTCTTCTTTTGCAAAACTTGTACAGTAAACACTATTTTCCTGGATTAATATCCTCCAGTGGTCCTCCTCTGGAGCAGCCTTCAGAAGCTCTCCGTTCTCTTGATGATTCTAAATTTTATCTCCTTTTTCTCCTGACTGATAAATTGGTTGTCATTTGCTTCAGCTGCCAATTCTACCCTTTTTTTCTCCTTTTTCTTCGATTATGCACTAATTTCATTATTTGTTCCCAGTGATCCTTTTTAAACAGGCTTTATTTTATATGTTTGGATACCTCAGCATTTATACCATCACCATTTATTCCTGCTACCTATGCTAGTTCCCTATTATGCTTGTCTCAATCCTAACATCAAACGTAGGACATCATGAAGATCTGATGTGATCTCGCTGTCCATAAATTGAACTACCTTGACATTGATTCAATTTCTTCATTAATATGTGACTTAAGGCTGTACGAAAACACAACATTTTATTTAACAGGCTGTTTCAAATTTCATATCTCGTTTGATTTTTTTTTTTACCTCCCATCTTGTCTGCATCGCAGTACGGCTAGAGTTTATTTTTTTTTACTGCTGGGTTTTACATTTATTTTACTACACGTGCTCTATTGACCTCATCAATTAATTCAACTTCTCCAAGATATAATTGCTTGAATTACCTGTCCTTTAAGCTTTGCTTATCCTATTTTTCCTGACTTCACAACATAAAAGGTGCTCCTCCATGTTTCTGCAGTCTTGCTCAGATTTGGTTGACATTTCCTCCTGGCCTAAGGTTTATTAACTGTTGATCACTTGTGGATCATAAATTACCCTCATGAATTCAATTAAAATTGGCTTTTCAACAGTGTACTGGCTGCCTGATCTGCAACAATTTGTACTTCATTGTAATTTGGGGGTTTTTTGGACGAGATGTATTTAATGATTAGGAATGTTAAACTTAAATTGAAAAAATTTGCCACCAAATAAATAAATGTAGAAATGTTGATTGAACAGCTAAATGTTAAAAAATAGTAGTTGAGGAATCTGAGTGGGAGGACCTGCGTACAGTGAAAACACCAGGCACAGAAACATGGGTGAAATGCGTGATTTTTGTGGTGTGTTCTAAGTTTTTAGTTCTTGTTTATCCGTACAATCAGCTACTGGAGCAATAATTTTGGTAAGAACTTCAAAGTATTCACATCTTTTAAACTTCACCCAAATTCATTTAATATTTAAATAGATTTGGATGATTTTTTTGGTACCTCCTAATTTCTCCTTCGCAATGAGTGAAAAATCAACAGATTTTAAACGTCCTCCCTTGCAGTCAACAAATGAACGGGGAAGCAAATACTATAAGTCATATGACTGTACAGTTGAATTCTAAAAGTTTTAAAAATAGAGCGTGTTTGGTAAATTGCTAAACTCGTTTTTGGATTTCCTTTCTTCTGCCTAGCAGTGGTTCATCCAGTGAGCAGAGGGGCTGCTTCCAACACTATTTGTAATTAGTATTTGTGATGATGTATCAATCTATAACTTTACCTTGATTTCACTTAACTCACTGTCCCATTCACATCCAAACTTTCTGCATTTAACACGATTTTTCTCCCCATGTGCGCTTCATACCAGATAAAGTTAATCGGGACTACCCTTCTTTCACTCCATTCTGGCACAGAGAATTCCACATGAATTCAGTGCCATAAACTACACCATAATTTTGTGCGTTAATCAGCAATTATCCTGCATGCAATTCTTGTCCTGCATTATAACAATGGTATAATATTAAAACTTACGTTTTTTTTGTTGATTACTTGATGGTCTCATTTTCTCTGTTATTAATTCCGTGGTTCCTTGAATCCACAACAGATAGAATTTTTATATCGCGTTCCATAGACTTTCAGTGAGTTTTTTGTGCAAGTTTTTTTGAAACTCTGATCTGCGAAGTAGAAAACAGTTTGTATTCTGTGGTCTCCCATTAATCTGTCAACTGTAGTTCAAAGCACGGCTGCATTAACATTAATCCATATGCAGGTTCATTTATTTTAAGCCTGGAGGTGGTTGTGGGAAAGGTGTAAATGGGGAAATGTTAAGAAGTCATTGAAGATGCAGACATTTTAATCTTATGCTAGCAAGGCATGAAGTGGCATGTTCTGATATTGTGCAGTTGGCTTGTTCTATGCATTCTGATTTTATTGTGATCTAAGTGAAATTTGAGTTTTACAGTCATAAAATAACACTCACAATAATATAAAATTGAGTGCAACCTCTCCAGTTGTGCCATTTAATTGGGTACTGAATGTTCTGTAGCTCTGCTTCATAAGGTCATAAGGGATAGGAGTAGAATTAGGCCATTCAGCCCATCGTCTACTTTGCCATTTAATCATGGCTGATCTATCTCTCCCTCCAAACCCCATTCTCCAGCCTTCCCATAACCTCTGACACCTGTTGTCTCTGTAGTGTATGCAACTTGGAGGAAATGACAGAATCTTCAGCTTAAATTTTAATTGGATAAATACCCACAATCTTTGGAGGAAGATAGTTCTAAAATAGAGCTGCTGAAATGAGTAGGAAGGTACTGAAGATGCTGGTTTAAACCAAAGATAGACACAACAAGCTGGAGTAACTCCAGCTGTGTTACTCCAGCATTTTGTGTCTATCTTTGGTTTAAACCAGCATCTGCAGTTCCTTCATACACACAAAGTCTGTAGTAGTTTGGTATTGAGGTAGGGTTATGCTTAGAATTGTACAGGGTGGATCAAAAACCTGATTGATGGGAAGAAGCTATTCTTGAACCTGGGGGTAACTGTTTTTGGGCTCCTGAACCACATTCCTGATGGCAGCAGTGAGAAGAGAGTGTGGCTAAGGTGGTGTTACTGTAGACCCCTTCGATAGGAAAGTCAATACCTGTGTTGGACTGGGTATTGTCCACCACTTTTTGCAGCCTCTTTCATTCTTGAGTTTTTGAATTGCCAAACCAGAATGTGATGCAACCACTCATTATGTTAATGTCTATACATTTGTAGATGCTTAATAGAGTATTTAGTGACATAGTGAATCTCTTCAAACTTCTTAAGAAGTAGAGGTGTTGGTGAGCTTGTTTATATTGAATCAATGTGCTGGGCAGATGATCAGATATGTATACCCAGGAACTTAAAATAGTTGACTCTACAATGCCATGCCATTCCTCTTCTTTCAAAGTACTTCATCACAATGGACATGGAAGGATGACTACCCAGAGGTTCTAAGATTAAGTTACCACAAAATGGCTTTTAAAAGATAGGAAATTTAAGTTGGGGTTAAAATAGAAATATATGCAAGTTAGACTTATAATCTATTCATTAAATAGTATGAGAACATGTATGTTGTGAAGAGGCAGTTGCAGGAAGCAAGTCATGTAAAGAACTTGTAATGAGTGGAATGAGATGACTGAATGAGATGAATGGAATGAAGGAGGATTCAAATCGAAGATTGAGGTATTTGGAAAACAGGAGTTGAATTTCTACCTACTCCATAATATTTGGTTGTGCCTGCATTTTGGCCAATTCCCATATGACTGCAGCTGAAAATGTAATCGACTCTTGGAGTTCATTGCTCCATTTAGACTTTACTTTCTACCTGACGTGAGATAAAAAGACAGATATTGAAGGTGATCTGGACAGTAAGAGAAGCAAAAGGAAGGGAGGAAAGTATACGAGTAGGATAATGAAGGATAATAAGGTAGCAAAGAAAATGTAAATCCGAATCATGTGTCGGAGCTCATGAGTGACCTCTGTAGTGACCTCCATGGGAGGTTCATTATCACATGCATAAATAATTTAGTTGAGTGTAAAATGGCATAAAAGGTTCAATGCTTTTGAGTTGGTCCTTGAAGCTGAGCAACATATTTTAATTTGAAGAGTTCGCTTGACAAGCAGCAATTAAATCTATGCCGCCATAGAAAGATTACGGTTAGTTCCTGGTTTTGGTAGCCTTGAGATTACAGAACAATGCATTGTACAATATAATACAAGGTCCTGCTGATTATAAAATAGTGTGCCATCCAATCTAGTATGAAAGGTTTCATGGGAGGTCTGTGCATGTTCTTGCAATTATAGCTCAAGCTTTTGATAAGTAAAAATGTTTGGTGCAGTTCAATGATCATATTTGTACATATTTATTTTGAAAAAGCTTGGGCCACTTAACCTATTTAGTTTTTGGGGAGGCATCTGGGCATTAGTGGTGAAGCGTCATTCCTAATTTCTGTTGCAGTGAGGCACCTTTTTGAACCAGGTATTTCTAATAATGATTTATTCACAAAAAGCTGGAGTAACTCAGCAGGTCAGGCAGCATCTCGGGAGAGAAGGAATGGGTGACGTTTCGGGTCGAGACCCTTCTTCAGACTGATGTCGGGGGTGGGACAAAGGAAGGATATAGGTGGAGACAGGAAGATAGAGGGAGATCTGGGAAGGAGGAGGGGAAGGGAGGGACAGAGGAGCTATCTGAAGTTGGAGAAGTCGACGTTCATACCACCGGGCTGCAAACTGCCCAGGCGAAATATGAGGTGCTGCTCCTCCAATTTCCGGCGGGCCTCACTATGGCACTGGAGGAGGCCCATGACAGAGAGGTCAGACTGGGAATGGGAGGGGGAGTTAAAGTGCTGGGCCACCGGGAGATTAGTTTTGTTAATGCGGACCGAGCGCAGGTGTTCAGCGAAGCGATCGCCGAGCCTGCGCTTGGTTTCGCCGATATAAATAAGTTGACATCTAGATCCGCGGATGCAATAGATGAGGTTGGAGGAGGTGCAGGTGAACCTCTGTCTCACCTGGAAAGACTGTTTGGGTCCTTTGATGGAGTTGAGGGGGGAGGTAAAGGGACAGGTGTTGCATCTCGTGCGGTTGCAAGGGAAAGTGCCCGGGGTTGGGGTGGTTTGGGTAGGAAGGGACGAGTGGACCAGGGAGTTACGGAGGGAACGGTCTCTGCGGAACGCAGAGAGGGGAAGGGATGGGAAGATATGGCCAGTGGTGGGGTCCCGTTGTAGGTGACGGAAATGTTGGATGATATGTTGGATCCGCTGGCTGGTGGGGTGGAAGGTGAGAACGAGGGGGATCCTGTCCTTGTTGCGAGTGGGGGGAGGGGGAGCAAGAGCGGAGCTGCGGGGTGTAGAAGAGACCCTAGTGAGAGCCTCATCTATAATGGAGGAGGGGAAGCCCCGTTTTCTGAAGAACGAGGACATCTCGGAAGCCCTAGTCTGAAACACCTCATCCCGGGCGCAGATGTGGCATAGACGGAGGAATTGGGAGTAGGGGATAGACTTTTTGCAGGGGACCGGGTGGGAAGAAGTGTAGTCCAGATAGCTGTGCGAGTCGGTAGGCTTGTAGTAAATGTCCGTCACTAGTCTGTCTCCTGTGATGGAGATGGTGAGGTCCAGAAACGGGAGGGAGATGTCAGAGATAGTCCAGGTATATTTAAGGGCAGGATGGAAATTGGAGGTGAAGTGTATGAAGTCAGTGAGTTCTGCATGGGTGCAAGAGGTAGCACCAATGCAGTCGTCGATGTAGCGGAGGTAGATTTCGGGGATGGGGCCAGTGTACATCTGGAACAGGGATTGTTCGACGTACCCGACAAAGAGGCAGGCGTAGCTAGGGCCCATGCGAGTGCCCATAGCTACGCCTCTGGTTTGGAGGAAGTGGGAGGAGTCAAAGGAGATGATATTCTAATAATGATGTTGCCACTGCTGTTAAGTAGGGAATTCCAGGATTTTAACCCAGTGATGAAGGAATGGAGATATATTTCTAATTTGGGATTGTGTGCAACTTACAGGGGAATGCTTACCTATGTCTGCTCTTTTCTCTTTTCTTAGTGGTAAATGATTAAGTTTTGAGAAGTGCTGCTGAAGTAGCCTAGGCAAGTACAGATGCTCCCCGACTTATGATGCTTTGACTTACGATATTTCGACTTTGCGATGGTGCAAACGGCAGCGATCCGTAGCGAGCCGCAGCTCGCTTCTGGTCTTGTGATCAGGTGTATTTAAATGCCTTTTCGATTTACGATATTTTAGGTTTACGATGGGTTTCTCGGAACGTAACCCCATCGTACATTGAGGAGCACCTGTATTTCACATTATTTTGTAATTCATACACTCTGTCCCTGGATGCCAGTGTGAAAGGGAATGAATGTTAGGATGGTGGATATGTTGCTAAGTTAGTGTGTTGCCTCATTTGAGAGTTTTGAACGAATTGAATGCTGTTAGAGCTTCAGCCGTTGAGCCGAGTATCAGGTATTCCATCACTCATGATTTTGTGCATTATGCATGGTGGAAAGTCTTTAGGGTGTAAGGAGGTTAGCTATTTGCCATAGGATACCCAATGTCTGCTCTCTTGTAGTTATTTATGTGAGTTTTTCAGTTGAGTTTTAGGTCAGTAGTGACACTTGGATTTTTTTGTGTGGATCATGGGTAATTTTAAAGTTGTTAATATTGTTATCCGGAATGGTTTATGAGAAAATAATTTGCTTATCACGTGGTAATTTGTGAAGTCTCTTTTGTGCGAATATGAAACTCTTGTTTTGCAAGACAAACATGGGTGCCCAAAATAGGACTCGCCAACATGCACACCGGTCATTAATCAAAGGCATTTAGCTTTTTCATTTCAAGGTCGCACAAATGCTTAGTGTTTAGTGCATTTACTCCACCCTCAATTAACAGGAACATTAATTTCTTGATGGAGGAAGTTGAAATAGCATATGTTCTGATTTGATTTACTACCAAAGTAATGTTCCCAAAAATAAAAAAAACAACAGCCAATGCTGGTAATCTGAAAAAAAGACAGAAAATGCTGGAAACAATCATCTAAGGCAGCGTCATGAGAAAGAAAAAACAGTTAGTGATCAGTCAAAGCATTCATCAGAAATGGAAAAGTGGGGAAACAAGTTATTTTAAATTGGAGAGGATTGGTGAGGGATGGGTAGGACAATGGGAATATCTCTAGGGGTGTGGCCAGGGTAACCACAATCAACCCAATATTTATGGAGCTGTCTGGTTAATAGATTAATGAGAGCAGTTAAAGTAATGTGATATGGTAAAGCTGTGCAGCACAGATTAGAGTTGTTGCCTGAAACCCAAAAGAAAAAGGTTGGAAAATGCCCATTAGAACTGAGTTAATATGACAGAATAATCTTGCAGCAGAACTACCAGTTCTGCTACAAACAGTAAAAACATGTTACTTGAAATTATTGACTTCTGAATTGATTCTGAAGGCTATATTCTTCCCAGATATAAGATGAGATGCAATTCCTCATCTTATATTTAGACGAGGGAATTAAATGTAACATCTCTAAGTTTGCGGATGACACACAGCTGGGTGGCAGTGTGAGCTGCGAGGATGCTATGAGGCTGTAGGGTGATTTGGATAGGTTGGGTGGGTGGGCCGATACAGTATAATGTGGATTAAATTTGAGGTTATCCACTTTGGTGGCAAGAACTAGAAGGCAGATTATTATCTGAATGGTGGCAGATTAGGAAAAAGGGAGGTGCAACGTGACCTGGGTGTCCTTGTACACCAGACACTGAAAGTAAGCATGCAGGTACAGGCAGGCAGTGAAGAAAGCAAATGGTATGTTGGCCTTCAAAGCAAGAGGATTTGAGTATAGGAGCAAGGAGGTCCTACTGCAGTTGTACAGGGCCCTGGTGAGACCACACCCTGAGTATTGTGTGCAGTTTTGGTCTCCTAATTTGAGGAAGGACATTCTTGCTATTGAGGGAGTGCAGCATAGGTTCACCAGGTTAATTCCCGGGATGGCGGGACTGGCATATGATGAAAGAATGGGTCGACTAGGCTTGTATTCATTGGAATTTAGAGGGATAAGAGGGGATCTTATAGAAACATATAAAATTCTTACGGGATGGAACAGGCTAGATGCAGGAAAAATGTTCCAGATGTCGGGGAAGTCCAGAACCAGGGGTCACAGTTTAAGAATAAGGGGTAGGCCATGTAGGACTGAGATGAGGAAAAACTTTTTCGCCCAGAGAGTTGTGAATCTGTGGATTTCTCTGCCATAGAAGGCAGCGGGGGCCAATTCACTGGATGTTTTCAAGAGGTCAAATTCTGTTAGGACATAAAGAGTAAATGATGAGGATTTTCAGAGCAGTGTTATACAGAGATACCACGGGGAGCATGTCCATAGCTTGAAATTGGGAAAACAGGTGGATTGGGTCATGAAATGGTCATTTGTATGTTCCCCTTCCTAGACTGAGGCATTGAGTGCAAGAGTTGGGACGCTATGTTGCAGTTATACGGGGAGATTGTGTAGATTGAATTTATTCTAACTGGATGTTAGAAACCTGAGTGGTGAGACAATTTGGAGGTTTACAAAATAGTAATAGTCAGAATATTTTACCCAGGGCAGGGGAGTCTAGAATTAGAGGGCACAGGATTAATGTGAGAAGGGAAAAATTTAAATGAGGTATGAGGAACACGTTTTTCACACAGAATATGATGGGTAAGTGGAACATGCTGCCAGGGGTAGTAGTGGCATCAGATACTGTTACAATGTTTAAAAACATTTGAATAGACATATGGATAACCATATAACCATATAACAACTACAGCACGGAAACAGGCCCGTTCGGCCCTACCAGTCCACGCCGACCACTTTCTCTGACCTAGTCTCATCCACCTGCTCTCAGACCATAACCCTCCAATCCCCTCCTATCCATATACCTATCCAATTTACTCTTAAATAATAAAATCGAGCCTGCCTCCACCACTTCCACCGGAAGCTCATTCCACACAGCCACCACCCTCTGAGTAAAGAAGTTACCCCTCATGTTACCCCTAAACATTTGTCCCTTAATTCTGAAGTTATGTCCCCTTGTTGGAATCTTCCCCACTCTCAAAGGGAAAAGCCTACCCACGTCAACTCTGTCCGTCCCTCTTAAAATTTTTAAAACCTCTATCAAGTCCCCCCTCAACCTTCTACGATCCAAAAATAAAGACCCAACCTGTTCAACCTCTCTCTGTAGCTTAAGTGCTGAAACCCAGGCAACATTCTAGTAAATCTCCTCTGTACCCTCTCCATTTTGTCGACATCCTTCCTATAATTTGGCGACCAGAACTGCACACCATACTCCAGATTCGGCCTCACCAATGCCCTGTACAATTTCAACATTACATCCCAACTTCTATATTCGATGCTCTGATTTATAAAGGCAAGCATACCAAATGCCTTCTTCACCACCCTATCCACATGAGATTCCACCTTCAGGGAACAATGCACAGTTATTCCCAGATCCCTCTGTTCCACTGCATTCCTCAATTCCCTACCATTTACCCTGTACGTCCTATTTTGATTTGTCCTACCAAAATGCAGCACCTCACACTTATCAGCATTAAACTCCATCTGCCATCTTTCAGCCCACCCTTCCAAAAGGCCCAAGTCTCTCTGTAGACTTGCCTGTGTTTGGTCCATATCCCTCTAAACTTTTCCAATCCATGTACTTGTCCAAAGGCCTTGAAACATTTGAGGGAACCGTGAACTGAAATGGGCTCAGTTTCATCTTTCCCATGAAAAGACCAATATTCCCACAGCTCCTTTGTTTCATTTGGGAGGATCCTTTGTTGAAAGTCATACCAATCTACATTGTCTACTGCCTGCTAGGAATCCAAAAATATTTTTTTCCTGATTCGATCAGGCACTTTGATGTGCTACATTCAAGTCTTGATGCTTAATGTCATGGTTTAGGAAAGATACACCTACCTGCCTGATTCATCCTTCTGACAACTCCCTCTGAATCTCATGGCAGCCCACCTTTGACTGCCACCATTTTCACCTAACCTCACACTCGCGTCCCCCTGTACATGGGGAATAGAGCTGTTTGGGAAAAGCAATATTTTTAAAATTTAATCTCCTTTTGTTGACACCATGAATCATGTTAAATGAACTTTTATAAATATTAGACCATTTATTTTCAGCATTGCCTATTGATGCTATTGAGTCTAGCAAAAAGCATTGGATAAACCAACAAATGAAATGGAAAATTACATCTCTTGTGTCGACTGGCTTTAATACAATCAGTTACTAATTGTATTTGATTTTATGATTAGCCTCACCGATCTTGGTGTGGGTCTTGCTTTCAACCCAGGTTTTCGAGTTCAAATGGGCCATTTTGCAATTGCAGTAATGTACAAAACCAGTAAGTATGAGGAGGCTACCAGGTTATAAAGTTTATGACTCGTCCTAATGGAGTAGTTTTATGTAAGTTTTTTAAAAACATTTCTAGGAATGGCTTCAGGTGTGTGTAGTTATGTGTCACAAGGAAATATTTCACGATAATAAAGTGAAATGCTGCATAGGTTAAAACAGGTCAGAGAAAATATGTGCTCTTGTACATTTTTTTTCCAAATAACTTGTTGGAATGACACGTTATGGTGAAGTGCAAGTCATTACTCTTGTTATTTCCTTACATAGATATTACTTTTTATGAAGGTGACCTGGGTTAAAGACTGTTGAAACTGTATTAAATATGCACGACTTGCATGTATCCTAAATTCAGCATGAAAAATATGGAGCTGATCACATGATAGATTCCAAAAGGGATACATGTCAGAAAAAGCTTTGGAGTGTCCCAAATTAATATTTATAGGCATATTCAATGTAATTCGTTTTCCCATTTGAGTTATGTCTGGTGAATTTGAGGTTTAATCTTTTCAACAGAATTTTTAGTATCTCTGATAGCATTGCATGAAATGCAGCATGATTGATCCTGTAAGTTGTGATATTAAGAGGATAATTGACTACACATCTGATATTTAACATAATTTTTTTGTCAAATTCATGTCAATAAATGTAAGGATTAATATGCATCTACATGATGTCTCTTAAAGGCATGGAAACTTGTGCATATCGACCTACAGAGTTAGTTCCCTTTTCCCTCTAAACCTTTCCAGTCCATGGAACTGTCTAAAGGTCTTTTAAACGTTGTAATTTTACCTGCCCCTACAATTCTTTTGTTAGCTCGTTTCATATATGAGCCCTTGGATCCCTTTTTACATCTTTTCCACTCTCACCTTAAATCTCTGCTCTCTAGTTTTAGACTTCCCTACTTTGGGGGAAGAAGTCTGTGACCATTATCTTTATGTACCCTATATCTGGACAACCTGAACTGTTCACAAACTCCCAAGTGTGGGTTCATTAATGACTTGCATAATTGCAACATGTCATCTATACTCCTGTACTTAATGTTATGACCAACAAAGGCATGCATATAAACCACCACCTTCGCTATCTTGCTTACCCAGGTGCCATAATTCAAGGAATTATATACCTGTACCTCTGCATTTCTCTATTCTAAAGCACTCTTCAGGGTTCAACCATTTACCGTGCAAGTGTTATCCTGATTTGACTTGCCTATCTACCATTCCTTGGCCGACTTCCTATGTGATTCAGACCTTTTGCAAAAAATAGGAGCAGCACAATGGCAGAGTGGTTGCCTAACAGCGCCGGAGACCCCGGCTCAATCCTGACTATGGGTGCTGTCTGCTTGAAGTTTGTACGTTCTCCCTGTGACTGCAAGGGTTTTCTCCGGGTGCTCTGGTTTCCTCCCACATTCCAAAAACGTGCAGGTTTGTAGGTTAATTCGCTTCTGTAAATTGCCCTTTGTGTGTGGGATGCAAAACTGGGGTAACTAGTGTACAGGTGATTGATCAATGTGGACTTGGTGGGCCGAAGGGCCTGTTTCCACGCTGTATCTCTAAAGTAGATGGTTGTCTTCAACTTTGGTGTGATCTCCAAATTTACTGACCACATTAGCTACATTGTCACCAAATCGTTAATATTGAGTGCCAAACTTCAGTGGAACTGGCACAGATTACTGCAGCATACCATTGATCATAAGCTTGCCATCAGAAAAATAACATTCCAATCTCTGCCTCTTCCACTAAACCGATTTTGAATCTAATTGTCAAACTCATCCTAAGATCTAACCTTACAGACAAGCCTATCATGTGGGCCCATTCTGAGGCCTTGCTAAAGCCCATGCAGATGTTTACAGCTCTGCCCTCATGAATCCTCTTGTTCACTTCAAAAAATTCAATCATATACATGAGATAGTATTTGTACACAAAGCCACACAATAGGCCCTTCGGCTATTGAGACCGTGCTGACCAACGATCACCCATACACTAGTTCTATTCTACACATTAGGGACAATTTACAGCTGCCAATTAACCTATAAACATGCACTTTTTTAGAAATATGGGAGGAAACCAGAGCACCCGGAGAAAGCCCATGTGGTCACAGGAAGAATGTGCAAACTCCATACAGACAGCCTCGTAGTCAGGATCGAACCCGGGTCTCTTGCTCTGTACTCAACAACTCTATCCCTGTGCCACTGTGCTGCCGGAAATTAGCAAATATTTTCTGATGGTCCTTTATTTTTTTAAATTATCATCATGATGCCTGACACCATGAGATTGTAAAATCAGCTAATATTTAAAATTGACAGCAAGGGGAAGAACAATTTGCTTTTGAGCTCCTCCCACATTCGCGTTGGCCGAAGCATAGTGAATTGTGACTAAATATTTCTATTTATCCCTCTTACTGCATTCATACATTTGGAGAAAGCAAAAAACTGCAAATGCGATTTGCTCTTCCATTGCTACCAACATTTTGTTCTTAATTTTCCCATTCAAAGGCAGGAGATACAATGCCTACACTTGCCCTTTTTCTTTGCCAACATTCATGGAACCAAACATTCTTTTGAGGAAGACAACCTGCCATTTACACTTCATCTAATTTAGTGTACTGGATTCCGTTGTTCTGTGCCACCAAAGCCTAACTCTGGAATTTGGCTCCTTTGAACCTCTTTGCCTTTCTGCCTTTCTTACCTTAGCCATCTCATCCAAACTTTATCTTACAGTCATTCTATCCTAATATCTTCTCTGGCTTGTAAAACAAAACTGTTATTTGACAATGCTCCTATGATGTGCTTTAGGATATTCTGCTATATTAAAAACAATATAAATACAAGGTATTGTTAATCTTCAAAATTGAATGGAGGTAAGATCCTTTCATAATTCCTTTTCATTCACAGAATTTTTCTAATGAAGTTAATGTGAACAACACTGATATTTGATAAGAATAAATAACGAATAACTGAAGTAAGATCAAGCATTGGTATTGTTCACTTTAACTCCCTTGAGGAGTGAAGTATTGTAATTCCTTGATTTACAAAAGGGTGTACTCGTTTAGGATAGTTCGTTCAGCAAGTCTTTGCTTGTTGAAAAGTTTGTGTTAAATACAGTGAGAATGTCAGTAGTGTACAGGCAATACTCATGTTACGGATAGGGGAGGAGGGTTTCTATCCTAGAATCATAATTTTCTGTAATGCAAGTTGAAGAAAAATTGTTTCTGTTTACTTTCCCCCCCCCCCACAATTTCCATGGTTGCAAATTTTATTCTGCGTCTCAATCTTTTGGGTAGTGATTTGTGAATACTGTAAGGGTGGACTTTTGTTACCTGATCGGGTGTAATGTAGGGATTGCCTGTGTTCCTAGTGCATGGGGAAATGGTGAAAAATAGCTTTATAAATGGAGGACACACACCAAAGATTCATGGCATTGGAGCAGAAATGTGGTAATGTTCACAAATCGGAGTTCTATGTGTACCTAGACTAATTCAAGATTAAACTGGTTCCTCTACAACCTTTCAAGGATAATGGTAAATATATTCGATTGTTCAAACTGCAGTGATTTATTAATCACACTCTTCCCTCTACTTTATTTTCATTCCACTTTAGTAGGAACACTATAATAGGTCATCATCTTCCTTTTTGTCTCTTTTTAAAATAGAAACAGTTTGCATCTGAGGGAACTTTTACTGCAGAATTTGATCTTGTCCTTGTGAAAAGTTGAAAGATTGTGGGACAGAACATAGCCTAAAGGTATTATGCACTTGACATGCTAATACCATTTGGTCATATGACTAAATAACCTTAAAGGGGGTGTGGAGGAAATTGCCTGACATTGGCTGGATTCTGCTTGCTGCTGCAAACATAAGGGCATAGATGTTCAGTTTTTTAAAATATTTTTTCTGGTGTGAAGGACTGTGATACAAGATCTGAGTGAAATCAATGTGGAATCAAGGCATCCACATGCTTTTCTGCAAACAATTGTCAAAATGTATTTTTTGACTAATTAGATCTTATTGCAAATTCTCTGATGGATTCTGAGAATAGAGAACTATCACCAGTGTTTTTTATCATCAATTCCCATTGTTGCTGCTGCTTCCATCAAAATGACCATGTACATATTAAGGAGGTGAGTATTGGTGTTTAATGCTGGTTTTATTTCTCATTGCGAACACCTCTGTAAATGTTTTGTTTTGGCATGGTTTGAGTCAAATGGTTGATTTATAATCGTACTGAAATGTTTCTGACAGCACTTAAATTTTGTAAACTTTGAACTCTTGCGTTGAAGCCTATTTTTAATCAGATGACTACTCCCATTGTCTTTTGAATCCTTTTCCTTCAAATTTAGTAATTTTTGGAGTAGAATCACTCCAAATTCTAGTTGTCGTTCAAAGAATGGGTCGACTGGGCTTGCATTTGCTGGAATTTAGAAGGATGAGAGGGGATCTTATAGAAACATATAAAATTCTTAGAGGATTGGAAAGGTTGGATGCAGGAAAAATGTTCCCTATGTTGGGGGAGTCCAGAACCAGGGGTCGCAGTTTAAGAATAAGGGGTAGACCATTTAGGACTGAGATGAGGAAAATCTTTTCAGCCAGAGAGTTGTGAATCTGTGGAATTCTCTGCCGCAGAAGGCAGTGGAGGCCAATTCACTGGATGTTTTCAAGAGAGAGTTAGATTTATCTGTTAAGGCTAAGGGAATCAAGGGATATGGGGAAAAAGCCGGAACGGGGTACTGATTTTGGATGATTAGCCATGATCATATTGAATGGTGCTGCTGGCTTGAAGGGCCAAATGACCTCTTGCACCTATTTTCTATGTTTCTATAAACATTTTTTTGAAAAGCACGTCATGGTACTATTTGAATAAGGTAGCATGGAAGTCTCATGACCTTTGAGTGGCGGAATAGTTTTTTTTCAAATTTTGTTTCAGAAGGGGTAATACTATTAGTTTGTGTGTTAATAGATGGAAATTTATTGCTGGGAAGCTTGTTCAGTAGTTTAAACAAACAAGGGAGGTTCTCCATCTTTAATGATAAACTGCTTGAATTGTGTTGCAGTTGATAGTAATTTTGAGAGGCCAGGGAATGTAATGTTACTGTTTCTATTCAATGATCAGTCCTCTGAAATAGGAAGAGTTAGGTAAAGTTCATGTTTCTAGTTTCCAAGGGAATGTCTAATAAGATGGAGACTAAGCAAAATTAATAACAGATGGCATTAGTGCTAGCAGAGAAAGAAAAATCAAAGTTTGGTAATTACAGTTGGTCTCTCTGGATGAGGTGTAAGGAGACAGGAAAAATTGTTCAAATAATCAAGTACAGTTCACTAGTTATAGCAGCAGAATTACGCCATTCGGCCCATTGAGTCTACAACGCCATTCAATCATGGCTGATCTCTGCCTCCTAATCCCATTTTTCTGCCTTCTTATAACCCTTGATACCCGTTCTAATCAAGAACTTGTCTGTCTCTGCCTTAAAAATATCCACTGACTTGACATCCACTGCCCTCTGTGGCAATGAGTTCCACAGATTAACTACCCTCTCACTAAAGAAGTTCCTCCTCACCTCCTTTCTACAAAAGCACCCTTTAATTCTGATGGCCATGACCTCTGGTCCTAGACTCTCCCACCAACGGAAACATCCTTTCCACATCCACTCTATGCCTTTCATTATTCTGTAAGTTTCAATGAGGTCCCCCCTTAAACTTCTAAACTCCAGCGAGTAGAGGCCCAATGCTGTCAAGCGATCATCATACGCTAACCTACTAATTCCTGGAATCATTTTTGTAAACCTCTGGACCCTCTCCAGAGCCAGCCCATCCTTCCTCAGAAATGGGGCCCAAATTTACTTGCAGTACTCCAAATGTGGCCTGACCAGCACCTTATAGAGCCTCAGTATTACATCTCTGCTTTTGTACTCCAGTCCTCTTGATAAATGCTAGCATTGAATTTGCTTTCCTTACTATCGAGTCGACTTGCAAATTAACCTTTTGGGAGTCCTGCACCAGCACTCCCAAGTCCCTTTGCACCTCCAATTTCTGGATTCTCTCCCCATTTATAGAATAATCTATGCCTTTATTCTTACTACTGAAATGCACGACTCCGCATTTTGCTGCACTGAATTTCATCTGCCACTTCTCTGCCCACTCTCCTAACTTGTCCAAGTCCATCTGCAGAGTCCTTGCTTCCTTCACACTGCCTGCCCCTCCACCTACTTAGCATCATCTGCAAACTTGACCACAAAGCCCTCAATCACCTTATCCAAATCATTAATGTACAATGTGAAGAGAAGCGGGCCCAGCACCGACCCTTGCAGAACTCCACTAGTCACTGGCAGCCAACCTGAAAAAGTGCCTTTTATTGCAACTCTTTGCCTTCTGCCATCCAGCCAACCCGCTATCCATGCTAGTATCTTCCCTTTAATACTGTGGGGTCTCACCTTCCCTAGCAGCCTGATGAGCGGCACCTTATTAGAGGCCTTCTGAAAATCTACGTAAACAATATCTACAGGACACAGCAATTAATGGAAATGTGAAGTAAAAGAGGATGGTTTAAATATCTAGCAGGTCAAATAACATTTCTGGACAGATGAACAAAGTTAATGTTATGGATTGATGATTTTGCATCAAACTGCCTAGGCAAACGCTAGAGTTTACATTGGGCATTATTGCAATGGAAGAGCCCCAAGTCAGAGTTGAACTGGACGGATAATTAAAGTGACAGACATCTATGTGCTCACAGTGTGTAGGATGATGCTGCCTGTCCCGCTTAGTTACTCCAGCATTTTGTGTCTACCTTAGGTGCTCGCAGTTACCCGTATGGATTTAATGGAGGTTTTCTGTAAAGTAGTCTTTAAGTCTGTTTCATTTATTCAACGTAGAGACAACAATGTGGGAGTGTGGTAAATTGGAAGAAGTACAAGGGAATTTAAAACAATGTGAAAGCAGAATTTTACTTTAGAGGACCTCCCTAGAAATGGTACGAAAGGGAATTTTTTATTCAGTTGTCTGGACCAGCTTTGACTTGCCTTCACCCTGTACATTATAGGAAGCAAGGATAATTTCAGCATATTAGCGTGGCCAATTCTAAATTCATCAATTTGCTTAATTTGATTTGTTTTTCAGCCATCTGTCCTTGCATTCATCTATTTTTTTTTATCACTTGTGACTTTAATCCTTTACTGGACATGTGATATTTATCATTTTGTCAGACCTTTTGAAGAAATGAATAAGCCAAGCTTCTTCCCTTTGTTATGCATGGTGAATTCCAGATGAGGTGCAAGAGACTGCAGATGCTGCAATCTGGACCAAAAAGAACCACCAAGTTCCTTCAGCAACACTTTTCTTTTGCGCCACAAATTCTTGAGGGATTGATTAATTGATTAATTAATTTACAAATCTGGTTACTTTGTGCCATATTGGTGCCCTTGTGTTCAGAGATTTTTCTTACATTGTGATTCTGTGCTTATCTAGAAAGTTCTCACAGTTAGCAACTTTAACTGATTACAGAGAACAGAATACTTTTACCTCATTGTACTTGTGTATATGACAACAAAACGCAACTTCATTTGAATCAAATCTCTGGTTGTCCTGCTACATTGAGGATAGCCTTGTCCAAACAGCTTCTTTTTCTTCCTTCCTTCCTGAATCGGTTAAGCCTTAACTCCAAATCTACACCATGTTCTTGTCAGTTGGAAGCAGAAATCATTTTCCATAGATGTTAAGATTTGTAGTATGTATGCTTTAAGTGTTATCCCTGAGTTGCAGTTTTTCAATCCAGATTTAACTGGTTTCTGAAAGCTTTGTTTAGCCTTAATACTGATAAGGGTATTGCACTCATCATTATTCACCCTTTTGGTACCCTTCCAGTATTCTCCTACATTGCCATCTCCTACAACATTTTACTTTTCCAAGAGCTGCACATCAATGGAAAATATGTAAGCAAGAAATATTAGAATAATTGCTAAATGTTTTTGTTCTTTCTGGTCATTTAATACATAAATATAGAAAGGGAAAGAGGGAATAGTTGTAGTGAAGGCAAATGTGGCAATCCTGAATGTACAATACGAGGTTCTGGTTCCAACACTCTAGAAAGGCTGAAGTAGTGATGAAAATAGTGCAAAAGAGATTCGCCAGGATATTGCCTGAAATGGAGGGCTTTAGTTTAGTTTTAGTTTTGAAATACAACATGGAAACAGGCCCATTGACCCATCAAGTCTGCGCTGACTAGCGACTCCCACACTCTAACACTATCCTACACTCACTAGGGCAAATTTACAATTATACCAAGCCAATTAGCCTACAAACATGTAAATCTTTGGCGTGTGGGCGGAAACCGGAGAAAACCCACGTAGGTCATGGGGAGAATGTACAAACTCCATACATACAAGCACCTGTAGTCGGGATCGAGCCAGGGCCTCCGGTGCTGTAAGGCAGCAACTCTACCACTGTGCTGCCCCATTAATTCCAAGGAGAGACTGGACAGGCTGAGATTGTTCTCGCTGGATTGCTGGGGGCTAAAGGGTGACCTTTATTGAGATTTATAAAGTTATGTCATAGATGGTCTTTTTCCAAGTGTGAGATTTCAATCTCAATAGCGTGAAGGTGAGAAGGGCAACACTTAAAGGAGATCTAAAGGGCAAGTTTTCACAAAGAGGGTGGTGAATCTTTGGATCAAGTTGCCAGAGGTGGCAATAGAGGCAGATGCAATCGCCACATTTAAAAAAACATTTGAACAGGTGCATGGATAGGAAAGCATTAGAAGGATATGGTCAAAATGCAGGAAAATGGAATTGGAGTATATTGGCATATCTTTGAGCTGAAGGGTCTTTCTCTTGTATGACTGATTATTAAACAGGAGCACTAGTCATTTCCCTTCGAGATAAATTGCTGGAAGTGTGTATTGCAGTAAAGTCAACATTTGGAAAAAAAAATCTGGTGACAATTTGAATTAATTCCGATCCTCGTTCTAAAGTTGTGGTGCTTAGTTTTGTTTTTGGTGCTGACTTGATCTGTTCTATATTAAAGTTGCTTTTTAGATTTAATTTTTAGCTTTTAATGGCTATTTTTCTTTTTTTGTCTCTTAGGGGGTGAAACCAGCCAGTTTTGACAAGGTAGCAATCCCTGAGGTTAAAGAAATAATTGAAGGATGTATCCGCCAGAACAAGGATGAACGGTGAATGTCTTGACGGTTGCTATCAAAATAGTGTGATATAAAAGTTGCAATTTCAAATATGAATCGTGCACTTTTGTATAATAGTCAAGAGTCATGTAGAAAATTAGTTTGGACGGCCTCAATGTTTTGACATGTGATTTGGGGTTGTAGTCCATAATTCACTGCAAATGAGCTTTTTTACCCAAGAATACATGGGATAATTGAAATGGGAAATGATAAAAGATGCAGTAAATTTACTTTGAAGTTACAAATGAGGAAAATAGCTAGAGGGAGCTTGCTTTGCATTTCCCTGCTTGGGATTGGCAATTGTTAGAAGTTGATATTGACTGAAAAGTGGAAGTGTTTAATTTTCTCAGAAACATTAGTTCAAAGAGCACCAGAATTATTATTCTTTTTTTTTTGTTCTTGTGATTTGTAGGTATGCAATTAAGGACCTTTTGAGTCATGCCTTCTTTCAGGAAGATACAGGTGTGCGCGTAGAGTTGGCAGAAGAAGATGATGGAGAGAAACTTGCAATTAAGCTTTGGCTGAGAATTGAAGATATTAAGAAGCTCAAAGGAAAATATAAGGATAATGAAGCCATAGAATTCTCATTTGACTTGGAAAGAGACGTTCCAGAGGATGTGGCTCAAGAAATGGTAGATTACTGAGTTCTGACAATTAATTTTGTTCAAAGCTTTTGAGTCCCAATTGCAATTATTGAAGTTTATTGACAGTAAAATAATTTATCTTGAATCATTGCCAAGAACAGATGTTCTATAATTTTGCTTTCTAAATTTTCTTTGAATTGCCAATACAGTGATGTAATTTCTTGATTTTAATATGCTGTTAATTCAGGTGGAGTCTGGATTTGTATCTGAAGGAGATCACAAAACAATGGCAAAAGCCATCAAAGATCGTGTCTCACTAATCAAACGAAAGCGTGAACAACGGCAGTTGGTCAGAGAAAAACGGAAAAAGCTAGAGGAGCAACAGAAGAAACATGACCAACTGCAGCAGTCAAAAGCTCAGCAAGGCACTAGTGTCACTCAACCCGGGGGAGGACATCCATCTCAATTATCTGCCACGGCTGTCTCTTCTGCCCTTTCTGTAACCCCACCAACCCAAGTTGAACCTGAAGAGCCTGAAGCAGATCAGCATCGTCTACAATACCAGCCAGCTGGAAACTCTGTTACATGTATGTGGCTTAAGTTGGCAAAAACAGTCAAAAAAATTGTTCTTTTTAAAAGCTGTACAGGGCTTTCTGAAGTCCATTGAATGAACGAATGATACGTTATTATGACATATAACATGTCACAGTGAAATTCTTTGTTTTGCATATCATACACAAAGTATGGAAATAGTCACCACGTGTAGGGCGCCAACAATGTTACAAAGTGTTCAATGTCTTTCCCCCCCACGCCAGGTCCCTCTTTGTTCTTGACAGCCCCCCCCACACAGGGTCCCTATTTGTTCTCTCGACGATGCGTCCTTGTCCGACCTCTGGCACCCATCACGGGTGGCTGATCTTGAATTTAATGAAATAATCGGCACAAAATTGGGACACAAGGATGTACTTTTACCTTGCAGAAAAGCTCACTGATTTTAGTTAATTTGTGAGGTTAAACAGCTTATTGAGTTGCTTAGCAAGTAAATGGAAGTGATGTTGGCAGAGAGGTTTTATGTTGATTTTTAGGCAAGATCTGAGGTACTCGTTCAAGAAATGGTAACATGGCACATTTTCACCTGAGCAGCTTCGAAAATGTGCTTGAGCTTTAGCGAAAGAAGAAAGTAAAATGCTGCTTGGTATTTCATACAAATAGAGAACAAAATTTGGACTGCCCAAAATTACAGTGAAGAGCTAAGTGCTGAATTGAAGATTGTACAATAATAATCGATCTAAAAACTTCAAGACAATTGAATAATAATTTGTGAAAATGTAATACTGATTTAATTCAATAGATGGACAGTGGGTGTGCTGTGGTTATAGTGTGTGGGAGTTAAAGGAGTCTAATGGGATTTCAAGCAACCAAATCTCTGGGAAGCTTGTAGCCCAGGAATATCTTGAACTGAAGTCTGAGATTCAAATATTGTTATAAATAAGAGCATGAGAATGTAGGAGGGAGAAGATGGAGATAATTCAGAGGAAGGGATATGTAGAAAGCTAATTAAAGGACAAGGTGATAGAGCATGGTAATGATATGGATGATAACCTGAGTGCGATACTAATATGTACGAAGGAACTGCAGATGCAGGTTTAAACCGAAGATAGACACAAAGCTGGAATAACTCAGCGGGATAGGCAGCATTTCTGGAGAGAAAGAATGGGTGACGTTTCAGGTCGAGACTCTTCTTCAGACTGGTTAGGGATAAGGGAAACAAGAGATTTAGATGGTGATGTGGAGAGATAAAGAACAATGAATGAAAGATATACAAAAAAGTTACGATAATATAACCCTTAAATTACGACAGCAGAAGTAAGATTAATGATTTTAAAAGATCAAATCTAAAAGCCCTTTGTCTGAATGAACATACTGGCAAGATAAATTAATGGCATATGTAGAGATAAGTGGGCGCAGTCTTTATTTCATGAACAATGCGGTTGCAAGTTAACAATTTTGGGAGTCAAATATTTCAGGATACTCAAAGATTAGAATGGAAAATGTGGAATTGGGAAGCCATTTGTACCTGAGAAGTTAAAATAGGAGATTTGGTATTAGGGATAATCTTTATGCTAGATGAAGCTGAAAACCTACCAAAAATGGTTGATGACCAGGAGCAAAAGTTGAGTCAAGAGTGTTTAATTGTCATATGTAGTGAAAATGGAACAATGAAATGTGTCCATGCTGCAACATAATAGGTCTGTAAAGACAGTATTCATAGATAACACAATAAACAAAAAAAATCGATGAATTTTTAAAAAGCCAATATTAGTGCAAAAAAGCCTAAAGTCCTGAGTGCAACCAAGACAGTTTGTACTTCATAGTTTAGTTGGTGTGTGAAGTGTTCAAGAGCCTGGTAGTTGTTGGGAAGCAGCTATTCTTGAATCTGGAAGTTTCAGTTTTCAGACACTCATACCTTCTTCCTGATGGCAGGCATGAAATGAGAACATGGCCAGGGTGGTGTGAGTTCTTGATGATAGGTGCCTTTTTTGAAGCAGCACCTCCTATAGAGATCCCTTTCATGGTGGGGAGGTCAGTACCCATGATGGTCCATTTATTTTTGTAATCTCTTTTGTTCCTGAGTTGCTGACCCAGGTTGTGATGCATCAGTCAATATGCTCTCAACTTGTAGAAGGTTAAGAGAGTATTCATCAACATACTGAATCTCCTCAATCTTCTAAGAAAGTGGGGGCATTAATGAGCTTTCTTTATGATTGCATCAATATATTGGCCCCAGGAGAGATCTTTAGAGGAAGGCACTTAAAGCAATCAGTTGTCACTCATCCAAGGGCTGAATAAACAAAACACATATTTCCTTATCAGGCTAGGGAGTTCTTATCTTGTTATGTTGCTTGTTCATAATTTCCTTCTCATCATAAGGTCCCTATGTTTAAATGGTCATTCTGGGAGACCTTATTTTCTCAAGGCCACACTGCATAGCCATGAAGTTACCTTCAGCTGTGCTCTCACTAAATGTCGACGACATGACCTTTTCCAATGCACTTTGTTTTCATGCTCCTGGTATTTTTATTTTGTGCTACTTCTAAAGCATCATTTCCCTTAGTGTTTACTTTATCGATACATACAGTGCCCTCCATAATGTTTGGGACAAAGACCCATCATTTATTTATTTGCCTCTGTACTCTGCAATTTGAGATTTGTAATAGAAAAAAATCACATGTAGTTTAATGTGCACATTGTCAGCTTTTAATAAAGGCCATTTTTATACATTTTGGTTTCACCATGTAGAAATTGCAGCAGTGTTTATACATAATCCCGCCATTTCAGGGCACCATAATGTTTGGGACACAGCAATGTCAGGTAAATGAAAGTAGTCATGTTTAGTATTTTGTTGCATATCCTTTGCATGCAATGACTGCTTGAAGTCTGCGATTCACAGACATCACCAGTTGCTGGGTGTCTTCTCTGGTGATGCTCTGCCAGGCCTGTACTGCAGCCATATTTAGCTTATGCTTGTTTTGGGGGCTAGTTCTCATCAGTTTTCTCTTCAGCATACAAGAAGCATGCTCAATTGGGTTCAGATCGGGTGATTAACTTGGCCACTCAAGAATTGACCATTTTTTAGCTTTGAAAAACTCCTTTGTTGCTTTAGCAGTATGTTTGCGATCATTGTCTTGCTGTAGAATAAATCGCCAGCCAATGAGTTTTGAAGCATTTGTTTGAACTTGAGCAGACAGGATGTGTCTATGCACTTCAGAATTCATTTTTGCTACTAATGCCACTACCATCAGCAGTTGTATCATCAATGAAGATAAGTAAGCCGGTACCTTCAGCAGCCATACATGCCCAGGCCATTACACCCCCACCACTGTGTTTCACAGAAGACGTGGTATGCTTTGGATCTTGGGCAGTTCCTTCTCTCCTCCATACTTTGCTCTTGCCATCACTCTGAAATAAGTTAATCTTTGTCTCATCTATCCACAAGACCTTTTTCCAGAACTGTGGTTGCTCTTTTAAGTACTTCTTGGCAAACTGTATCCTGGCCATCCTATTTTTGTGGCTAACCAGTGGTTTGCATCTTGCAGTGTAGCCTCTGTATATCTGTTCATGAAGTTGTCTGTGGACAGTGGTCATTGACAAATCCACACCTGACTCCTGAAGAGTGTTTCTGATTTGTCGGTCAGGTGTTTGTGGGTTTTTCTTTATTATAGAGAGAATTCTTCTGTCATCACCTGTGGAGGTCTTCCTTGGCCTGCTAATTTCTTTGCGGTTAGTAAGCTCACCAGTGCTCTCTTTCTTCTTAATGATGTTCCAAACTGTTGATTTTGGTAAGTCTAAGGTTTGACTGATGTCTCCAACAGTGGCTTCTTTGACTTTCAATGGCACAAATTTGGTCCTCATGTTGATAAACAGCAATAAAAGTTTCCAAAGTGATGGAAAGACTGGAGGAGAAACTAGGTGCTGAGAGCTCTCTAATACCTGCATTAAGGAGGCAATGAAACACACCTGAGCAATTACAAACGCCTGTGAAGCAGTGTCCCAAACATTATGGTGCCCTGAAATGGGGGGACTATGTATAAACACAGCTGTAATTTCAACATGGTCAAACCAAAATGTATAAAATGGTCTTTAATAAAATCTGACAAATCTCAAATTGTGGAGTACAGAGGCAAATAAATAAATGATGGGTCTTTGTCCCAAACATTATGGAGGGCACTGTATTTGACCCAGCTTGCTGACTCTGGATTTTTCAGTTCTTATCCATTCTTCTCTAACATTTCACCTTTTTCAATCTTTAATTTCATTTTTGCAGTACTGTTCCATATTTAGCTTTCATTCGATCCCACTTTCCACCACTTAAACATCTTAATGTTTAGATTTTATATATTAAAGTTAAAACCATTGCAATAATAATAATATGGGGGGCAATCCTTACCCACGTGAAATTATACATTTATACTCTTGTTCTGAATAAAATCCCACCAACTGTTTTTCTTTTTTTAAATATCCTTCTCAATTTCTCCAGTGTGCTGAATGAGATCAATGAACGTACAATGGATATTAATTGAATCCTATTTGTATTCATGGTTATGTTTAATTCTGCAGTTTTATTCCCCACATCAGAAGATTGTTATCAAAACTGGGTTTTGAATTGGTTGTTCATTTCACTAGTTAACAATGCATAGCAATAGTTAAAAGAAGTTTGATTAAACTGAAAATTGTGCATGCATTTTGTTCCATAAAAAAACATTATCTGAAAGATTTTCTTTGGTGTATTTTTTTGTGTAGCTGATGGCAATTTTGATAGTGGCCAGAGTTCATCTGGGTTTTCAGATGCCCATCTTAGTCAAGCTGTTTCCTATGGTTCTGCTCAAGAACAGCATATTTCATCCAGCCAACCTCCTGGTTACAGTTCCTCAAACATCCAAGCAGCATCACAGCAGCTCAGTGGCCATCAGCAGTCCACAGGGGTAAGTGTATTGGGCTGAATGCCCCTTTGTAAACAAGATTTTAAATTAATGTGACTAATTCAGGAAACCATTTTGGGGATTTAAATTTTTTTTTATATACATTTGGAAATTTCTGATCAATTTTGACTCAAATTATGACAACTAATATCAGAATTTTGATTTGTTGATGGTAACTATGCTCTGATTTGTATATTGTCATTTTAAAATTATAATTCATTTAAATATAGTGTTAAATTAAAATTTACTAAGCCAATTGGCATCTTTACCACATTTTTCACATTCAGAAATAGAATTATTGCAGATTATTTCTCTTGCTGATGCTTGTTATTTTTGGGGGTGAAATTTAATTTCCAATACAAAAAGCATCAGTGATTTTTGTTACCTAAATTCCAGGCATAAAATAATTCTAATAATAATCAGAACTGATTGTAAATCTTCAGAAAGTATTGTGCAGAAAATTGGCCATAAAACATCAGGACAGGATTCCAAGAAATGTTTATTTGCAGAATAGAAATCGCCTGTGGTTCTGATAATTTGGTTTGTCTTTATTACATGCTTCTGGCATGTTAAATTATTTTATTGATCGATGCATGTGACATCATTTCTGTTGATATCAATATTGCTAATTTGCACAAATATTATTATGCATCCTCATGGAAAGTGCAAAACACCCTGTAATCTTTGCATTGTTTTTATTTTGAAGTGCATTTTGGTATTCTATGGAGTTTGCAGGCTGCTTGCAGTACTTTTATTCTTCCATCCAAGAAGCGTACATTGGATTTTTTTTTTCCTTTTGAGCACTCTTGGATATGATCTAATGCTGACCAGTAGTAAACATAATGGATAACGCGAGCAGAATCAATTTTGTTATATTTCATAAGTTTAGACTACCATTAGTGCTAATTCTAACCAGTTAATCTGAATTTTGAAGCAGTGATAGCTACCTCTACATGCCCTTTGCAACTAAACTTGTAAATGAATGGAGTTCAACTTAAAATCAATTCATTCTTTATTTCTTCAAGTTGAAGGAAATTTGCATCATCATGTGAATTTTGTAAAGCCCCCTTTCATTTTTCTCTTCGTTCATTTGCAAAACACTATAATGAACACTGTCACAAACAGCTTAGTCTGTCTTGCTTATGTACATGTTGACATCCAGTTTACTGTGGGTCAGTTGATAAGTGTTATTTATATCTTTCCTTTTTTTCTTTAGCTTCAAGGTCGTAGCATGTCTGTTTGTGTTCCTTTCCTTTCCACCATCCCTGATTCATCCTGCGTTTCTAGACGGTCTTCCACACCATCACTGGTTCTCTCTGCACCTTTCCCACCCTATGTTCGGGATACCCGTGAAGAAACCTTTGTAGAAAAGCTATCAAAAGATCTGGAAAGTGTCCTGCTTCTGCGCTCTGCTCCACCATGCACATTGCGTCGCTCCAGCCTTCCATGTATTAGTCTCAACGCTGTATGTTCTATGTGACTCATGAGGATAAGTTATCATTAAATACAAGCTACTTTGGGCACTAAGTTTTACAATAAAGATGAGATTTAGTTTAGGCTTTTTGATTTTACTTCCTCTTTTTTTAAGTTAAGAGCAGAGTTCAGACAAAACTGCATTTTAGTATTTCTAAATTAGTAACATTTGTTTGGGGAAAATATGGCCTACAAATTTTAGTTTGTTTTTAATTATGCAAAGTAACTAATAATTCAGCATGCATTTATTGGAATAAGTATTATTACCAGAATAAATCTTGGTTTATGACAGATATAAAGGTTATGGCACAAATGTACAAACAGTAAGGATTAGAAAATGACATTTTAATTGTAGGTTGGAAGTATTTCAATTTGAACTGAAGCTAAATAACTTCAAGGTATTACCATTTCTGGAATGTAACCCCTTTAAATGGAATCAAATAATTTTTTACTTAAGAGGGTTATTTAGATCTCAGCATATTTTGGGGTAAAATAGTTATTAGTCAACTAATGGCATACAAAGATTTTCGGCAGAAAAAGTCTACCGAAGAGAAATTTTTAAAAAAGATTTTGGTATTTGGGGAAATAAAGATTGGTCACTTCATTTAGTAAAGTAGATAAAGTTATATTGATTATCTGAAGGACAATAATTAAAGATCAAGTCTGGGAATGCAAGTTTAAGATGTAAACTTTAGTGAAATCTCTTTCATATGCAGTATCTTTTAAGATGGAACTGCATTTGAGTGTAAAACTTGTGGCCACAATTGTATTTAATGCACTCATTCGGTTCTTTTAAGTGTTGTCTATGTTTGTCCAAAACTTCTATTATTACTCTATAATATAACTCCTAGTGAACTGCTTTTTTTTGTGATGCATTTTTAATTTTCTCAACTCTGATTTGAGATTTTTGTCTTCATGTTAAAGCAGTCCCCATCTCTTGTTCATCCTTGTGGGGGAGTTACATCACAACTAGAGACTGGTTCATATCCATCTATTCCTGAAAGACCATTTTCTTTCTCTCCACCACCACGTTTTCCTCTGAAATCTGCTAATCCTCAACGCCGCAAAAGTACTTCCTTCCTGGAAGTTCACACGCGTCATTTTCAACCAATGCCGAGGCCCATAGGCCAGAACATTCTTTCTCCTGGTGATTTTTCAAACCTGAATGCTGAAAGCTCAACCGTGAAAGGCTTGGTAACTCATAGATCTGCTAGTGAACCAATCCATATTGAAGGTCACGTGCAACCAGAACTAGTGCATGCTTTTATTCAAAGCCGATCAGGATTGGGTCACTATGAAGATATTGCACTTGTGGGTTATCCAACAATTTATCCTTGTAATATTCAGCTACAGCAAACTTTGCAAGAACCATATGATGTTGCAACACATAGTAACTTGCCTGCATTTGCACTTCCTGTGCACCAAATTCCAACTGATGTAAATGTACAGCAGCAGATTTATTCCCAGCCCTTGAGTTTGGAGGAGTCCTTGAGTGGTCTGACTTTTCTACCTTGCCCAAAACGAAATCTGATGGGACATGCATCTCAGAAATTACAGGTGGCTTCTCACACAGTACCAGCTCATCTTTCAAATCTACCTTCGCATCTCCAACTGCCACAGGATGTGACACAAATGCATGGGCAACACAGGAAGGTTGGAGAACCCCAGGCAGTATTTCCACTGGCAGCTCAAGTATTTGTACCTGTACGGGAAGATAAAGATGCTCAAAGTGAACCTGCAAAGGCAGGTCCATTCACAAGAGGCTGTGTTGGGGTAATGAATACTGTGCTCTCCCTTCATCCTCTCCCTCATTCTGCACCAGCTATTCCACAATTAAATGAAAGCAGAACTGGGTCAGTCTTTGATTTTCAAGTTTCTCCAGTTCACATGGAAACTAATGGCATCCAAATTCCTTTACTACCGTCTACTCCGCGCATTTACAGAAGTCGACGGGGTTCAGTGGATCTGAGTTCAGAGGACGGCCAAGGAACTGGAATGTACAGTAGGCTTCAGCCAGTAACTGAAGAACAAGTTGTTTCTTTCAGTTCAGATACTCTGGTATTTCCAGGAGACTTTCTGCTGAGGAGACAGCCAAGGTCAGACGAGATCTCTCAGAGTCTCAGTCCGCAGCGTTCAAGTGACTCTGGTCAGTCGAGTTCCTCAGAAACACGAGAATTTCAGTCACCACCACCTGTGGGTTCTGCAGCTCCATACTTCAACTTACCATTATATCGAGAGCAGCAACAGGTTTTGTCGGAACATGGCACTGATTATGAAACATTGCAAAGTGTGCCACTTTCACTGGCTGCATATCCATCAGTGTTCACTCAGACCGATACAGAGTATTTTCAAGCAGCCTCGGGGACAGCATGTTTATATCTCCAAGTCATGGAAGGATCCAGTTCCCATCCTGTTTCATCCCAGCAGAACTTCCCACTGGATCACAGTTCTGCAGATGGACATTATCAACCTTTGGTACTTGAGTTTCAGGTGTTCTTGCCTTTTGCTTGAAATGCTTAGTATTTTAGATGTCAGAACTGACCACTGGGGAGGGGATGGAGGGTGGGGGAGAGGAAATGCGTAGCAGCCTGCAAATCAATAATGATTTATATTGCTCCATGTTCCGAAAAAAGAAAAGAAAAAGAGCCTGTTTTGTTCAGGATAGAAGTGCTGTAGCTTAGTTGCTTTTGATTCAATATTTAATAAAATTCAATTCTTCAATTGGAACGTTAGACTGTTATTTGTATGTATTTGAGCATAATTATAAAAGACTTTTGTAAGTATTCAGCAGTAATATTACTCATTTAAAATGTAATTAATTTTTAAAAACTTGGATATAATTGCAAGTACCATAGCTTATATCAGAAGAAACAGAATCACCAAATTAAAATTCATTTAATAGTTGTAGTCTTCCTGATACGTTATCTGTACCATTAATTCAATAATGTCTAAATATTAAGCAGGTACAAATGCAGAGCCAGCTCCCTTCCGCCAATCTTCCTCTGGGTGTGACCTCTCAGCATTCTTCACAACTGCCACCGGGTTCTATACAACAGACAAGTCAGGTAATGATCAGTGTACAGAAGTACAGTGTACATGAGTGATCAATTGTATACTTTTGAAGTTGAGTCTTGAAACTGTGGAAACCTGGCAAATTGACTATTCTTGGGAGTAAAACTTATTTGTGAAACGGAGCACCGTGTGTGAAATTTTAGAAGATCCCAAGTCAAGAGAATTTAGTTGCGTGGCTGTTTGTTTCTTTCTGATAACTATTTCACCTGGATTCTGCAACATCAGTTTGAAGTTAGATTGATGGAACTGTCTTTCATTACTGAATCTCATACTTTGTTTTGTTTCTTGTAGTTTGGCAGTTACTTCACCCCAACGTATCTTCCACAGGTAGAACATTTATTTCTTCATTAATAATTTCCCCACTTTTTTTTCTTCTTATGACATAACTAAAGTATGTATTTGATTTTAAAAAAAATCATTTTATTGTCCTTAAAAACAGTGGATTGAGATTGCAGCATGCCAGTTTGTTGCAAGGCTGTCATTATTTAGACAAAATTATTTTATTTGGCCAATATTTACGGGGTAAGTATTGCTATATCACTGTAATTTGTTCATAAACCTGGTAGATCTTATTTTGTCATCACGTTTAGGATGGGTTATGATCTCTTAAATTGGTATGTCAATCTCCAAGAAAAACATACCTATATTATTGGTGCTCCATGATAGGAAAATGTCAGATGAAAGATATTACTGTTGGATTTGACTTGTAGAGTTCCCTGCCCTTCTCCCCCCCCCCCCCCCCCACCCCCGCCCCCCTTTCTGTTTACAACTGGTACATCAAACTATAAACATTTAATCTGCTTGCAGAGAATCTTAGCTGAGACACTTAGAGTACAAAACGTGGAGGTTTCCCAGACTGGTGAAGCAAGTAGATTAGGTGGATTAAATGAAGATTTCATGACTGCACAATCATTGCACTGTTGCTTATCTGCTGGTGGTTAACTTTTAAGTGTCCTGATGGTCATCAATGGGTATCTTGGCAAATTTCCGTAAAGATCAGATGTGGGGCGTGTGCAGCACGGTGGCGCAGCGGTATTACTGCCTTATAGCACCTAGAGACCCAGGTTCGATCCAGACTACGGTGCTTGTCTATATGGAGTTTGTACGTTCTCCCCGTGACCTGCTTGGTTTATCCAGTTTCCGCCCACACTTCGATTTCCGCCCTCTACAAAGATGTAGAAGTTTCTAGATTAATTGGCTTGGTAGAATTGTCAATTTTCCCTATTGTGTGTAGGATTGTGTAAGTGTGCGGGGATCGCTAGTTGGAGCAGACTTGGTGTTTCTAAAACTAAACAAAATGAACTAAAACTAAAGTAAATGAGTGTTCCTTTGTCAGATGCAGTGGATATGAACTGGAATAATGAGATTCTTACTTGCTGCAACTTAACAGGCACATAAAGAGAAGAACTCTGAGTTTTTATTTTCAGTTTGTGGATTTGAACACCTTTCCAGAGCTAAACTAAGAGCTGGAGTACTTGCATGCATTATAATTACCCCATAACTTTGTCTCTCCTCTCCCTCAGACAATACAGCTGCAGCCTGTACAGCATTCCTTGCCACAAGTGAAATCAAGTGGTTCAGTTCCAGTCCAAGCAGTTACTCAACATCAAAGTGTACCCATAATTCAAAACCAAATACTTGCTAGTCAACAAGGACCTACTTCAGCACAGGTATAATACTGAGTTACTGTTCTTTTCTGTTGAGTCAAATCAAGCTATGATTTCTGGAATTGAATGCTGTAGCATCGGATTGTTAGAATGGAACATTTATTTCTATTAAGTGGTGAAACCTTTTCGCAACTATTTGGAAGATTTAGAATTGGAAGTCAGAATTATAAATTGACAGCAATTCAGAGAACCTTTAATTTTGTTCATTTGAAACACACAACTGATAATCACGGAGAGAGTCATAGAGTTATGCAGCTCAACTTGTCCATGCTGACCAAGTAGTTTACCTTAACTAATCCTATTTGCCTGTGTTTGCACCATATCCCTCTAATTTATTCCTAGCCATGTACCTGTCTAAATCTCCTTTAAATGTTGTAATTATAGATGCCTCTACAGCTGCTTATGGCAGCTTGTTCCATATATCCACCACCCTCTTGGAAATACCTAAAGAAGTTGCCCCTCCAATTCCTTAAAAAAATTTCCCCTTTCACTTTAAACCTGTACCCTCTGGTTTTAGATTCCCTTACCTGGGAGGGGGGGGGGGGGGTGGAGAGAGAGAGAGAGAGTGAAAGACAGAACAAGACTATGACCATTCATCTTAAGTATGCACCTCATGATTTATACACTTCTATTTTCAGCCTTTTTCCACGAGTAGTAGTTCTACTCAATAACCACAGTCTGTAGTCTCTCTTTTTTGCTCTGGTTTATTTTCACCCACATGTTTAGACCATAATGCTGTATCCTTATTGTTTTGATGTGTTTATGCTTTATTCTTAATTGTTAACTGTATGTTTGTTGTCATTTGTGAGCGGAGCACCAAGGCACATTCCTTGTATATGTACATACTTGGCCAATAAACGTATTCATTCATTCATTCTATGAGGTTACCCACTGATGAGGTTACCCTCCAGAGAAAAAGGTCCTACCCTCCATGACCATCTGACTCCTAATTGAATGAGATATTATTGCATTTATCAAGCTACACAAAGTAGATATGCTATTAGAAACATAGAAACATAGAAAATAGGTGCAGGAGGAGGCCATTCGGCCCTCCGAGCCAGCATCGCCATTCATTGTGGTCATGGCTGATCATCCACAATCAGTAACCTGTGCCCAACTTCTCCCCATATCCCTTGATTCCACTAGCCTCCCAGAGCTCTATCTAACTACCTCTTAAATTCTTCCAGTGACGTGGCCTCCACTGCCCTCCGTGGCAGAGAATTCCACAAATTCACAACTCTCTGGATGAAAAAGTTCCTTCTCACCTCAGTTTTAAATGGCCTCCCCTTTATTCTAGGACTGTGGCCCCTGGTTCTGGACTCGCCCAACATTGGGAACATTTTTCCTGCATCTAGCTTGTCCAGTCCTTTTATAATTTTAAATGTCTCTATAAGATCCCCTCTCATCCTTAACTCCGAAATACCTGTTCACCTCTTCTGCCATTTCCTTGTTACCCATAATAATTTCACCCGTGGCTGCCTTCAAGGGACCCACATTTGTCTTTGCTAATCTTTTTCTCTTAACATATCTAAAGAAGCTTTTACTGTCCTTCTTTATATTCTTGGCCAGTTTCCCCTCGTACTTCATCTTTTCACCCCTATTGCCCGTTTTGTTACCGTCTGTTGTCCTTTGAAAGTTTCCCAATCGTCTGGCTTCCTGCTAATCTTTGCTGTGTTATACATCTTTTCTTTGAGTTTTATTCCATTCCTAACTTCCCTTGTCAGCCACGGTTGCCTCCTACTCCCCTTAGAATCTTTCTTCTGCTTTGCAATGAAATGATCCTGCATCTTCCGGATTATGCCCAGAAATTCCTGCCATTGCAGTTCCACCGTCATTCCTGCTAGGATCTCTTTCCAGTCAACCTTGGTCAGCTCCTCTCTCATGCCTTCATAGTCCCCTTTGTTCAACTGCAACACTGACACTTCCAATTTAACCTTCCCCCTCTCAAATTTCAGATTAAAACTAATCATATTATGATCAATACCTCCAAGCGGCTCCTTTACCTCGAGATCTCTTATCAAATCTGGTTCATTGGACAACACTAAATCCAGAATTGCCCTTTCTCTGGTAGGCTCCAGCTCAAGCTGCTCTAAGAATCCATCTCGGAGGCACTCTACAAACTCTCTTTCTTGGGGTCCAGAACCAACATGATTTTCCCAGTCTACCTGCATATTGAAATCCCCCATCACCACAGTGGCATTACCTTTGATACATGCCAGCTTTAACTCCTGCTACAACTTACACCCTACATCCGGGCTACTATTTGGGGGTCTGTAGACAACTCCAATTAGTGTCTTCTTACCTTTACAATTCCTCAACTCTAGCCACAATGACTCTACCTCATCAGTCCCTATGTCACCCCTTGCAAGGGACTGAATTTCGTCCCTCACCGACAGAGCTACCCCACCTCCTCTGCCCACCTGCCTGTCCTTTCTATAGAATGTATAACCCTGAATATTAAGTTCCCAGGCCCGATCCTCCTGCAACCATGTCTCTGTAATCCCCACAATGTCATATCTACCAATCTAACTGAGCCTCAAGCACATCTACTTTACTTCTTATACTTTGTGCATTCATATACAATACTTTTAATTCCTTACTCATCTCACCTTTCACATCTATTCCTATTACACTTGGCCTATTGACATAAGGATAACATTTACTTAATATATTAAACATGGTGAACATTATGAATGAATGAATGAATGAATACGTTTATTGGCCAAGTATGCAGATACAGGAATGTGCCTTGGTGCTCTGCTCACAAATGACAACACAAACATACAGTTAACAATTAAGGATAAAGCATAAACACATCAAAACAATAAGGATACACCATTACGGTCTAAACATGTGGGTGAAAATAAACCAGAGCAAAAAAGAGACTACAGACTTTGGTTATTGAGTAGAACTATCACTCATGGAAAAAAGCTGTTTTTATGTCTGGCTGTGGCTGCTTTGACAGCATGGCATGAAATGTCCAAAAGGTTTGGCGGCTTCACTGGCATTTACATGCTTACAGCCAGAATTGTCAATGGGGGAAGGGCAGTCCCCATAATGGGATTGGGCTGAGTCCACCGCTCTATAAAGTTGGTTGACAGACAGAAAGCAAAGAGTGGGGATAAATGGGTCCCTTTCAGAATGGCAGGCAGTGACTAGTGGGGTACCGCAAGGCTCGGTGTTGGGACCGCAGCTATTTACAATATACATCAATGACTTGGATGAAGGGATTAAAAGTACCATTAGCAAATTTGCAGATGATACAAAGCTGGGTGGCAGTGTGAACTGTGAGGAAGATGCTATGAGGTTGCAGGGTGACTTGGACAGGTTGTGTGAGTGGGCGGATGCTTGGCAGATGCAGTTTAATGTGGATAAGTGTGAGGTTATCCACTTTGGTGGTAAGAATAGGAAGGCAGATTATTATCTGAATGGTGTCAAGTTAGGAAAAGGGGACGTGCAACGTGATCTGGGTGTCCTAGTGCATCAGTCACTGAAAGGAAGCATGCAGGTACAGCAGGCAGTGAAGAAAGCCAATGGAATGTTGGCCTTCATAACAAGAGGAGTTGAGTATAGGAGCAAAGAGGTCCTCCTGCAGTTGTACAGGGCCCTAGTGAGACCGCACCTGGAGTACTGTGTGCAGTTTTGGTCTCCAAATTTGAGGAAGGATATTCTTGCTATTGAGAGCGTGCAGCGTAGGTTTACTAGGTTAATTCCCGGAATGGCGGGACTGTCATATGTTGAAAGACTGGAGCGACTAGGCTTGTATACACTGGAATTTAGAAGGATGAGAGGGGATCTTATCGAAACGTATAAGATTATTAAGGGGTTGGACACATTAGAGGCAGGAAACATGTTCCCAATGTTGGGGGAGTCCAGAACCAGGGGCCACAGTTTAAGAATAAGGGGTAGGCCATTTAGAACAGAGATGAGGAAAAACTTTTTCAGTCAAAGAGTTGTGAATCTTTGGAATTCTCTGCCTCAGAGGGCAGTGGAGGCCAATTCTCTGAATACATTCAAGAGAGAGCTAGATAGAGCTCTTAAGGATAGCGGAGTCAGGGGGTATGGGGAGAAAGCAGGAACAGGGTACTGATTGAGAATGATCAGCCATGATCACATTGAATGGCGGTGCTGGCTCGAAAGGCCGAATGGCATAGTCCTGCACCTATTGTAAAAAAAATAAAAAAAACCTCCTACATCCTGTGTTGGAATTGCTATTGATGCACCCAGTAGAATCATTTCTACAGTTCACCTGTAGAAGTTTTTTTAAAGAGTATTTGGCGGCATTCTGAATCGCTCAACTACTGACAAAATAGAGGGACTGGCATGCTATCTTTTGCGATGACCTCAATATACTGGGCCCGGGCCAAGTCATACGAAATGTAAATGCCCTGGAATAAGCTAGTTCGTTATCTTGACTGAGGATGCGCCGGTCATAGGTCGCAGGGGCTAAACATTCTCGTGGGCTGATTTGCTGTGTGTATACAGACCTGCGTCTCATCCGTATTTTCCAGTTTTGCTTCGTAGAGATAAGAAAATACTGCTTTAAAAAATATTAATTAGGTATATTTATGGTTAATTTGTACAAGACTACGATGATTTTGTTGGTTTTATTGCTTTATGCTTCGGTGAGTGAGCGAGATATTACGATTTTCTTTTGCATTATAACTTGTACCGGAGCTGCTCCTCAAGCGGGAATATGTCGCACTTCCCAAACAATGTTATTCTTGGTTTTCTGGATTGTCGGCGATACCATAGAAAAACAAACGTTTGAGTGAATGAATTGCTGCTTTGTGTGGGTGGTGGCCGGAATGTCAATGGATGACCACTGTAAACGTGAAGCTGCTGTTCGTGCAGTGATTAGACAGCTGCAGAGGTCAGCATCCAGCCGAGCTTTGTCTGATCAAACCCCCCTATAATATCACCCGGTAGACACAAAACGAGGGTTTGATCAGACAAACCACTCCGCTGGATGCTGACCTCTGCAGCTGTTCAATCGCTGCATGAACAGCAGCTTCAAGTTTACAGTGGTCATCCATTGACATTCCAGACTGTAGCCACTGCCTGCACCAAGCAGCAATTCATTCACTCAAACGTTTGTTTTTCTTTTGCATCGCCGACAATCTGGAAAACCGAGAATAACTCATGGTTTGGGAAGTGCGACATAGTCCCACTTGAGGAGCAGCTCCAGCACAAGTTACAAGGCAAAAGAAAATTGTAATGCTCTGCTGGCGAGAATGTTTAGCCCCTGCAACCTATGCTCAGTTGAGATACCGAACTTGCTTATTTGAAACTGCTATCTCTTCACTATCGACTCACCAACTGGCATGTGGTCTCCCAACTTCAACAAGTAGTTCCTTGGCTTTGTTGAACGTGAGAGGTTGCCATTGCAGCTCCAATCATTAGGTATGTAGGAACAAAATCTGCAGATGCTGGTTTAAATTCTCACTGCAAATTTCAGCTTTAAAAGGTCAGAACACGACTTGGCTAGTGTTCTCCTGCATCCTACCTGCAAAATGTCACATCTCTCCAGCACCACCTTGATGGATAAATATTTTGACTATTTCGTTGAAACCAGCAAACCTTAGTTTATGACATTTGTTCTTTCCGGATTTTATTATGTGTTCAGCATTGGAGCATTTTCCTTTAGAATGTTTAATCTCCCTGCCAAACTTTGATGTGTGGCCAATTTCTGAATCTTAATTGGTTTCTGATGAAGAAAGTACTGAACTTATGCTGTCACTTAGTTTTTATCTTGAAATGCAACATACTGAAAATTGTTATTTAGAAATATTATTAAGAAATATATTTTATGGCTAATTTTTTCTAAATGTTTGCCTTGAAATCTTTAAAATCAGACATTCTACTTGAGTACTAAGACTCAGTTGATTTCAAGATCAATTAAAAATTAGTTTTCCTTTGTGTTAATTTGAGAATCGGAAAAATGCTTAAATTTAAAAGGACACTATCAGGATTAAAAGCTACAAGAAGAAATAATTATGCCTGCTGTAATTGAAAGATCTGGCATATCTGTGGATCTTTAAGCAGATGATGCAAGGGAATTTATGCAGATTATGTGCAGCAGCAGTTTTTAAGTAGTTGATTAGATGGAGGGAATCCTGGGAAATTTTTCAGTCTGAAAAGGTTGCTGTTTGCTGACTTAAGTGTATTAAGCACTGAATTCATATAATTTGAAAGTTTTGATCAGTCACCTGCATTCTTTGTCATATACTTGAGCTTTCCAGTATTTGTTTGATTGAAAGTAGATAACAGAAATTGCATTGTGAAGAATCATGTAGTGATGGAGTAGCAATGAAATGGGAGGTAGAAATTTGTTGCTTAGAAAACTGAACTATAGAAGTTAGTTGCAAGCCCAACATTAAATGGTTATTTTTGGTGATGACAAGAACTTGTAAATTTCCACAATTTCTTGTCTTTTACAGAATTACCCCACACTGTTATCTGGTGTTGCTCCTAATCATGTGATGTCTTCTATTGGTGTTCAGTCCACTGTGGTTTCACCACCACTATCAATTTCTACCGAAGTTGTATCCCAGCCGGTGACACAACTATCATATCACGTTGGGCCTGCCGCAGGTGTGGCACAATCCTACATTGAATCTTCGGCAGGTGGACAAACAAGATTATTGCAACCTGGAACCACCACTATTCAGAACCAGATTGGGCCTCCAATGCAATTACAGACACAAGCATCGCAAGAGGTATTAATGGTCACAAATATTTCATAACATGAAGTGCAACCAACATGCAATAAAACAATTTTTGCTTCTTTGTATACATGTTAATTTTGCACAAGTGATTTTATGATAGTGTTGGTTTCAACAATAGCTGTAATGGCATGTTCCACAAAATCAAAGTAAAGACTGAGAGGGAGTGAAGGCAATAGATTGAAAGGTGACAAAGATGTCTTGGCTCTTTCCCCATTATTTTTCTTTCATTTTGAGTTTAAAGTTCAGGAGTTTTTTTTCAAAAGTGCCAAGACCTTGATTGAATGGAATTTTAAATATTATGGGGAACACCTCTTTCCCCTGGCATCCTTTTTCTGCCATACAAATGATTAGGAGAAGAGGAGTGATGTGACCTATTCCAATTGCAGTTTGAAGAAATTATGGATTCCTTCCATTATACTCCCTGTTATCTTCTACCTCTCACCCAAAAGTTCAAGAAGAATAGATGTACTGCGAAGATTTAAGAATAGAAAGAATGCACGAAGTGAGAAGTGAAATTGTGGAATAATATTTTTGTTTGTTTCACCAGTAGCATAGATTATTCTACCTGCATTTCACTTCTGGCTCCGCCCGTATACTTCATAGAAGGAGTTCATTTAGCCTATTTGTGGCTATGCTGACCGTCAGAACATTCCCATCTATTTCTCGACATTTCCGTGTAATCTATGCTCTCTCATGTGCCCATCATCATCCAGTTCCCCTCTTACCCAACAGTATAAATGCATTTAAAGTGGCCAATTAACCCAGCAACCAGAATGATATGAAGGAATAGTACAGACAGGGAATTGCATGTCCTAGGGAGATATGCAAACTTTACCTAGACCAGGTCAGAAATGAAGCTAGGCCTCCAATGCTGACTGTTGTGCTACTCTGCACTTTAAAATGAAGCTTTCAACATTGATTAAAAAAAATATATATATTGTTGTTTCCTTGTATAACTAATTTCCATCAATATAAGCACGACTATATCACACAAGGATACAAATGGGATTAGGTGAATAATTCTTGACCATATCACCACTCAATAACATCATGTGAAACTTTTACACCAGCTCCAGTTTCTGACTATTCCTTAATTTCTTGATTGTACTCGTGATCAAATATCTCTCTTGCCAACCTTCAACTGTTTATCTATAGCTGTCTGTTTGAGAGCTTCAGTAACTCCCTCAGAATCTGACACAATTTCCATACAGCTACCTCCCTCTTAAATCGCAAAGAATATTGTATTAAATGTGCTATGTCATTCTTTGGACAATTTTAACACTGAATCAGTCTGGTGAACCTCTTGGCATTGCCTGCAAACGTAGACTAAAACTTCACACTGTGCTCTAGGTTTAGACTCTATTTGCAATAAAGGCCAGCATTTCCTTTGACTCCTTACAACTTGCAGAGCATGCATTTTAACTTTGTATTTCAAGAGGTCATCCAGATTCCTCAGTGCAGCAATATTATTTAATTTTGATGTAACAGTATTCAACTTTTCTACTCTTCTACTCTTCCTACCAAAATGGGTAACACGGCATTTGATAACATTATACTAAATCATTGCCCATTTACCAAACCTATCTCTCTTCCTTCAAGGACTAGCTGATCTAGTCTATTACAATAATGTCACCACCTTCCAGTGAAAGAGGAATCTTATTCCTCTTTCTGTTCTTGATAAGCCAATGTTTCCTTCTGCCACATGGGCAGAAGCCATCATCTTTATTTCCTGACACTGTACAGTAGCTGCTGTGCACATGGCTCAATGAAGATGTTCTCATTGAAGAAAACATCTCTCCAAGACTTTGTATTCACTATTTGGAGATGGTTGGAAGTGGTATCTGGCCAGTGAAGTCTTTATTTCCAAGTCTTTATTCTGCAAGTATTTTGAATGAATAATGAAGCCACGTGTACCTCATTGCTGTTGAGACATGCCTGCTGCCTAACTACTCCAATTTAATGACGCTTCCAAACCGTGTAACTTAAATGCCATTCCTTAGCAAACCTTGTCAATAAATTATATATTGTACTCTTTCAAACTTGTTTGGTTATATAATACTTTATTTTTTCAAATACTCCCTATCTTTGTATTCTCCAAAAATATCTTTATATTTTGAGGCCACTTGATCTTTGCCATATTCTGCATCTCCAGCAGTTAAAACTTTAAACTTGATGCTTGCTTCCCTATTCCTCTGTGCCTGTTTTTAGCTGTTCACATTCCTGTTAATGGTTTTGGAGGTGCAAGTACAAATTCTATCATTATTCTTTGCTGTGGTGTTCTATTCCATTACCCTTTCCCTTTTGTAGACATCCTAGTTATTCAACATGCCATGAAGTTATTGCTGCATAGCCTCTACACAAGCCCTCTTGTTCAATCAAATATACTAGCCTAAAGACCTATTTAAGTAGACTTTTATGTTGAAATATTAACAACCTGATATAGGGAAGAATGTTTTAATTTGCTTATCCAACATTGAATCTGATTTTACTTTGTGTGCTTCCAGATACCCCAGGCTTCCCCACAGACACTGTATGTTGATCAGATATACCAATTATGTTCGTTGGTTGACAGGTAATGATGAAATTGATTTCAAGAAAAAAAAATCAAGTTTCATTTTGTATGGCAGTGCATGTCACGAAGGTTCACTGAGTTGCAGGCATATCATTGTGCAATTGGTTTGTGATTCACTTCAGCTGTGCAAAGTGAATGTATTTTTAAATAATATATTTTATTATAATATATAATTAAATAATTTAAAAAAATTCCAGATGTGAAATTAAGAATATGGAATGTGTGATTTTTTTTTCTCTGCCAGGGAGTATGATGGGACTTCAATTGTGGGGTTTGCATCTTTAAGGTTATGTTAGCCACTTTGTTTCTTGTGATTTGTTTGGATGGGGATTGTCTCCATCATAGCAACTTATTAGAAAAAACAGAGACACTTGCCCAGGGATGGTTAAATTGTTTTGCTTGCAGCAAGAGTTATGGACATTGATCAAGGGATAGGAGTTCAAATCCCACCATGGCAGCTGAGGAGATTAGATATAAATAAATAATGTAGCTTGGATTGTCATAATCATCTGGTTAACTAGCATAATTTTGGGGGGTTAAAATCTGCCATTCTTACCCTGTCTGGCGATCTGCACCCACCAATGTGGTTGTTTCTTAACAGCATTCAGTTTGGGGGCAAATAGGAATGGTAATAAATGCTGGCATTGTTAGTGATTTCTGTGTCCCCATGACAGCACAAATAATCATTGTCTGGTGTGTTGTTTAACATTAAAACAGCGAATCTATACTTTGGCATGATATTGGTTAAAAAATGTCAAGATACATTAAAATACGTGTGTGCTTGGTGAAAGTCTGACAGGAAGCAAAGAAAATTAATAAATTAAAGCTTTTAGCACAAATGCTTTAACAGAACAGTCGATTCAAATGAAATGAAAATAAATGCATATGTTCTGATTCTGATCTGTATTGTGTACGGGTAGTTCTGCTGTAACATGGCAGTTTTGTTCCTATGAAAGCTTGCTTTACAGAAAATCGCATTATAACAATCAAGTCAGTGGAAAAAGGGGGAAGGGAGAATTTGAGACTTGCTATAACTTATTTTTACTACAGGATTTTTAAAAGCAGCTTTTAAAAAAAATAGCTATAAGATTAATTTTGTTACTGCAAGCTAAAAATACTAAATTCTCTGATACATTTGTCAATAGAAAATCATTGCAATTTCAATGGCCTCCCATGGTGAAAGTGACGGGCTGTGTTCTTGAGACGATGGTGTCTGATACTGCGGGGAGGTCGTATGTAAACAGAATATTCCCCCAGTACTATTTCCCCCCCACCACCAGCCAATTGCCAATTTCCAAAGTAACTTTCAAGTGGGTCTTAGTTCCTCATTGCTTTGTATCCAATTCTGGGTGGGAAAACACATATTATAGCAGAACTACTTGTATTCCAAACATAGTGATGTGAATTTCAAAATACTTTGAAAAACACATGTTCGAGATGAGTTGATTGTTTTTTGTGGTTTTCAGTGCCCACTCTGATGTTGCTTCAGGGATGAGTGATGGAAATGAAGGTCTTCCAGCAAGTGGTGGAAATGAAGGCCTTCCAGCAAGTGGAAGACATGAAGGGAGATCAGCAAAACGGCATTATCGGAAATCTGTGAGGAGTCGTTCACGTCATGAAAAAACATCTCGACCAAAGTTACGAATTCTTAATGTAAGCAATCATTGTTTCAGCTAATTTTGTTCCAAAAATAAATAAATTGCTGTATGTGATGGTTTGAATATCAACTGAAGAGTTACCAATGAATGACTTTTAATGTCTTGGAAATGTTTTGCATATTAAATATAAAATGCAAAATTGCACTGATTTTTAGGTTTCAAACAAAGGAGATCGGGTTGTGGAATGTCAGTTGGAAACGCACAATCGAAAAATGGTTACCTTTAAATTTGATTTAGATGGTGACAATCCAGTAGAGATAGCATTTATTATGGTGAGTAGACAAATTACTCGATGCTTAAAATTTAATAATTGATGTTGACAAATATGTAAGATTTATTGTGGAAAGCATGTTAAATTACAAGTGCAATTTTAAATAGTTTACAATGCAAGAGCTCTGAGTTACAGATGACCTGACTTATGGAAATTCGACTTTTGCAAATTATTCAATTTTTATAGCTTTTTGAAGATTGTTCATTTATGACTGGATAAAGTATATATTCCATTAATTTAATTATGAGTAATGTTAGGGTGAATACTCAATGAATAGGAAGTTTTTGTAGAGTAAAATGACATGGGTAGAAAACATAGAAACATAGAAAATAGGTGCAGGAGTAGGCCATTCGGCCCTTCGAGCCTGCACCGCCATTCAATATGATCATGGCTGATCATTCAGCTCAGTAGCCTGTACCTGCCTTCTCTCCATACCCCCTGATCCCTTTAGCAAAAAGGGCCACATCTAACTCCCTCTTAAATATAGCCAATGAACTGGCCTCAACTACCTTCTGTGGCAGAGAATTCCACAGACTCACCACTCTCTGTGTGAAGAAATGTTTTCTCATCTCGGTCCTAAAAGACTTCCCCCTTATCCTTAAGCTGTGACCCCTGGTTCTGGACTCCCCCAACATCGGGAACAATCTTCCCGCATCTAGCCTCTCCAACCCCTTATGAATTTTATATGTTTCTATAAGATCCCCCCTCAGTCTTCTAAATTCCAGCGAGTACAAGCCCAGTCTATCTAGTCTTTCCTCGTATGTAAGTCCCGCCATCCCAGGGATCAATCTGGTGAACCTTCTCTGTACTCCCTCTAAGGCAAGAACGTCTTTCCTCAGGTTAGGAGACCAAAACTGCACACAGTACTCCAGGTGCGGTCTCACCAAGGCCCTGTACAACTGCAGCAGAACCTCCCTGCTCCTAAACTCAAATCCTCTTGCTATGAATGCCAACATACCATTCGCTTTCTTCACTGCCTGCTGCACCTGCATGCTTGCTTTCAATGACTGGTGCACCATGACACCCAGATCACGTTGCATCTCCCCTTCTCCCAATCGGTCACCAACCTCTCCTGCAGGCCCGGTAACCCTCCCCCAACTGACGATCCGTGGACCCGTTGCCGGCTTGGGAATGTCCCCCGGGGCCATGAGCGGGCGAGGGGGGTCAGGGAAGGGGAGATGGAACCGCTCACCGCGGCTAGCGTGAGCCATGGACCCGAAACCTCTCCTGCAGCGGTCGGCGGTGACAGCCATCTTGTTTGACCCTTTGCTGCCGCGCTGCACCAAAGGAGGAAGGTCAGGCGTGGGGCACGCCGGGACGGGCGCCGGTCCTCCCGGTGGGGGTGGGGGGGGGGGGGAGCACATTTTTAAAGTTTATTAAGTTCATTGTTTTTTAAAAAGTAACACAACTTAATTTATTCAGACCGCGGGGGAATGGTGAGTAGGGTGGGCCCGAAATTGTTGCGCTATCGCTGTATTTCCAGAACAAATCTGTATTTGGCTGTATTTCCAGAACAAATCTATCCACAAACACAAATATATAAGATGAGAGTTTTAGTGATAGAAGAACAGGCCAAAGTGCCTGTTTCCACACTGTCACTCTATATCATGGTAAGTAGGAAGGAACTGTTTTCTAGCGGTAGAAAGGTTGATAAGACAGGGGAAGCAAATGTACGTGATTAGCAACAGAAGGAAAAGCTCTTCCAGGATGTTTGCATCCTAGAGTAGCTTATGTGGAATGTACTTGAACAGTGGTTAAAGCAAATGCATTATGACTATCAAAGGTTTTTGGATAAAGATGTGGCGTGTGTGTGATGAAATAAAGAGATATAAGAAAAGAAAAGGAAGATGAACTATTTGGATGACTCTACCAAAGAGCTTTTATACAGTGGGCTGAGTTGCATCCTTTTTTCTGCTGCATGATTTTGTGGATCCATGCACATATATAATCTTCAGTACGATTTGTTTAAATTGCTTAAAACAGTCCCTTCGGCCCAACTTGCCCATGCCAACCAAGATGCCCATCTATACTTGTCCCACCTGTCTGCGTTTGGCCCATATCCCACTAAATCTTTCCTAGCCATAGTCCTGTGTAATAATTTGCATTGGAAGTCCCTACACTAATACCAATTGCAATGCTAAATTCCAAGGATACAATTGAATCAGACTTGATTAGAACATAAAATTAGATTGTCAGAATTATCTATAGTTCTTCCTGATACAGGTTCAAAATGAATTTATCTTGGAGACTGAGAGGGAATCGTTTATTGACCAAGTACGGGAAATTATTGAAAAAGCTGATGAAATGTTGAGTGAAGATCCAAGTGGGGAACCAGAAGGCGATCAAGGATTAGAGACTGTAAAAACCCAGGTTGATGTTTGCTTTGGTCAAACACAGGTATGATGTTGAATATTTTTCTATTTGCTTGAAAACCTTCGATAAATTTAAACCATCAATGCCAGTTTGTCTGGACAAGGTAACAAATTATTTTTTAAAGAAACTACTTAGAATCCGAGAACTGATTAATACAGCATGACGATTGTTAATGGATGTTGACCCGGCCATCTAATGTAATAGTATAAAGTCTTTCCTCATCATGCCTGACTAATTAGTAACGTAATGCAGCCATGTTCTCTACTGCGCACAGTTGGTGGATATAGTATATTGGATTGGCATAAATGCAAAATAGAAAGTTGACTAAATGTACAGGAAGGAACTGCAGATACTGGTTTATACTGAAGATAGACACCAAATGCTGGAGTAGCTCAGCGGGTCAGGAAGCATCTCAGGAGAAAGGGAATAGGTGACATTTCGGGTCAGAACCCTTCTTCAGACTGACAAAAAGGTCTAAAGAAGGGTTCTGACCCGAAACATCATCTATTCCTTTTCTCCAGAGATGCTGTCTGACCCACTGGGTTACTCCAGCATAGAAAATTGGTTATTCCTTTTGAGAATATAAAATTGCAAATAATGAAATGTATTATGTACACAATGTCCCACAAACAAACTACATATCTTGTCTGATCTGTGATGCTCTGTATCTTTTTCCGCTTACCTCCATAAGCCTTAAGTTACGCATCAGACTGGCTAGTTCCAGAACAGAAATTGCTACGAATAGTGAATGTTTGAAGTTTTGCCATCTCCTACATAATTTCCATTATGTTTTGAACTGAAATTCAGCAATCTGAATATGTGACTTTCTCAGATTAGTTTATTGTCACGTATATACATTGCCCAAGGGTGCAATGAAATTCCTTGTTCACATGAAGCTTTTAGTGCAAGATTGTAAAGCAATCTGAAGTTGTGAAAAATAAAAGTACGATAATAGAATAACTGAATAATGTTGATTTAGTTGAGGAGTCTAATAGCTGTGGGGAAGAGCTGTTTTAAAATCCGCACATCCAAGCTTTTAAGCTTCTGTATCCACTCCCAGAACGTCCCTGAGGAACAAGCGAAGTGCAGGGTGGCAGGCAGATTTAATTGTAAATTTAAGAAAGGAAATGGTTATATGGCATTTTATGACAGTTTAGGAGTGTGTGGTTTCCTTTCATTCTCAAGTAATCAATATTACATAAATCACAATTCTAAATTATCTGCATTTTGCTTTCCCTTCCACTTTGCTAGCTTGTATTTTTTAACTATTTGATCTTTGGCCAAAATAATAGATTTGTTATCAATGGTCTCAAGGATTGAGACCATTTCCATTGCCTTTTCTGATCTGCTCAGTCTGCAATTTGATGACCTTTGAGTCTTTTGCAGTCTCCCATCTTTAAGTTGCCCCATTTTCACTAAGATTGGTAGATGAGCAGAAGCTAATGAGTCTTGGCATGTAGTTTTCACAGGAGAGTAGGAATTCATTAACACCAATGGATAATGTATGCATAACATATATTTTCAGAATGCAGAAGGCAAATACAGACAACAAGAAACTCTAATATCTGTTCCACTTCAGTTAGGTAAGCACCTTTGTTTCTTTTTTTGAAAGAAATCTTTAAAAAATGAATTACAGTAAAATTGATGATACATATAATTAAACTAGCTTTGTCAGCATTCCAGTGTGAACATCATTCAGCAATGAAAGATTCTTTGTGACAGCGATGTAAAAAGGAAGGCACCCAGCAAATCACTGCTTTCAAATATTCAATAGAAAATGTTGGACTCTGAGATTCAAATTTGCATTCAGAACAGATAAAGCTGTGTATTTACAAGATTTTGCATAATCTGAGACTAACCATTACCCTTCTGGTGGACTGCCCCAGTTTTTTCGGCATTCACTCCCAAGCTGTTATTCTACATCACTTTTTGTTTGCTTTAAAGTAAAACTAGCCACAAAGTATCATTTTTCTCATCTCGGAAGCACTGTAGTCCCTAGAAGAGTTCCATTCACCCTGTGGACACCCAATGCATCTCTCCATGATCACCCTGGCGTGAATGTAACCTTGGAAGAGGGGCAGGCAGTTAAGTCGTATAGACCCCTCCCTTCCCCTCTTTTCCCCTTCTTGGTGGGTGCACACACAGAACAGTGAGAAGGTCCTCACATCGAGTCTATTCCTCCCCCACCCCCCCATGTAATCATATAATTCATTTTATCAGAGGGACTGCAAATTCTCACATTCCATACGTATTAAATTGCAATTATGTTATTTGCCTTCATTCACTGTGCTTAACTGGCAACTTGATTTCTGATATTGTAATCTTAATGATTAGAAGCTTGTGCAGTTCTGGCATTTTCCAGTAAATCTAACGGGGCCTATAAAAGTTGAAGAATTGTATTAAAATTACATTTAAATTTTGTGTATTGACATTTAGGTACACAGGTGGGCTCTGCAATGCAAGTGGTCCATTCAGCTGGAAGACGATTTATTGTCAGCCCAGTTCCCGAGAGCAGATTACGTGAACCAACATTAAGTATGGGTGTCACTTCAGTTAAAGAAACTTCAACAGGTACTGCCATTGGATACAGGAAAGGAGAACCATTTTCATTTTCTTGCTGGGTATAAGATAATTTTTAAGACATAAGTTACTGCAGCAGATAGTTACATTTAGTGAATGTAGGATTACAATTAGAAACTGCAGGGTAATCCTTTATTTTCTATTGGATATTAGAAACATAGAAACATAGAAAATAGGTGCAGGAGGAGGCCATTCGGCCCTTCGAGCCAGCACCGCCATTCATTGTGATCATGGCTGATGGTCCACAATCAATAACCCGTGCCTGTCTTAATAACCCGTGCCTGCCTTGAATATATTGTATCTATTCGGATCGATTAGACTTTTTCAAGAGTCCAAACTTTATTCCAGATCTATGATTTATTCTAAAATGCTTTCTACTTAAATTTGTCCAAACGATTACAAGATAACAAATATTTCAGAGAAAAGCCATGTAAAATTAAAGATCAAGTTGAAAAAATGTTGATGAGAAACCATCTATGAAAATGCACATTTACAAACATCCCGGGAAGCTTTCAGAAAAGTAAGGTTGAGCTGTGTCTAAATAAAGCAGTAGTTGAATGCAAGAGCCAATGAAGCATTATATTTCTCTGCTCCACAGTTCCAAAATTCTTGCAATTTTCAAATACACTGACATGTCTTTCATAAATTCAAAATGAATTTCACATTTCCAACACTGAACTCAATGAGTCAATTTCGTTCATGCAATTGATTAGCATTCCTTTGAATCCGTAGACTTGGTTTACAGACCATTTAACTTTGTACCTTCAGTAAACTTGTATCTATTTTCCATTCCATTAAATTATTTTTAAGATGTGTGTAGGTGCGATCCTAACGGGGATATCACAAATCACTGCACGCCAGTTTAAGTGAATACTGTTGTACAAGGACACCCAGGTCTCACTGCACTTCCCCCTTGCCTAACCTGACACCATTGAGATAATAATCTGCCTCCTTGTTTTTGCCGCCAAACAAGGAACCTCACATTTATCTATATTATACTGCATCTGCCCACTCACTCAACCTGTCCAGGTCACCCTGCAACCTTTTAACATCCTCTTCGTAGCTCACACTGCCACCCAGCTTTATGTCATCCGCAAACTTGCTAGTGTTACTTCTAATTCCTTCATCTAAATCATTAATATATATGGTAAACAGTTGCGGCCCCAACACTGAGCCTTGCGGCACTCCACTCGCCACTACCTGCGATTCTGAAAGGACCCGTTTACTCCTACTCTTTGCTTCCTGTCTGCCAACCAATTCTCTATCCATGTCAACACCCTAACCCCAATACCATGTGCTCTAATTTTGCTCACCAATCTCCCACCTGAACAAAGGCTTTCTGAAAGTCTAGATACACTACATCCACTGGCTCCCACATGATCATAATCTCTACTCCCCAATGAATTCAGTACTTCTATCAATGGCCCACCTTGTTTCTCCTGGAGAAGGGTCTCGACCCGAAACGTCACCCATTCCTTCTCTCCAGAGATGCTGCCTGTCCCGCTGAGTTATTCCAGCATTTTGTCTCTACCCTGTATCTCCTTCTGCTCAATGCCTTCTGCTTGTCTGTGTAAATAACATGAACAGATTCTCCTTTAAATACCCATGGTACTAATGCTTTAAAACAAGTGCTGGGTTTAGAAACGATTGGAATCATCTTTACATGAAGCAAAAGCGACCACAGTGATTAAAAGTGAATTGCTTTTAAGGTTGCTGGTTTGTATAGAACACCATCCACACCAGTGGTTTAGGACACTTTTGAATGGATACAGATATCCACTTGTTGGGAACTTTGGTTCTTTAAATTGTAAATAGATCAAAATAGCTGTGCTTAGAATTCATCATATGGCATCCTATTTGTTCTAATTGAGATTTCATTGTTTTACAGCTGTCCCCCATAGTCACAATCTGAACCTGTCACACTCTGCTTCTTCAGTGAGTTTGCAACAAGCCTTTTCTGACTTAAAGCACAAAGCATTTCAAGAGGGCCCTAATACTGCCCCTCCTGTCTTCAACCAAACCATTTCACCATTTTCTATGGTACATCTAGAAATGGCTAGCATTGGACAAGGAGTTAATACACAAACAGTGGTGTCATCCTCAGCACCAGCTAGTCTATTAATTCCAGGCTCTGGATCTCAGGCCAAGGTGCAGAGTGTTCAATCACCACCTGCTGAACAATTAACTAATGAAACCGTTACTGGTATAATTACCTCCAATACTATCTTGCTGCCTCCAACCTCGCAGCCAGCTCAGCAGTCAATTGATGGCACCTCTGCTAATATAAGTGTTCCAACTTGTGTATCTCCACCACAGTCATCCCAGCCAAGTCGGCTAATAATTGGAGGCCCTGTTACAAGTGATCCTGCTTCAAGCTCTGTATCTCCACCGCTAACGTCACACCTGGTTCAACATTTAATTGGAGGAGCTGCAATCAGTGGAGGGTCTTCAACCACTGTTTCTCCATCTTCTACTCAGACGGTGATATTGCAAGCTTCTCAACAACTTTGCGGTGGTGCTGTGGTCAGCCTGCCAGAATCGTCAACTTCACTAAGCACATTGCAGGGCCAGACAGAGATTTTGTCCAGTACAACCCAAGCTGAAAGTCAGCAGATGGGTGGTAATGGCATGACTCTGGCAGTCTCCACATCATTACCACCCACATGTGGCATTCAGTCTGCCGTGAGCCAGTCCATTGTGGTGCAAACAATTAGTGCACAAAATGTTACCCTACCTCATACTGTGGGTGTGCCTGTGCCTCTGGCAACCCAGTTCTCTGCCCCAGGCACATCATCTGCACAACCTGTTTCCAATGTTCCTTCTGTACAGCAAACACTGATTCATAATCAACCTCAAACAGCTTTTCTTCCAAATCAACCCCATATTCATTATTCTGAAGTCGACATCGATTTGAATACCAAAGGCACTGGCATTGATGATATCAAGACATTGGATGAAAAGCTTCGTTCGTTGTTTAGTGAACATAGCACTGGAGGGTGTCCTCACATTTCAGCACCTTTGGAAATGGGATTAAATGCAGAGTCTGCTACAATTGAGAGTTTGATTGCTGCAGGAAAAATAACTGATATCCCAGGAATTTCAACGGCCAATATCCCATCCTACCCAGTTACCACCACAAGTTCTATCATACCTCCTTCCAGTTTACCTCTTGGCCCTACAGGACTTCCATTGACTATGCAGCAGCCTTCGACTCCTTCCAGTTATACAGCAGTAGTTCCTTCTATGCCCAGTGTCATTTCAACAGGGCGACCAGGCACGCCACCATCCAAACCACCACTTGGCAGGTTAATGGTGAGTTGACCCAGAGCACATAAAAATGTATGCAAAATTTATAAGAGAGTGTGAATAATAATGAATAATAACTGAAGTTTTAAAAAACACCTATTAACATTTTTGAGTGAATTAATGTAAGCATTCTCTTTTGAGATTGCAATGCCACTCTGAACTGTACTGAATCTTTGTTTTTAACCTTTCCTCCTCTTCATCCAATAATACCACAGTATTCAACTATTTCACCACATACACCTTTTTATTTATAGTGTAACATTCTGTAAAAGGTGGCAGCCCTGGTTCTTATTGTCAGGTGTCTGCCATTGGTTCTTCTAAACATCCTCTAAGGAAGTATAACAACATTTAAAACCAATTCAACAGAACTCTCGGAGTTGCATACATATAGAAACCTCATACAAAGTGCTGTTATTTTGAAGTTAATGAAGGTCGTAAAGAATCTACAACATTTAACCATCAAAACTGCACCCCAGGATATACTTTGAACGTTTTGTACGGATTACTTGAAATTGTTTTGTTTGAATGCCATGTTGTATATTCAAATGCTAACTTCCTTCTCTAACTTGGAGTATACAATGTTATGTGAAACAATGGGAGTATCGTTTAAGTCCAATAGTTGATAAGTCATTCACACGTGGCTTTAGTTGACGCAACTCCTCTTCCCATTCATTACTTGTAGGTGCAACAGCTAAGTACGGAAGCTCTTGACCAACAATTAAAACAGGCTCTCACTCCACCCACTGAGCAGTTGCCACCTTTTCCAGGACCTTCACTAACCCAGGTGCAATAATATTACCCAATGTGCTCTTTGTAAATTTATTACTCTGTATGCCATGTCTTTTGCATGTGATTCATCTCTTGATTGAAAATTATCTGATGCATGTTTTTGGCTTGCTTATTAATCCTTTAATTTAAGTTATTAATTATTGTATGCAGTGCAAGCTAAACCTCTCAATATAAAACACAGTTTGGTTAAATTGCTCTCTATTTTCTGTTCACCAAATATGGATGAACATATGGCATCAGTCCATATGCAAGCGAATGTTCATTGAACATTACTGTTCACAAAATATCTTTTAACATGCATGTGGTAGCCAGTGGTTTTGGAGAGCTCAAACCATCAATTTTATGGATTAGTTTATTTGTTGGAAGGTAGGTAAAAATGGCTGAGTATAGTTAATTGAGCTACCAATCAGTGTTAATGGTTCATTTAGTACATAGGATCATCAGCTGAGTTCTGCCTGTTCCAAGCTGGCCTCTTGTCGCTCCTTATCTCCCAATGTATTAAATATTAAGTGTTCATCCTTCATATGTTGAATCAGTTGATCCCTGCAGTCTCCATCAGACTTTCTTCCTTCTCATTCTCCTTCCCTTTGTAACCAGGTAATTGTCAGAGTCATTTGATTCTAATTTTATTATGTACTTCCCTCATCTGCAAGTAATGTAAGAAAATAACAGCAGATGCTGGTACAAATCGAAGGTATTTATTTCACAAAATGCTGGAGTAACTCAGCAGGTCAGGCAGCATCTCAGGAGAGAAGGAATGGGTGATGTTTCAGGTGGAGACCCTTCTTGAAGAAGGGTCTCGACCCGAAACGTCCCTCATCTTCAATCTCACCTTTGGTGATTGTTCATTTAATGCGTCCTATTTCCTGGAACTATTTTCTTTGATTTATTTGCGGTTATTTGAAAAATGGATTGTCAGCCAAGTTACTTCCTAACCTTTTTTTCCTTGTACTAAACCCTGAAGCAAAAATTGACAGTTATAAGCATGGTCTAATTTATCTGGATTGTTGGTGTATATTAGAACTCCTAAGTTTCAATAAGTATCAATAGAGTGCATTCAATCATATGTTGAAATTTTTCCTAGTGCTTGCGTGTTTGTATGATTTCTGTTTGGCCCACAATATATTTGTGCCCAAATGGGCAGATGGACCACTAGTTAAGAAGCTTGACAAATATTTTTAGTGATTTCAAACTACCTTTTAGGCAGCACATGATTAATCAAGTGCATTATTTACTTAGAGTTTTGTTTCACTTATCCTGCAAGTCACCATTCTGGCAACAAACACAAACAAGCCAGGCAGTTTGAGTTTCAATCATGCACTTCAAGAAGGAAGAGAAGTTGATCAGTAATTTTGTATTTTAATTGAGTCACTTAATTTGGGAAGTTTATTTCTTTGCCCTGCAAGATGATTTGTTCAGGAAGTTTCATTTGCAACTGCAGTGGAACTTGAGTTAAAATAATTATATGATAAAAGTTCCTGTTTTGGGAGACGGTGCTCACTATACATTTGAGTCCATAGATAACTTTTTTTTGTTGTTCTTCAGTCACAACAGCCTTTGGACACTTTGGATGCCCAGTTGAGACGGGCCCTGAGCCCAGAAACTGTTTCAAACATACCTGTTGTGTTTACTTCAGTGCAGGTGAGTGCCAAGCTATTAGTTGGCCAACTTTTCAAATTTTGATCATGTGGTTTAAATTATCAACTTTATCAGAGGCAGTTTGACTATGTTTGGGCCATTGGAACAATGTAATGTGTTTAACCGTCAATGAAAGTAGTTGCAGTACACAAATTTGTTTTTAAATGATTGGAGCAGCTTGGGAAGATTGTACAAGTCCCTGCTGTATTGTGGATTATCAAATCACAGGTTATGAAAATCTGGAGTTTAGCAGAAACTGGAAAAAAAATTGCACAAAGATTAGTTTGCAATGCCCCAACAACAAAATACTGAAGATACTGGAACTTTGACATAAAATCACAAAGTATTGGCAATATGGTGCCTAACCATACTGTAAAAAAAAAAAATAGTTAACATGTAAGGCTGGGGAATGCTCTCAGCATTTTTTGATCTACAGTAAAGTTTGATTAACTTGCAGATTACATTCGGGCATAATGTGATTGTAGCGTTACCATATTCTGCAGAGGCAAAGGTTACAGTAAATGGCCTTGTTGAACACTAAACAACTGACATGATGGTTAATCGCTTGGGCTACTTTTTTGCGTGAAAATAAATATTTGGGAAGCTAATATGATTTTAATTACGAAATTATTTATGGAAAATGGGATTGAATAATATGTGTTTTATTGTTAAATTGGTAGCCCTGGAGATTTGCTACATTATGCAAGCAAATAGACTTAATTTGTCTTCTGGTCATTTTAATTTTTATTAAATTGGGTAATACACCAAGTCAGGAACATGTTGAAAGAGGAAGCTGATGGGATGTATTTACATGTTACTGAAGTTTCTGTTAACATTTTGATCTTCATTCTAAATTATGGCTTTGTTTCCGTCCTTCCAAATCAATGTCTATTTCGTAAAAAAATGTCCGTCATCCGAACTGTTTATTAACATGAGGGGATGAAGTGAGCTGCCAGAGGAAGTGGTTGAAGTACTATAACATCTTAAAAGGCATTTGGATGGGTACATGCATCGGATGAGTTGAGCGAAAAATGGGTCCAATCCAGACAAATGGGACCAGCTTATTTTCAATGAATATTTTTTTTCTTCTGTTTTTGCAGAGTGGTGTTCCTGTGAATGTCTCGTTGGTGTCTTCTGCACAGAGTTTTACAGCAACCAGCTTGTCTGCAGAAGGTAAAAAAAACAACATGTTTAAAATTTATTCAGTGGCATCTCTTGAGGGCTAGCAACATTATGTAAAGTTACAATGAACTTATTGCCACTTGCCAAAAGCTTATTCAGAAAATATTCATTTGTACAGTGATTGAAAAATGTTATCAGTTACTTGGTGTTTAAGATGTATGTGGATGATTCGAGGTACTGTTCCTTTGTACCATGCAACAAAGCTGGGATGATGGTTGTAAGATTGAGCATTGTACTTATGAAACCTGCAACTCTGATGTGGATTTTGGGGGATGAGGTGAAATAATCCTAAATGGAATTTTCTTGATGAGATTTTCAAAACTTGAATTAGTCAAAAACAATTATTAATAATCCAGTATTAACAGAAGAGTGTCTTTCCCCATTTAATTTATTTATTTCCATAATCTAGCAGAATTATTAAAAAACAGGTGAATTTTTGTATTTTTTTATCTAATTAGCCAAAATAAGAGTCTGGTTATCCCATTTATAAGTAATTTCAGTTGTTTCTCTTTTTCTCTCTTTTCCCTACCAGGTCTTGTCCCTCAGCCTGATGATCGTGCGGCTGATTCAGAAGACAAATGTGGCCCTCAGCAGGATGGCATAACAGCAAACGCAGTTACTCGTATTGGAACTGGAGTAGTGAAGTTGGGTCGTTTTCAGGTAAGAACTCAGTTATATAAATGAAAAGAGATCGTATTTGTTTTTGCTTATTGTGTCGCTCTAAAGCTCGCAACCTGTTATTTTGGAGTTAATTCTCAAATAATATTGAACTACTGCTGCAGTTAAGGACCTTAAAAATATTAGATGTATGTGATTTGTAGTTACATTTGGGGAGTTTGTGTTTGCTATCCTTTGTTATATGGTGTGAATTCATTTGCGACTTTGCAATCTTAAGGAACCAGTTTAGAATCCGTGGAATGTTGGAAAGTACCTTCCAGTGCACCCACTTTCTCTACAACCAGCTCTTCAAAAATGTTGGGATCATCATATCCTGGGAATTTATTGATATTTATTTCCAATGATTTCTGCAATACTTTTAAATTAATACAAATGTGACTCTCATGAGGACGATGGCATAATAGCAAACACAGTTATAGTTACATTTTGCAACTCCTTATTCATTCTCTACCTGGTGTTCTCTTATCTTTGGGAGCTTTCCTTCTATGAACAATCTTTTATCCGATTTTTATCTTGCACTAAATGTTGTATCCTTTATCTGCGGACTGCTTGATTGTAATCATGTATAGTCTTTGATTGGATAGTACGAAAACAAACCAGTACACGTGACAATATTAAACTAAACTAAAATGATGGATGCACAAAATATTTATTGAATATCTCCGTCATTTCTATTTCTCCAATGTAATTTCTCCTTTCTCCTGTCTAAAAAGCCTCCTTAGTGTTTGCTTTTTTCCTTTTTGCACATGGAAGTTCTACAGCAATTTCATGATCTGCTTGCTGAGTTTTGTATTCTGAGATTTTTCCAATCCTCGGGCTCACTGCTCTTTTTGTACAACTTTACAGGGTGCCAGTGAGAATGCACATGAACTATTGTGTACAGTTTTGAATTTCCTATTTAAGAGTTTACATGCATTGGAAAAGAGCAGAGAAAGTGCACTAAGTTGATTCCAGGGATGAAGGGTTTGACATATGAAGGTAGGTTCAGGAAGTTGAGTCTATACTCATTGGAGTACAGAAGAGCTATTGGTGACCTTATTGGGACATTTATGCTGAGAGGAAATTTCATCTAATAGATTCAACTATAATAGTTTCACCAAAAATTAAGGTACATTTTCTTGAAATGGTGGAGTGGGGAAGAGAGGAGGGGATGGTTTCGGAACAAAGGGATGGCGAGTTAAGGCAGATATCAGGAAGAATTGTTTCCTAAGGATTCTTTGTAATTCTCTGCTGGTAAATTCAGTAAATTTGAGAGAGCTGTGGAGGCTTTTGTTATCTGTTTTAAATATCTTCAGGCTTATACGAGAAAAGGGTCATGGGGTGTGAAGAGAAAGCTGGAATGTAGTGTGGAGGGCAGGATTGAATTGGGTGTGATGGTATTATATTTCAGATTTGAATGGCCCACTCTTGCTCCTGTTTTTTAATCTTATTTAAAAATAAGTAATTTGTGATTGAGGGAACTCGCTGCATGCATTCTCCAATTTTTGACTGCCCTTTGACTTAAGCTGAAGGCAACAATCCGTCTCACTTCCCACGCAAAGGAACATACTCAACTAGTAATTTGTAGGTTGCCAGGTGGCTCTTGGATTTAGTTCCTTCGGAAGTCTTATTTTAAATTTCTGTCTGAGTGTAATCAGGACAGCGTGTAAGATAGCCAAAGTGAATATTATTCTATTATTAACCTGAATGATTACACATGGTGAATTCTTCAGGAAATTTAATCATAACGACCTTCAATAAATTTGTTACAAATAACTGCCTCAAGCTGGCCGACATCTGTCTATATGTTGTACGATATCAGTATCTGCTAATCAATAATTATCAGTTGTATTTAGGAATAATTTTTAGCTCTCGTCAAATGCATTACTTGATTTTGGATAATGTTCTCAGTTATTTCACGCAGGACTCAAATCCTATGAATTTTTGTTTAGTTAACCACTAAGTAATATCTTTCTTTCTAGGTTTCTGTAGCACCAAATGATGACTTGCATCAAGAAGCATATGATAAACTCCGAGAGTGTAAGCTGCAACAGACTTCAGATGAATCTTCCTCGTCTGGAAGCAGTCCCGAAAGTACAGTTATTAAACCATCTGAACATGGCAGCCATGAAGATGTTATGGATGGTGCCCATGTAATTGACAGCAGAAATAGTGAGCCCCTACCATATCAAGAGCAGGAGCCAGCCCAGCAGGCAAAAATAGGTCGGTTCCATGTCACAACAAGAAGAGACACCGTTGGCCGTTTTTCAGTGGCAAGGACACAAGATGAAGTTACATATGAAGCTGGCAAGGGAAACCTGAGTGTTCTTATGAGTACTGCTCCATTAACAGTACTTTCATCATTGCCAGTGGATCACATTGCAGATCAAATTTTACCACCTAAAGAGTCCATTGAATCAGAACAATACCTACATACAAATGGACCAGTTTTGCCTGAGACAGGAGAGCAACTCCTTTCAGAGGATTTGGATCAAATACAAGTTGATTGTTCAGGCAGTCCTGTGTCGCCCCAATCATCAGAATCCAAGGGGAACATCATGCAAAGCCTTACCAATTCCTTTAATTCTTCCTACATGAGCAGTGATAATGATTCAGAAATTGAAGATGAAGATATGAGGAAGGAACTGCATAGATTGAGGGACAAGTAAGTGTCTGATTAAGTCAAAAGTGTTTAAGTGTTATATGCACCATGATTAAAATTCTTACTTGCTGCATCTTTACAGAATTTAACCTCTTTATTTGCTTTTTTGACATTTAGTTTACGGTGATGTATGCTATCAATTTTTTCAGCAATTGTGAAATCTTGTGAGCTTTAAAAAGTGTTATATTAACATTGGTCTTGCATTGGTCATCTGTCTACTTTCCTGCCTTAAGTTTCACAGGCCTCTAATCTCATTCCATGATCAGAGAGATGTTGATTTGGTATTAAAGGAGGATTTTTAATTTGCTTCTCTGAACATATAATGAATTAGAACTCCATTAATAATAAACGTTTGGCATCTTTTGCCCTAATGCGCACTACTCTTCCCTGATTGCCCTTTCCCCTTGTAGATACTTGTGAAATGTTTTGGGATTTTCCTTGATGTTGCTTTCCAGTGTTATTTTGAATCCCATTTCTTTCTCTAATTACTTTTAAAGTGTCTTCTTGCACGTTTCGTAGTTCTACAGGCCCTTTAAATGTGCCATAAGATTTTTTCTTTAATCCAATCCTCTATGACCCTTAACGCATTGGACTCCATGGATTTGTAGACTAACCCTTCAAGAATCTGTTGCCCCAACAATTGAGAGGACCATAGGAACAAGAACTGATTGATTTTTTTTCCCCACTATTTAATCAGTTTCATTCAATTTTCATTCAACTGCATTCATTCAACTTGCTCCAATCCCTTGAAAAACAAAAATCACACTGCACTATTATAAATTTCAATTAATTCATCATCCGCAGCATTTTAGTTTAGACTTGCATGAGGTTTTTTGTGAACAAATGACTTAATTCTGCTCTTTGCTTTTAAGAATTATATGCTTCATTCTGCATCTTTTCCCACTACTTGAAATGCAACAAATCCATCATTTGTATTTGTACAATATTCAAAATTACCCGATTTAGCAGTTATTATTCCTATTTTATATATGATGTATGTATGAAAATCCACGGCCTGCTATTTTAAAATAAATGTAGCAAAACCAGTACGAGGTACAATATTCCCAGGAGTTTGATATCTCAATTTTGCTCTCTAAAAATTTGTCTGGTGAAGGACTTAAATTTGTGATTATTTTGTTTTCTCCTTGGCAATCTTATTCTAATTGAGATATCTAGCTCCTACTTGTCATGTTTTATAATAACTGCTGACAGGGTAAAGTTAGGAGTGCAGTCTCCAGATGCTTCGATTTGGTTATTAAAGAGGTTTGTTCAGAAGTGGTTCTTGGATTTGCGAAAGTTGTTTGTTTGTGCATGTAGCACTACCATCTTGTGCTTGTAAATGTATATAAATTTGAATTGTACATGAAAGCGCAATATAGCGAAGCTCTATCACTTTAGTGAAATAAATGTAATGGGTAAAGCAAGCACTTGTCTGTCTTATAGCAGTACTCAGTTTTAAAATAATTTGTTTCAGACATTTGAAGGAGATTCAGGAATTGCAATCACGGCAGAAGCAGGAGATTGAGGAACTCTATATAAAATTGGGTAAGGCACCACCTGCAGTAATAATTCCACCTGCAGCACCCCTGTCTGGACGTCGCCGACGACCCACCAAAGGGAAAAGCAGCAAATCTAGTCGGAGTAGCTCCCAAGGACAAAAAAGTCCCTTACTTTCTGGTGGGTAATGAACAAGTTCCATTGCACCTTTTTTTGTGCAGTGATATTCAGTGCTGACATTGTGGCTCTGTTCCCTTTTGCAGGGCCCTTAACCGCTCAGAGTACTTCAATGTTGACAGCACCACAGATGTTGATGCCACCCCAAAACTCTCATGAATTCACCATTTCTGGGCAAGGTCAGTTGTTGAAACCCTCGCCATCCAGTGAAAATTTGTACTCTGCTTACACCAGTGAAGGGGTGATTTCTGGACAAAGTGTATCTGGTACTGGACCAGGTAAGAATTTTGCTGACTGGTTTGAAGATTTTAGGTTGCATATTCAGATAATTTTCAACTGCTATGTTAGTTTTAGATTGCACAAATGCTTGAGGGGCATACTTTTATTATTAAAGGCACACTGTTGGCTTGACCTGTTTGTTTTTTTGGAGGTCCCTTAATCCACAGAGTAACAATAAGGAACTGGTGGAAGTATAACTAACCGGACACAAACATTTATTGCTATTGCCATCCAGTAAAATCTTGGAGTTTTGCCGCCTTTAGTGAGGATTATTATATAGGATATACGAAATAGAAATTGGTTATTCATCCCAATAAGTTCATGTCAACATTTGTTTCACATGATACTACTCGTCAGCCGCTACTTAATATTTCTATGCTATTTGCTTCATAAACTACATGTTCTATTTTCTTAACTCTTTTGATTTATTGGTTAATGGATGCACTTTGGTTGTAGGTTCCCCAACACATGGAAATATTTCCATTCATTGTCAAAAAATTTAACTATTTTAAAGATCTTCATTTCCTTTTCTCAGTAGAAACGAAGCCCAATATAAGGACAAACCTGATAGAGGTATATAATGTTATGAAAGTTAATGTGGGTTGATTTTTTAAAATATGCAAGATTTTTTTATCATTTATACCCTGATTTAAAATAATGCAATTATTGGAAGATTCTGATCAAAAAGAAATATCCTAGCAACTAGACTTGTTGATATCAACATGGCAGAAGAGTTGGAGAATTGCACATGTCAATGCAAGTAGTAAAACTATCTGCAGTAGAGTGGCAGAATTTGATTGTTTAGTTCCTGGCTTCAATATCTTAAATCTAAATGTGTTTGTTTAACTGCCTATAGCACATGATTCATCTCCACTGGCAGTGCCTAACTTAAAAAAAATATAGAATCCAAGGTCTGAGTTGAAAATGAGGCTAAAGCTTTGTGTTTCAGTGTTTTTCTGTTGCCTACTTCACTCAAGGGAATTATTACAACAGTGCTCATAGATGAGAAAAATGTAAAAATAGATATTAAAAGCAGCGCATTGTTGACGCATGGTTTTTATCATGAAAGAATTCTGAAAGTTCTCCATTTATCACTCTAATCTCTTTTTTGCTTGCTTGGTTTCTCAGAACTTGGCTGCCTTTCCAGTTACAGTATAATCAAATTACACGATGTTCACAACTCCTGTTAGCGCAAAAACATCTATTGCAAAGAGGCTGTTGTGAATCAGGAATTAAAAATAAGTGAAACTTTCAGCTGATTTTTCAAAAAATAACTTCTATGAAACCCTACCAGATGGGGTTTCAAAAGATAAAGGCTTGAAGGATATGTAGATTTGCAGTAGAAAACTTAGAGATTTTATGGAAGTTAGAAATGCTGAAGGATGGAAACATTATTGCATAATTCAAGTTGGCCCTTTCATACATAGTGCTAGAGAAAGGTAATTTTACAGATTATTGGAATTCTGTATTGCTCTATTTTAGTATGTATATAAATGTATATGATTTGATATTGAATGCTGAACACATTGATAGTGTTAATGTTTCCTTTACTGTATTATGCATGAGCAAGAAATGGTTTTCCATTGTTGGAACAAAAGTGTATGTATTTTGACAGATTCCCAATTACTATTACTATTCAAATCCTAAAAATGCAATTGTTTCTATGAATTTCACTATGATTTTTATGATTGCATTTCCAACTGACTTTATCTCATTTGCCCTGACCACCACGTTACGTGTGTGTGTGTGTGTGTGTGTGTGGGGGGGGGGGGGGGGGGGGGGGGGGGTGGTGGGATCACATTACAAAAAAAATAATTGTATATCGCCCGTATCAAACACAAGTTAGAAAAATATTGTTTGCTTATTTACTTTTATTCTATATCAATTGCTTGAGTGAATTTTATTCAACTATTCCGGTAGGTGATTTGTGAATTCTGTAAAGGTGAATTTTCATTTCGCAAAGGCTGTTACGCAAGGGCCGCACGCACCTCTGTTGAATTTTGAGTGTTTCCGTATTCAGTATGCAGATTGAAGTCGTTGCAGTTATTCTGTAAAATATAAGTTTTAGTATGTGATTGTGCATACATATTTCGAGGGTCTGCATCATCTGATTGGTTGTGGATATTTCTCTGCAGTTAAACACTGCTGGATGGTAACTGTTGGGCAGCTGCTATACGCATTCAGGCTTTGGCAAAAACGTGGGAAAGTTTCCAGCTGGGAATAATGTGTGCTATAGGCAAATAGGATTCTTGAAGGGGATCATGGTCTTTGAGAAAGTTGTTGCATTCAGTTTGAAAATATTTGACCCAAAATATATTTTTCTGTGCAAGATTAACCTTTGATTAACTGGTAAAAAAGAATCAAATCTGACTGAATGTTCTTGTTTTAATAAAAAATAATTTGAAGCAGGAAGAATGCATGTTATTGGAGATGATAAATTCTTGTAATTAGAATTGCAATTTCCAGGGGAACAATAAAAATTCCAAAACTTCCAAACTGATTTGAGCAGGTCTGCAATAGCCTGGGTGTGTACAAAATAGCATTTCATTTCAAGCATTAGAATGAAAAAGATTTTATTCAATGTGACATATTCCCTCGATGCTTATAAAACTAACATTCTGACTATAGTTGTCTGTTTTCCTCCTTTTCTGTTACTGTCACAGGCTCAGCAGCGTTTCACTGTGCATCAGAACAAGTAACATTTAAACTTGGCGGCAGAAGGACAAGGTTTCTGAGTACGCCCTGTCTGGCTCTTTGTGTGTAACACTTTTATTCTTTCTCATCTGCCTTTTCTTTCTTTCCCCTACATAAAGCTTTGCTGCTATCAGTGCATACTTTGTTCACTATATTTTCTGAATTTTAGTCACCTATTCGAAGTGTTCCTATGGGGCAGCTTGATAAGTTGGAAAACTCAAAACAAAAAGTGTGAATTAACTAATTTTTGAGGATGATTTTGAAAAAGAAACAAAATAAATTGTGCAGGTGAATTTGACACAGAAGGTTGCAAACAACTAGACATAATTGTTTGTGCATGCCTAGGTCAGTGTACGCATCACTCAAATTCCTCTAGATAGCACATTTATGTTCACTTGAGGCCTGCAGAAAATTTAATCTTAAGATACATGTATACTCATTTGTGAAATGATTGTAAAAACCTTGGATTTGGAGGCATTTTGCAAAGTTGAGGTGACTTATGAAAAGGTACTTCTGAAGGAAGAAATCTTGTCATGTGATCTCGGGTCCAAGATGATTTGTTTTCTTTTGTTCATCTCCGTTTGGTTTTTTTCCCCCTTCCCCAATTCTAAAGCCTAACCATCCAATCCTATTGTTTGTCACTGCCCTTTTGATACCAAATAATGTGAACTGTGGAAGTCCCAATCAGTAGCATCTGATGCCTTGCTCCTTGGACACAGCTGCTAAGTTCTGCAAAATTTACCCACGACCATACCTTCCCTGGTACCAATATGTTTTGAGGCATTACGTTTGTCTCTTTTGGTATTTTAACCAATGTTAATATGTAAAGTTGCTTTGCTGAATTATATTGGAGGCAGAGTGCTGCCTGCTTGTGGGCTGGACATTGAATCTTGTGACACAATGCCATTTTCACAATACTAGGCAAGACAGATCATTGTAAGGCATTGCTGGGCATCTACAGCCATGCGGAAAAAGAGGGAATCTGAACATTAAAGTGAAAAGGCAGAAACAGAACTCCTTAGTAGCATCCATTATGAACGGAGTATTTTGTTGCAAAGTAACTCGAGCTTTGGTGACCATTTTCAAAATTATGCTTTTTCTTAAAGAGAAAAATTAATTGATCAAAATTTCCTTTTTGGTGGATACCCAATCTTAACTCTTTGGATATTATGTCCAAAGTTTAATGATGTTTTACTATTGAGTATACCTCGACAGCAACTGCATCGTTTCAGTTCAGCTAAAAACAAGCAGCACATTTGTTGCTGAAAGCTTGCAATTTAACAAGGTCAAATTCTGCATTAACCAACTTAAAATCCCTGTATACTTTCAGATGAGTTATTAGATAATTTATGCCATTTTCCTTAACATTGATTTATTAAAATTCAATGTTGTAGCACACTAACATTTGCTTTTATAATCATTATAACTGTTGGTGGCCCTTTGGGGTTTGGGATATAAACAACACTAACTCAGAGAACAGACTAACAGGTCGTTTGAGTCATAAGTTACATTAACATGGAAGAAATGACAGAATTTTCTTTAAAATGCAATTGAAATTTTTGGTTGGGGGAAACATATTCCCATTTGGAACCTGGTCTTGGTGTGCAAAACTAAAGCATCTTTTCTGTTTCCAAGTTATAAACCTTTATTTAGGCTACTGTAGAATTCCTGCATTATTGCAGTATTCTCATTCCCTCACTGTGTCAGAACCGTCCTGTGATAGTAGTGGGTAACCTTTGGACATTGGTAGGTCAGTATTCCAATTCCTGTCCTGAAACTTTTAATAGGAAAGGCTAGCCATGTTTTAAAATTTCCATGCATTGCATGGCAACTCTTTATTTCAATAAGTTTTTGACCATTTTGTTTTTTGTTGCTGTTGTTGACTAGAAACATGGCTGCATCATTAGAAAAAGCCCCCTTGTCCTTTATTCATGCCAGGTTTCTGTTTTAAAATGAACAAAATCTGAACTTTAAAAAAACAACTTAATATGCTTTTGTTAATCTAATTGTAAAAAAATCTTTAATGTGTTTTTAATAAAACATTTGTGTTTGGGCATTCCATCTGCCAGTGGTCAATTTGCTTGAAGCCTAGATACTAGATGTTTGTACCATAGTTCAGATTTCAGCAACAATAGTGTAATACAATGAACAATTTGCTTTCTCTCATATCATAGTTACATATAAATATGGAATAGTTTAGCTTAATTAAAACACCAAGATACTGTAATCAATCAAGTGTAAGCTTGCATCCTTGAACCATGTGGTTTTACCATACCTTAGTCAAGAGCTCACACTAGTTCCCCTGAATTAATTTGTCTGTCCTCCCTGCCTCAAAGTAAATTTTCAAGTGGTTTGCTAACATAATTGTACAGTTCAATTAATGAAAAGACAAGAAAATTGTCCGGATAGGCTTTACAAAATAAGCTTCTGTAATTTTATATGAATCACCCGGCTTCACCTTTACATCTTCTCTCTTTGGCACTCTTCACTTGTTCACATTTAGTCAGGAACTTACTGTTTACTTAGTTGTTGCACAATTATACAAGTATGATTATATGTATATATTGCAGAAGTAAAGCAGGCTTGTGGTGAGAGAGAGATATAGGGAAGGGGAAAATCAGATCAAGATTAGATGACAACAGTTGAGTTCTCTGGCTAATTTGGTGTCCTGAAAGACAGATCTGGGTGTTTTAATGTAAGACTTCCTGTTAAATCCTTAAATCAATTCCATGGGGGCATTTGGAATCATTGCAATTCAGTACAAAAAATGCAAATAATATTACTCGTTACTGAAATAATGCCATGCCATATGTTGCACAAGTTCACTAAGTTTCAATATTTCTGCATAAATTAAAAATATGGGTAACATTTACACTAGATGAGAATTGACTTTACTACTTGACTTGGTGTGTGGTGGAATGCTCCAGTCATTTTCCTGATTTGCGAAAACACTTTGAATCCCACAGGCTGGTATGGATGCAGGTCCAGTGGACTTTTATCTCTGCTAATCCTAGTGCATGTCAGTTTAAATGTTCAACAAAGCAGCATGGCTTCCTACGAGTTTACATCTCATGGAAGTTGTTTGATTACAGCTTTCTTACCGTCTTGGTCTCAATTTTCTGACCTTTCCACTAGCAGCTCTGTGTAAGTAACTTCATATTACAAGCAAGCATTGTGGTTATTGAAGCTAAAAGAGGGAATAAATATATTGGATTGTAACTTTATAATATGGTGTATAAAAGACTGTCTTTACCTTTTCCTTAAGGCATTTGGAAATGATCAAAGGCAAATTTATCTTGCAGCACTTTCTGATAAATTCACCATTTTAGTTTACTGATTATGAGTGAAGAATTTTTGCAAATTCCATTAATGAGAAACTGATTTAAAATCCATGTCTTAAATTGCACTTCCAAGCTAAAGTGTTGTTTGGCACAGCAAACTATTATTTTCACACTGATATACTAAAATGAATTGATAGTCACTGTTATAGAAAGATACACTATGGAAACAAACCCTTCGGCCCACCGAGTACACTACAACTGTGATTTAGATAAATGCTGCATTATTCAATTTTTTAGTTCTCCATAATTCTCAAAGATTTGATCATTTACCTGCACACTAGGGGCAATTTGCAATGGGCAATTAGCCTACTGGCTAATTGGGACGTGGGGGGAAATCAAAGCACAGAGAAGAAACTGGTCAGAGGCGGAACGTGCAGACTCCAGACTGATAGCACCCGCAGTCAGTTGACTGTGAAGTCTAACACTGAGAGGCCGCGGCTCTACCAGCTGCACTTCTGCACTGCCCATAGGATGCTGATAGCCTTTTTAGAATCTGGGATGAAATTAATCTCATTGCTAAATGACTCTTCCCAAAACAAATTTATTTTCAATCATCACCTCATTTTGACCCTCCTGGTTTTCGTCTCCTCCCCACCCCTATTGATCTTACCACAGCCACTGCTTCCAATTAGAGAATTGGGTGCATTGGACTTGATATTATTGTTTTGCAAACAATAGACAATTTGTTTCGAGTAGGCCATTCGGCCCTTTGAGCCAGCACCACCATTCAATGTGATCATGGCTGATCATTCTCAATCATTCCCTTCTCCCCATACCTGCTGACTCCGCTATCCTTAAGAGCTCTATCTAGCTCTCTCTTGAATGCATTCAGAGAATTGGTCTCCACTGCCTTCTGAGGCAGAGAATTCCACAGATTTACAACTCTGACTGAAAAAGTTTTTCCTCATCTCCGTTCTAAATGGCCTACCCCTTATTCTTAAACTATGGCCCCTGGTTCTGGACTCCCCCAACATTGGGAACATGTTTCCTGCCTTTAACGTGTCCAACCCCTTAATAATCTTATTTGTTTCGATAAGATCCCCTCTCATCCTTCTAAATTCCAGTGTATACAAGCCTAGTAGCTCCAGTCTTTCAACATATGACAGTCCCGCCATTCCGGGAATTAACCTAGTAAACCTACGCTGCACGCCCTCAATAGCAAGAATATCTTTCCTCAAATTTGGAGACCAAAACTGCACAGTACTCCAGGTGCAGCCTCACTAGGGCCGTGTACAACTGCAGAAGGACCTCTTTACTCAACTCCTCTTGTTATGAAGGCCAATATTCCATTGGCTTTCTTCACTGCATGCTGTACCTGCATGCTTCCTTTCAGTGACTGATGCACTAGGACACCCAGATCTCGTTGTACGTCCCCTTTTCCTAACTTGACACCATTCAGATATTAATCTGCCTTCCTATTCTTACCACCAAACAGATTCGGATTCTGCCTGAATCAGCTAACAATGCACAACTTGCATTATATATGGCATAAAGACACAAAAGATGGCCCTGTTTAAAATTACTTGTCTGTGATCTTGAACGGAATGTGTTCCTTCTTGACCACAGCCCACCCAAAGTATGTTTGCTGTTTCCAGTTTGCTGGTTTATTACAACACTAAGGCAGTCATTGAGAGAAGAATATTTTTCTTTGGTATATGTGACCTGACAATTGTATGGTGCTGCAGAGCAGTTGTGCTGTGTAGAGAGTACAAATAATGAAATAACAACTAATAGGAAAACAGTGTAAGTTTTATATGTTCTGAAAACTAGGAGGCAAATTTTTTTTATTTATTGAATAATTGGCTTTGTGTACTGCTCTAAATTTGTAATTGTCAAGCTGTTAAAGGTTGCATGACTAATAAAATTTTGTAATGGATTCGAAGTATACTTGCTTTTTACTAAAATTACTGTTTAATAAGGCTCTCACTTCCTGGATTTTGCACTTGCACTGAATGATAACCATTTGCTTCTTCTTTGGTTTTACTGTGACAGAATCCCATATCACACTAATCAATTCAATTGATATTAATGAACTTTTTTCCATTCTCTATGTTTCTCTTCTTCAAGCACTTTTCTTTATTCTTTAGGGAAGATGGTGAAAAAAGTCTGCCCATGCAACCAATTGTGTAGTAATTATCCTTTTCTCATGTTTTACTTCGCATGTGACACTTTGGTATTATAATCCTTGCAACTGACTTTAGCAGTTCAGCTTATGCGATTTATTTTGAGGTTTCTACAACGTTAAGTGTATGGGAGGGCAAAATTTTTGCAGAAACTGGGTCTTTGTGTTGCTTGATGTAAAGCAATGTTAGAATAGATTTTACTGATTGGCTTTATGGCTTATATTGACAGAATATGTAGACTTAAAATTTATAATACATTTATTTTTATGGAATAGCAAATTGAAATGTAATCTAAAATTGAATGGAAATTAAAAACATTTTCCCAGCCTTCATTTGAAAGTAATCCTTGTCCATAACAAAATTTTAAGTGAAATAATAAATAAATAAATAGTAAAAACTAGTAGTGTCTACTCCCCCGCCTCTACCCCAAAAACCTTGCCCCTTGCTAACATCCTGAATTTAGCTGGCCAATTATCAGATATGACAAAACCTATAATGCTGAAGTCAAGTGTAAAGGTAGCTTTGGTCTTGCATGTGCTAGGAGCTGGTTAAGTTGTGAATGTGGATGAATTTAATGTTTTGTTATCTGGATGCATTGCATGCTCAATGCAACTTGACTTTAATACACCTTTGAGTCACCTGCAAGCAGTAAAGAAAGATTGCATGAAGCCTTTATTAAAAAATGGCTTAACTAATAAACTTGTAGTTATACAGTTCCTCTTTTCTAACACAAACATAGACCATACAGTCTGATGTGAGATGCATGATATGAATGTAAGAATTACGGGCAAATTCTTTAGCTTTGTTCAGGGTCTCTGCATAATAGTCTGGATCCATTAACAAATCACCTTCAGAAGATATTAGTCAAACTTGTCACCTTTCTTCAACTGATTCAATTCAACAACAAAAAAACACACTTAAATTACATCCTTTATGAAGAGAAACACACAAGTTGCTTAAAACCATCATTAACCTTTAAGGAGTGACAAGAAAATAAGGATTCATCTTTATTGTTTGTGATAAATTCTGGTAATGTTTGGTTTGGTATGTATCAAGAACAAGTATAGGTAGCCATCATACAAAGTTATCATCTAGTATTAAAATATCAGTAAGTTATTTTTCTTTTATTTGAGAAGAATCTGATCAGAATTTCAAAAAATTAATTTGATCAACTGTCTATTTTGCCAGGGACAACTAGCACGAATGCAGTAAGTGGGGTTGGGCAAATGCCCCAGCAACAACCTGCAATGACAAGCAGAAAAGGCACCTTCACAGATGATTTACATAAGTTGGTAGATAATTGGGCTCGAGATGCGATGAACCTTTCACAGAACAAACGTGGCATAAAGCAGCAGGGTCAACCAGGCCAGCATTATTCTGAGGTAAGTAAACCTGCCGTTCATGCTTAGAAATTGTTTTAAAAGGTGTGTCATTGGCCTCGCTGAGAGTGCTGATATTGAGATAAATGACCATTTGATTTGTTTCCATAGTATCTTGAGGTGGGAATGTTAACTGGGATAACAGGAAGGATTTGGGTCTTGAAAAGCTGACATATAGCTTTCCACTTTTAACAAACTTGGGTAGAATTGGAGATAGGGCCTGCAAGGATGCATTCTCAGCCCCATAGTATGTTCCCCATTCACTCATGACTGTGATGTCAAATTCTGCTCTAACTTCATTTACAAATTTGTAGATGACACTACTGTAGTTGACCTTATCTCAAACAATAATGAGACAGTACAAGAAGGAGATAGCGTTTAGTAACATGGTGTTTGGACAACCTCTCCCTCACTCCCTCAGTGTCAGCAAGATAGAATGAATTCTGGACTTGGGGAAGCAAGGTGGTGTACACTTCCGAGCCAGGATCAATGATGCTGTAGTGGAGGTGGTTGAGAGTTTAGAATTCCTTGGCGTATATAAAGCACAAATTTGTCCTGAACATTGAAGCTGCAGCTAAGGAAGCACACCGATAGCGTTACTTCCTCGGAAGACTACAGAAGTCTGGCGTGCATCCATCTTACACTTGCCAACTTCTACAGGATGCATTGAACAAAGTATCCAATTGGAATGCAAGAAATTGAAGTAAGCTCTGTCTAGCACGCAAAAAAAGAGCTTTTCATTGTATCTCTGTATACTTGCCAAAAATATACTAATAATAATACCAATACAGATACTGAAGTTTTTTTGTAGATTCTGTGGCAAACTGCAGGATTCGTATGTTAGATTGAAAACTCATCAGGGCATTCCTAATTTACTAGAAGCAGCTCTAAACTTTACCCTTTGAACCACCAATTAAAACCATTTCAGAATTATTTTTTTTAGAGGTATCATTAGTTTTTTCATGGGTAGCTATTCTATTAATGCTGTTTGTTTATAACATTCTACAGGCAATGCCGAGGAAGTATTCTGCACCAGGTCAACTTTGCGTCTCCATGACCAATTCTGTGGGAGGACCTTCTATTTCTGCTTCCTCAGTGGGTTCACTGGGTCCTTTCAGCAAGACTCCTCTCTGCCAGTACGGTTATCCTGGAGCGCCATATGCTGCTCAGTGGACTGGAGCACCTCCCCAACAGCAACCAGGCATTATACCTCCAACAGCTGGCCTCCAGTTTCAAGGAGTTGGTACCACATCACTACAGAGCTTTCCCTTAGGTACTTTGCAGAAATCTGTCAGCAGTCCTACCGGATCCAATCTTAGGACAACGTAGATTCTAGTTCTGGATAATAGTGATCAATAGACTGAGTGGAATTCAAGGTCAAATGCCTCTGCTGATGTTGCCAGGGCTAGGTCATAGAGCTTCAAAGCGTACAAATGGCTGACACTGCTTTTATATACACAGCATCATTGAGAGCTATTTTACTAGTTCTGTTTCAAACAGCGTTCTGTGCGGACATGTATTTACCCATCAGTTTTTGATGTTCAAACACTGTGATATATAAATGTTGTTGGACAACAGTAGTTAAAAGTGGATTTAGAGGGTTTAAAGTTTTAAAGAAAAACATTAAAAAAAAACTAAAGCTAGCTATAATCCATACTTATCAGAGACACTTTAACTTCCTTTGTTACTTCATTGTATTAGATAAATAAATGTGAATGTAAAATTGTATAAATGTACTTGAATACCTGTTTTCCCGGTATGCTTGCTGGATTCATAGTGCCTTGTATTGTGCTTCTGACTTGTCTGCAGGAAAGCACTTAGTGTCCCCAACAGAGAAAATAAAGAGGAAGAGAGCAAGTGAAGATGGAGTTGTGGTAATGTGAATAGTTACACTTGTTCTTTAACAGAGCTATTGTCACAGGCAGTGACTGAAATGCCATCCATTCCCCTTAATCTGTTCTTGTCTTCGTCCTTCCCTCCCTGGTGATAGCCTTTTAATTATTGAAAATGTGGAGTCACATAAGGCCAAGGTAATAATGGTTTAAGTTTTCTCATGTAGTTTAAGGGTCTGCATTTTCCAGAATTTTCGTCAAGTGCCGTTGCTTCCAAAAATGCATTGGAAAAATCATTTACATTTGATTATATTAGTTCCCAAGTCAAAATTATTTAATAGTTACCACTATGAACACTGCTGATATATAATAAAAGCAGCAGTCCTTTTACATACCAAAACATGTTTCAGGTTCCTTCAAGTGGTATTAAATTGGTGGAGGAAAATTAGGTTCTGCAAAAAATCCACCATTAATCTTTAGTGTAATTCATCATTGCAGTTTATTGATCATCTGTTCATTTATAGATGACCATGGCAACGTTTACTCTGTGGTTGTAGGCTGTCACCATTAAAATAACCTTTGAAGCAACACAGAACAGTGTTATTGATATGGATGTATGGGAAGTGTGAAGAGTGTCATGGAGAACTTGTAATCACTTCAAGAAGGCCTTTCCGAAGCTATCCCCTGGTTTTTCCTAGAATGTAAATCCTGATTTCCAAATGAAATTCTATATTGGCCATAATCTATTCAGCTGTGGTGACCATATTTGGGCCAAATAAGTTAATTTAAGCATTACAAAATTAAAAGACCGAGCTGATGTAGAGCCTTTTCCCATTGATATATGTATAAAATAAGCAGAGATTTAATTCCTGTAAGAACAGTTACTTGAAAATTTGAGACTTTTTCCATTTCTCCAACCCAGAAAATATTTTTCCTTCCTCATTTCACATTTCAATACAAACTGCACATTTAGTTTTGTTTTGCCAGATATTTGCAGAAAAGTGACTTGTGAAGAACTGGTTGAGTTATGTTGCAGTTTTTAGTGATATGAAAAATAAAAGGACAAATACACAAAATTTGGATACAAAGGTTGTTTCAGAGAGAAAATGTTTCAGTTCTCTGACTTTTATCAAAGAACTGTTAAAATCCTGCATTTGTACTTGTTACAAACTGCAGTTGAGCACTTTATTTTGATTTTTTTTTCAAGTAAAATTGAGGAAGGTTGCACCATTTATTAAAATATTTTTTCAATATGAATGAATGGTTAGTTCTGCTGTAACTGTTACAACAATTCATGGAACTGAAGAATTTTTACTGCAGCACTTGTTGCAGACTATTGCTGAAAAGTGAGCCTTAAACAATATTGAATAGAGTTGGGAAGCTTAAAAACTGAAGTTGTAGAAGTAGACATACTATAGCAAATTATTCCATTAGCTCTTGTTTGAAATACCCAGACTCTAAGAAAAGCATGCTTTGAAATTAGAGTTCTCTTGTAAAAATTACCTGTTATGAAGAACACACTTTTTTCTCTAAAGGCTTTTAATACAAAAAGCTTAGAATTATCGTGTAATTTTATTGTTGGAAATGTAATGGTATTCTGTACACCTGCTTTGGGGAAGGAGGGGTGGGATTTCTTTTATTTTAGGCAGATAGGCATGATAATGAGAACTTTTTATTTCTTTGTCTTTGCTTCCCTTTTAAAGAAATTTGAACTGGTATGGGGGACTGTTTCAGCAGGTGCTTTTGTATCTTCTACCCCATGCTTCATCATATTTCTTATTTCTGTATGTGGATTAATTTCTTTAAAGCAAAGCAAATAAAGGCAAGTACTACAACCAGTATTACTCCTTAGACTGCAATAAACTGTGAAAAGTCCACACAAATACGTTGCTTTTTAAATAAAGTTGAAAGTATAAATTTCGACGAGTTATCTGACCTCTGAGTAAAATCCTAGCTCTTCTGTGAAATTTATACTATTTGCATGGGGTTGAGGAGGTGGCTCTAGTTTCTAAATAGTCAATTTTCTTCTTGGCCCAACTATTCACCCCTCCCCATGAAAAAAAAAACCTCCAGTTGATGTAGAATAATATGCAATAAATAATCCTGGGACTGCTATTGGGGACGTTGGTTACTTAGTATTTGTTTTTTGGTTCCTGTTTAAGTACAGGCAGAGAGTTGTGAGTTTCAGTACATGTATGCTATTCCTGTGCATATTTTTATGCAGTTAATATATTCTGTATTATGTTGCTCTAATTAAGAGTTATTATCATCCAACAACTAGAGCAAATAGCAGCTGGTCTTCATTTTATTTTAAATTTGGGTGCAGAGCACATTTCTTTCTCTCCATCTCTCCTTGTCTTAGGCTTTTTTAATATTGTGCAAAAAGCTTGATCCATTTGCCATTTCCCTTATGGAAAACAATTGAAAAAATGTACAAATGTTATAAATGCTACTGACTGGTGTTAAATTATTTTCTGTAATACCTTTCTCCCCACCCTCCCCCTCCCATCAAATTGCAGTCTTGAATCTCTTCTGTTGCTCTGGAGTTCAGTGTCTGTCCAAAAGATCTCCTTTCATTATTTAACATTATACACTGTAAAGAAATAGGGGATCATTTGCAACATGAATTGTATGTTTGCACTAAATAAAGGTGTTGAGCTACATGCAAGATTGCGCTTTGCGCTGAAATTTGTTACTTTCTTTGTAGATTATTAACTGAAATCATTAAAATAAAAATGATCAAAATCTCAGTACATCTTTTTGCATATTTCTGACATTAATGACCTGGCCTTGTTTATCGTGGTTAGTTTTAGTAGTTTGCTTATGTGGAAGGTTCAGTGTTGGTGATTAGAGAACTAATGAGCTACATGTTAAAGTCAACCAAGCCGCTAAATTGGTATGTTTGATGTTGTTTCTTATGGAGTTTAATAAGTTAAATTTGCCCTAAAATAAAAGTGCTGTCCATAGAAGTCCCAGTTCACAAGATTACTATAATGACAGACTTCCATTCACTTAATTAATCCAGGAAATTCCTAAAATATGTATTAAACCTGACTATTTCTTAAATATAGCTAGATTTTCCATCTCTACAGCTTCATGTTAGATTGCTGTGATAATTTTATGTATTTCCTTTAACTTTCACTGGTTTGGAGTTGCCTCCCTTTCTTCCCACCCTGATTAATATTTCTTCAGCATTTGTCGATTGCCGTTAAAAATGCTGTAGAATGCTTTTCTCAATTGGCACGTTTTTTCCATGTTTAAAAATCTTGATTTCAGTTGTGAATAACAAACCACCAATGTGATTCAGTGCTTTTGTTTTTCTGCATTGGGAACAGAATGTTACAAAGTGGGATACAAGGACAGGGGAAGGGGGTGTGGGAGATGTGCACTTCAGTTAATCAAATAGTAGCCACAGAGTACGGGGAAAGAGTGGTCTTTTGGAATTAGGAGGAACAGGCAGGAACAGCAAGGACAAGTTTTTAATCATGATAATATCAAGAGTGCACAGAAATGTACAATTATAAAGATATTAAAATTCTGTGGGATAAAATAATACAACACAGTTAATAAAAAAAACATGTCACTCAGTCTTTCTCCAGCTCAGTCTCTTGTTTTAATGGAACTTACATTCTTTTGCCTGCATGGACAGATTATAAAGATGGCAACTAAGTGTATTAAGACCAAACACTAATGTTTTGTGCCTGTGGGCATATAAATTAATGAATTTTGCAGAGTTAATAGACAGCGTATCTACTAATTGTACCTTTTTGCATAATTCACATGTCAAGTTGCAAGATGCATTAGAGTTTGGAGGATGAAAATATTGCTGACTTTCTTTGAAATAATGTACAGATTGTCTTTGCATTTCAAACTTATTGATAGTCTACAATTATTTTGGTAATAAATAAAAATCTCTGGATGCTTAGACAATTATGATGACCAAGTATCGGAAGATCAACAATACAAAATTATAGACCACAATCACGTTACTTGATAATATCACCCGTCCTCCATTTCTCCCACCCATTCCAGTGTAATGGCGCATTAGAAATTTGACAAGCTTGGATAACTTTTTTGTTGCTTTCTACACAAATTCCCTTAATATTGATTAAAAAAATGTTTATTTTTCAATATTTCCCCACGTGCTCACAGCAAACTATACAACTAATGGAAGAGTCTCTTTACATCAGCGGAATTGCTAGCAGTTGGTTCTATTGTTTTGCTGTATATTCAAAATAGCAGCATTAAATGTTCCTGGGAAATATCATTGTTCTACATGGTGTAGATTTGAAATGAACTTAGACAGGCAAATCCTATAAAGGAATTCAAAGAACATGAAAAGTTGCACTATCCTTGAAGGCTGCTTTTGAGTGACACTGGACATTCCTCACAAACAAGAACACAAAGGTCAAAACTAAGACAATAAAAAAGTAATAATTTGGCAAATTGATCTTTTCAGGCAGGTTCCAATCTGCGTTTCTTCATGAATTGCCCCATTCGGCAAGGACTGGATTCTACTGGAAATACAAATACAAGGTTACCTTTCAAATCTGTTACGCTGAACAGTAGGACTTTGTCTATGGTAACAAATAATCAATTACTAAATATACTTAGTTGCAGAATTCTGCTGTAACTGTAGCATTATTGACAACTCTGAAACAACAATACTGTCACATTGGACGCTGCTGACTTTTGTCTACAGCTCTGCTGTTGTGACAAGAATCAGACTGAGGAGAATGCAGCATCTGTTGTTCCTTGTATCTCTAGAATACAAGGTCTGATTGATTTCAGAGGTTTATTTGGACAAAGATTTAGAAGACAAATGAAAATATGGCAAGTCACTTTTTGGTTTAAATTTTAGTTGAATCTTTTTCCATTGAACTACAATTTTAACGTCTCTGAACATAAGATATAACAAAACTTAACATTAATGACAAGTTTCACAGCTGGATATGTTGTGTTCCCAGTTTTGGTATTTTCTCGAGACAGTTCACCATGTCCAGTGGACTCCACTGCAGATTGTCAGTGGGCGGGATGCTCTATCCGGCCAGGAAACAAGCCAGCACAACCAGTTGAGTAATTTTTAAAGAATCATACTGCACAATAAAAAATGGAACATTTAAAAACTATTTTCAGTAGCCTTGGCCTGGGCAGAAATAAAATATTGTGGGATGATACCTACTCTAGGCAAAGTGTTAGGAAAGTGAACTATATGACAAAAAATAACCAGCCTTTTAATTCTCAGTCCACAGATAGACAATAGATGCAGGAGAAGGCCATTCAGCCCTTTGAGCCAGCACCGCCATTCAATGTGATCATGGCTGATCATTCTCAATCAGTACCCCCGTTCCTGCCTTCTCCCTATACCCCCTGACTCCGCTATCCTTAAGAGCTCTATCTAGCTCTCTCTTGAATGCATTCAGAGAATTGGCCTCCACTGCCTTCTGAGATAGTTGCTGTTGTAGAGATATTTACAAAATACAAAAGGTATTGAGATCCTGGATTCATGGATAGGACAGATTTGGAGGGATATGGATCAAACACTGGCAAATGGGACCAGTGTAGGCCAGTGTGAGCAAGTTGGGCCGAAGGGCCTGTTTCCACATTGTATCACGCTATTACTCTGTTTCTGCTGGAGTACAAACTGGAGTACATGACATACAAAATTTGAACTGCGCCTATAATTCAGCAATCAATTGAAAGATCATACGCAAATTAGGAATACACTTCCAACTGCTTTCTTGTAGAATGATTTATTTAATTTTGAACCACTTTTAATCGAACTATTTTAGTCCTAAGTTTTGCAGCTAAAGAGCGAAAACACTGATTTGCTCGTAGCTCCCTGCCAGTTCAGGCAATACAAGTTAATCTTACCTGTTTGGTTTTGATAGGCATTGTGTGGTTGTTTTGAGGGAATTATCTTTCGTGGAGTTCTGCTCCTTGTCATCATTTGATGTTGGTCTGTAACAGGTGTAGCTAGAGTTTGTTCCTGCCTAAGGGCATTTGGATTACTCTCAAAACTGGTACCATCCAGAGGAATATCCCAGAGTTCAGGATCATCTGTTGATTAAAAAACAATGTTACATTAGATTTGTACAAGTAGGGTCCTCCCCAGCTTAAGACGCCCTGCTTATGTATAACCCTTACATAGGAATGGGCGCTAGGGATGGATTTGCTGGCTGCTGCAGGATTGCAGGCATCTGCCATGTGTGATTCTGGTTCACAGCTGTACTTCCGACTCGTGAACTGTTTGGGTTATGAATAGTTCTCAAGAATAGACCCCCTGTCAAAACCTACGGAGGACCTGCAAGTGGAAAATCAAAAATCTGCCTGCTTAAAAGTCTAAAAAACAAAAAGCTTTAAATACTCAGTAGGTTGGGCTACACCGATGGAAAGAAACAGGCAAGGCTTCAGGCTGAAGACTCCAGACGGAGTCTTTGACTCAAAACATTAGGCGTTTCTTTTCCCTTAGATGTAGCCTGGCCTGCTTCACCATTTCTGCTTTTATTCCACTAGATTCCTACTTTCTCTCTAACTTACTGTGGATCTTGTGTCCAATCCTAACTAAGGGACAGAAGAGTTAAACTGTCTTGTAACTTTTAATTTCATAATTGGAATGAAAGACATTTCTCTTTTTGCCTTGTCCACTTTTTCACCTGAGCTATCCCTCCTATAATTAACCCTTGCATCAACGAAGTAACAGTAATACGGTACAGATGACGGAAACGTTTTCAGATCACAATCTCTGCCATTTACAGTATGTGCCTCAAGATGATGGGTGCTGTAACAAAAAATATATCTACATTGACAACTGAGCAGACATGGCAAAATTTAAAGTTTACAGCAGTTTCTGGGCAACTGGCTAAAATCTCACGACATTGTAGGCTTAGGATTCTGTACTGCTAATACACATCAATGTATATATTGAAAATGCTTGCGTCCTGCTTCTTGTAGATGCCTCAAATTTGACAAATGAAAATTTCAACTGAATGGTTAATTTATCTGATTTAAGTTTATTTTCGATGCCTTATATTCAATATGTTTCTAATTTATTAAATAGTCTGTTGTAGGGTGTGCTGAGCATTGACCAATGTTTAAAACTGTATTGTCAAGTTTATCGTCTGCACATTTAATAACTAACATGTCTATTATTTTTGTCCAAGTAACAAACATATCAAACATGTACCAAATGTATGAGTGACCATTGTGGACATGGAGGCAGAGAGTCAGCACTATAGATTGGGATCACAGCTGGACCACTGTGCTGCCCACACCTGAATATATTGGTTTGATGCCCAAAGTCAGATTTTATACGTGTACTTCGGCACGTTGTGGCTCAACAAATTTTATGGTCCTAAATACAATTCCTGTATATTGGATACAATTTTGTCAGGATAAGGTTCAAAGTTTTTGACAGTTTTCACTTTTATTACATGTTTTGATATTTCTTGATCTGTAAAGTATTTTAAATAAAGGTTTTTTCAAAGTATCTTTGGAAACATGGCAACTATCCCACAGAGATAGTGATCAATCAATTCAATGAAATACTATTGCTGAACAAATAGTGCCGCAGATCACCATTTTGGTAGGTTTTTTTCCCCGATCTGCAGAAAATTCATGGCTTCACTGGTGATTTCAAAATCTATGGTAATAAAAATATCACTGTATCACAACTTATCCACTCAATTAACCCCCATATCAGCCTTCTGGTTCTGACTGCCTTTAGATTTAACATGAGCATGATCTACATTGATCAATGTTCTCGGTAGAAAGTCTTCAGTCAGCTGCCAACAACTGCTTTCAACTCACGATGCCTAATAAAAACCACTACCTATTCAAGATGACTGAAATGATGACCCTTTAATATTATTGAGACAGAATGACCTTTCAAACATACAAAATGCATGAATGGAAAACCTACCAGCCAAGAGCTTATCCTGGAAGAAATCGGCTTCATGGTTGACAGGTGTGCTGTGATTAACCTTTGGTGCCAATTTTGACTGTGCAGTTGTCACTACAACCAGAAAGGAAAAATGATTCCAATCAACACACACAAGTAAATAAATGACTGTCATTGGCAAAGATGCACTGTGAAATGATACCAAGCAAATAATCATTGTCTGGGAAGGTAATTTACAGGTGCGATAAATTCTACACAAAAGCATTAGAGATAGATCACAAGCTGAAACTATTTCCTTTATGGATCACGGTTAAGGTTAATTACTTTAGGCTGAGGAACAAACTGTGTTAAAGATTGGAAGCTGGGTTTGGTCATTATCTTCCTATTTTTAAAAAACTTTAATGGGTAGCACTAACAAAAAAATCAAATATTGTTTGCATTATGGTGAAGTAGAACTTTAATGTTTTGAACATTTTGGGAAAAAGTCAGATGAATAACATTTACTGAAATATATTGTTGAGCCTGATTGCATAAGACCCAGAACGAAGAATACAATACAATACAATACAATATATCTTTATTGTCATTGTACCCAGGGGTACAACGAGATTGGGAATGCGCCTCCCATACGATGCAATAATTTAGGTAATTTAGACAGCAGCAACCCAACGAAACGAACAGTTGTAACAGTTTTGGACAGGGTAAAGTGCAAGTTGATCTATGCGTTGTGGCCATCCGGCTCAGCAGGACCGGTTCATAGCAGCTATGGCCCTGGGGATGAAGCTGTTCCTGAGTCTGGAGGTGTGGGCATAGAAGGCCTTGTATCGTCTGCCCGATGGAAGGAGTTCGAACAGACTGTTGCAGGGGTGTGAAGAGTCTTTGTGGATGCTGGTGGCTTTTCTGTGGCATTGTGTGTTGTAGATGCCCTCCAAGTCTGGTAGCTGTGTTCCGATGGCCGAAGAAGAGTCCACATCAGGAAAAAATATGGTTTCCTTCCCGTAAGGACGTTAATAAACCATCTATCCTTTTTGAAGCTATTCAGCAGCTTTTACATTCAAATCTTCGGGCACCAGCCCATTAGAAACATAGAAAATAGGTGCATGAGGAGGCCATTAGACCCTTCGAGCCAGCACTGCCATTCATTGTGATCATGGCTGATCATCACAATCAGAAACCTGTGCTGCCTTCTCCCCCAATCCCTTGATTCCACTAACCCCTAGAACTCTATCTAACTCCCTTTTAAATTCATCCAATGCATTGGCCTTCACTGCCTTCTGTGGCAGAGAATACCACAAATTCACAACTCTCTGGGTGAAAAAGTTTCTTCTCACCTCAGTTTTAAATGGCCTCCCCTTTATTCTTAGACAGTGGCCCCTGGTTCTGGACTCCCCCAACATTGGGAACATTTTTCCTGCATCTAGCTTGTCCAGTCCTTTTATGATTTATACTCCTCTATAAGATCCCCTCTCATCCTTCTAAACTCCAGTGAATACAAGCCCTGTCTTTCCAATCTTTCCTTATATGACAGTCCTGCCATCCCAGGGATTAATCTCGTGAACCTACACTGCACTGCCTCAATAGCAAGGATATCCTTCCTCAAATTAGGAGACCAAAACTGCACACAATATTCCAGATATGGTCTCACCAGGGCCCTATACAACTGCAGAAGGACCTCTTTGCTCCTATACTCAAATCCTCTTGTTATGAAAGCCAAGATTTCTTCACTGCCTGCTGTACCTGCACCCTTACTTTCAGTGATTGGTGTACAAGGACACCCAGGTCTCGTTGCTCTTCCCCTTTACCTAATCTGACACCATTGAGATAATAATCTGCCTCTTTGTTTTTGCTGCCAAAGTGGATAACCTCACATTTATCTACTTTATACTGCATCTGCCATGCATCTGCCCACTCACTCAACCTGTCCAAGTCATCCTGCAACCACCTAACATCCTCTTTGCAGTTCACACTGTCACCCAGCTTTGCGTCATCTGCAAACTTGCTGATGTTACTTCTAATTCCATCATCCAAATCATTAATATATGCGGTAAACAGTTGCGGCCCCAGCACCAAGCCTTGCGGCACTCCACTCGCCACCGATTGCCATTCTGAAAAGAACATGTTTATTCCCACTCTTTGCTTCCTGTCTACCAACCAATTCTCTATCCATGTCAATACAATTTGAAATTTAGGTTACCTATTTCTCTCAGTATCAGATTTTCACAGCAATTTCCTTGCTAGATAATTAGGCAACTTAATAATTTTTGCATCCATTTAAAAAAAAAATTTTTAATTTAAAATTAGAATAATTGAAAATTTAAAAGCTTGTGAACCTATAAATGAAATTTTAGGTTAGTTACAATATGTATTAACATGGAGGTTTTGATGGATGGCCTTTACGGAAAAAAATAAAAGCAGCTTTGACAATTCTCTGAGAATTGCCCGTGCAGTTCTCTTTTTGCACGGGCAATCTCCGGTACCTGGGTAATTGGTTGCTTGTGCTCCACTACAACTACCAGTTTTGTGTGGCTCTGGTTGTTTCTTTGCCATCTGTTCTTTGAACTGTTGTTGGAGTTGCTTCTGTCGAAGTTTCCGTTGGTGTGTGGGATCCAGATCAGTGCTGCAATCTGTGTTGCTATGTAAACAGAGAGCCATGCAATGCAATTAATTTCTTCATGCACTGCTCCTTTTTATCATGTAACCACATCCCATCCATCTAACTGACCTGCCTTGTGAGAGAACAAGAGCAACTGTGTTTATGATAGCGTTACCATTATCTTAATACCAGTTTAGTATTTTTCCATATGCAGATATTAAAAAAACAGCAGGTATTATTCACTTAGCAAGGATACTACTCCATAACTGACATGCAAGTATCTGTAAATATTACTTCTTCTGATAAACAAATTGAAATGTAACCAAGAACTACAAACAGAATTAAATAAACATTAAGATTGTGAATGATATATAAGAAAATAACTGCAGATGCTGGTACAAATCGAAGGTATTTATTCACAAAATGCTGGAGTAACTCAGACTGAAGAAGGGTCTCGACCCGAAACGTCACCCATTCCTTCTCTCCCGAGATGCTGCCTGACCTGCTGAGTTACTCCAGCATTTTGTGAATAAATACCTAAGATTGTGAATGAGCTCTTTTGACTCATTTATGCATGTCAGCTAGAGCTATTCAGATTATTTCCACTTCCTAGCTCCTGATTTGTGATGGCAATAATGCTATTATTAATCTGTGCTGATCTCTCTTACCCCACAGAATTTACTTCAATAATATTTCTGCAACCACTAACTGATCTATAAATTACTTGGCCAATAACTTATTTTCACTTTTTAAATCAATGGTATTTTAATGTCAATCCTGTAGTTTCAATGCAAGTAAGAATTTCATTGTTCTATCCAGGAAATATGACAATAAAATAGTCTTGACTAAAAATTGACAAGACAAATCCATTAGATTTACCCCCTTGCTTCTCAACAATCAAGGAAAGGTCTGGGCTTAGAATATTGGATTGGTAATTTATGACTGGTTCATCGAAATGATCTAGCACCAAAAAATTCCAAATTCAGTTGGACTGCCACAAAAAGCTTGTTGTTTCCTGCAGGAAGGAAGTCCAAAGAGGTGATGTAACTGGTTTATTATAATAAATGTATTAGTAAATAGTTATTGTTTAATGTGAGCAAACAGGAAATATATAGTTAAGTAAAAATATATAATAGTCTATATTGTGGAACATATGGAATATTGTTAATATGTGGAAGGCTATACAACTTAGAATGAACAAACAGCTCAGATTTCTAAACGTCAAAAGAATAAACGAAATAGTGACCAAATTCCTATTAATCACTGTGGGTAGATTTCCATGACTCCAGAGACACTGATCTCTCAATCATAACTGAGCCACTTTTAGGGCAACTCAAAAATGACTTCAGCATGCAAATTTTCAACACGGTAACGTTCTTTAATTCAGATAATTAATAGAGTCTTAATACCAACTTGAGACTCAAGTGCTTGAAATTTCCACAAATACCAACCAGGAAAGGCTGCAATTTCCTCTTGCCACTTCATCTTTCCTGTCTGTAATTTCTCCGTCATCGTCTTCGTTAGGAGGATATGAATCAGGAGCAGGCAGATGTTGGTGCTGAGCCTGTAATAAGCTGCTATACCTGGCTTTCCGAACCATGGGTTCGTCATCCTTCCTTTTAGGATCAGCCAACTGAAAATCTGTTTGCTTAAAAATATAAAACGATAATGCTTGTATGAAATGAATGCAAGGTAAATGAATTAGATCTGTTGAATGATAATAGTTTCTTGAGATGCCAAGATATTTATCCCCATTGTATATCGAAGTTGAAAGACAATATAAGACAAATAGCACATCAATAAAATGGCAGATGCTGAAAATCTAACGCAGAAACAGATGGCCGTAAATGGTTCAACTGTACTCTCTCATAACATCTAAACCCATATTGTGGAGCATTGGGCCAAGAAAGTCCTATGTGGTGGTTTGTGCTCAGATAGCTGAATGCAGGTAGAGCAGCATTGGATCAAGAATCACTGCTTTGATTTCATTGCAATGACCCTTTTGTCAAAGTCCACATGTATGGATTTGTGGAATGGACCAGGTATACCTTTAGTTAGATCAACAGCTTATAATACATTACAGACATTTACTGTGAAGTCACATGAAGATTTGCTGAGATTGAGGGCAATTGTTTTTTAGGTATCTATACATCACCATGAACAAATGGCTCTATACACTCTGGTGTTAAGGAAGGCTGCATCATCACCCTGTGTTCACCTCAATGTAGCACCTCACCTTCACCAATCTACAGAATTTAAACAATATTGCCTCAACTCCAGAACGAAGGTCATCCCTTCCACCATCATTGAGCTATAGCATGTAGATAACACTTGTATTTATGCATCTGGAAGCAAGGCTCCAAGTCATAGTCAACCTGTCCAATGAAGCATGAGAACTTGCGTCTTATACTTAATGCCACAAAACAAATGTTTATCAACATGTCCCCACTGTACAACATTGCCCTCCACAGAAAGACTCAAAAACTTCATATTTCAGGAGCCATCTTGCAGCTGAGGGATTTTACCATTAAGTGAAAAAGAAAGAAAAACTACAAGGAGACAAAAGTAGCTTGATAGTTACAGCAAGAATTGAAGAGGAGAAAAACCCTGTTTCTCCTACCACAGATAAGGACTAACCTGCTGGTACTTCCAGCATTTTCAGAATTTATCATTTCACCTATAGTGCATCAGCATCCCTTTGGGAGGTCGAAGAAAATACTATTGAAAGACCATACTTCAAACCCAACACAAAATTCAGTTCATTGGGCAGCAGCAATCCCTGCTCTCCAAATGTGTTTGAGGCTTGGATTAGATTATGGGTACACCACCATCTACAGGTTCCTCTCCAAGTGCATGTACCATTCTGACTTGGAATTGCATTGCCAGTCCATCCTACTCAGCAGTCCTGTTGGGACTGTCCTGTTAGACAATAGACAATAGACAATAGGTGCAGGAGTAGGCCATTCAGCCCTTCGAGCCAGCACCGCCATTCAATGCGATCATGGCTGATCACTATCAATCAGTACCCCGTTCCTGCCTTCTCCCCATACCCCCTCACTCCGCTATCCTTAAGAGCTCTATCCAGCTCTCTCTTGAAAGCATCCAACGAACTGGCCTCCACTGCCTTCTGAGGCAGAGAATTCCACACCTTCACCACCCTCTGACTGAAAAAGTTCTTCCTCATCTCCGTTCTAAATGGCCTACCCCTTATTCTCAAACTGTGGCCCCTTGTTCTGGACTCCCCCAACATTGGGAACATGTTATCTGCCTCTAATGTGTCCAATCCCCTAATTATCTTATATGTTTCAATAAGATCCCCCCTCATCCTTCTAAATTCCAGTGTATACAAGCCCAATCGCTCCAGCCTTTCAACATACGACAGTCCCGCCATTCCGGGAATTAATCTAGTGAACCTACGCTGCACGCCCTCCATAGCAAGAATATCCTTCCTCAAATTTGGAGACCAAAACTGCACACAGTACTCCAGGTGCGGTCTCACCAGGGCCCGGTACAACTGTAGAAGGACCTCTTTGCTCCTATACTCAACTCCTCTTGTTACGAAGGCCAACATTCCATTGGCTTTCTTCACTGCCTGCTGAACCTGCATGCTTCCTTTCATTGACTGATGCACTAGGACACCCAGATCTCGTTGAACTCCCCCTCCTCCTAACTTGACACCATTCAGATAATAATCTGCCTTTCTATTCTTACTTCCAAAGTGAATAACCTCACACTTATCTACATTAAACTGCATCTGCCATGTATCCGCCCACTCACACAACCTGTCCAGGTCACCCTGCAGCCTTATTGCATCTTCCTCACAATTCACACTACCCCCCAACTTAGTATCATCTGCAAATTTGCTAATGGTACTTTTAATCCCTTCGTCTAAGTCATTAATGTATATCGTAAATAGCTGGGGTCCCAGCACCGAACCTTGCGGTACCCCACTGGTCACTGCCTGCCATTCCGAAAGGGACCCATTTATCCCCACTCTTTGCTTTCTGTCTGTTAACCAATTTTCTATCCATGTCAGTACCCTACCCCCAATACCATGTGCCCTAATTTTGCCCACTAATCTCCTATGTGGGACCTTGTCGAAGGCTTTCTGAAAGTCGAGGTACACCACATCCACTGACTCTCCCTTGTCAATTTTCCTAGTTACATCCTCAAAAAATTCCAGTAGATTTGTCAAGCATGATTTCCCCTTCGTAAATCCATGCTGACTCGGAACGATCCCGTTACTGCTATCCAAATGCTCAGCAATTTCGTCTTTTATAATTGACTCCAGCATTTTCCCCACCACTGATGTCAGACTAACTGGTCTATAATTACCCGTTTTCTCTCTCCCTCCTTTCTTAAAAAGTGGGATAACATTTGCTATTCTCCAATCCACAGGAACTGATCCTGAATCTATAGAACATTGAAAAATGATCTCCAATGCTTCCACTATTTCTAGAGCCACCTCCTTAAGTACTCTGGGATGCAGACCATCAGGCCCTGGGGATTTATCAGCCTTCAGTCCCATCACCTTTACCAGACTGTCTGCAGTAGTACTACCATTTTCTCAAGGACATTTAGGGATGCACAATGTTGACCATAGTCGATGATAATCCAGATCCCGAAAATGAAATAAATTTAGATCTGAAGAAAATATAGGCAGTAATCCCAGTTTTGGATATGAACCAATATTTCACAGCTCAGAGGAATGTCAAATAAAAACCATGATAGACACAAAATGCTGGAGTAACTCAGCAGGACAGGCAGCATCTTTGGAGAAAAGGAATGGGTGATGTTTTGGGTCGAGACCCTTCTTCAAAACAATCTGGTAGAAAGGTCATAAGGAATAGGGGTAGAAGTAGAATTAGGCCATTCGACCCATCAAGTCTACTCCACCATTCAATCATGGCTGATCTATCACTCCCTCCTAACCCCATTCTCCTGCCTTCTCCCCATAACCTCTGACACTCGTTCTAATCAAGAATCTATTTATTTCTGCCTTTAAAATATCCACTGACCGCCTCCACAGCCTTCTGTGACAAAGAATTCCACAGATTCACCACCCTTTCGCTAAAGAAATTTCACCTCATCTCCTTCCTAAAAGAACATCCTTTAATTCTGAGCCTATGACCTCTAGTCCTAGACTCTCCCACTAGTGGAAACATCCTCTCCACATCCACTCTACCCAAGCTTTTCACTATTCTGTATGTTTCAATGAGGCCCCCCCTTATTCTTCTAAACTCCAGCGAGTACAGGCCCGGTGCCAACAAACACTCATCATAGGTTATCCTACTCATTCCTGGGATCATTCTTGTAAACCTCCTCTGGACCTTCTCCAGTGCCAGCACATCCTTAGATATGGTGCCCAAAATTGCTCACAATATTCCAAATGTGGCCTGACCAGCACCTTATAGACCCTCAACATTACATATGTTTCAGAAGAGGAAAATAAATATCATTATAAACAGGCTGCAATTACAAAAACTGATTCTTAAGTTTAAAAAAAATTAATGAAGAGAAAGAATAGAAACATAGAAAATAGGTGCAGGAGTAGGCCATTCGGCCCTTCGAGCCTGCACCGCCATTCAATATGATCATGGCTGATCTTCCAGCTCAGTAGCCTGTACCTGCCTTCTCTCCATACCCCCTGATCCCTTTAGCAAAAAGGGCCACATCTAACTCCCTCTTAAATATAGCCAATGAACTGGCCTCAACTACCTTCTGTGGCAGAGAATTCCACAGACTCACCACTCTCTGTGTGAAGAAATGAAATAATATCACTCAAAATTCAACCAAAGATGACTTACAACAGCAGCTTGTTTAAATAAAAGGAATGATAACCTACTAAATACATGGGATAGCAAACAAGAATGATTACAGGTGCACCTCAACTATTTAATTGGTTCAAGATACAATATTAAATGGAAAAGATAGCCCCTTTGATAGTGATTACTCGATTCATCAGGGAAATCAAGCTGTCCATGATGCAGGAGGAGAAAACCTGCTCATAATTTAATCTTAAATGTTTAAATTTTCTTTGATTTCAGCCTTAAATTTCTTCATTCTTCTAGGGGGAATGAAACTCTGATGGTTTACAATGAAACTGAAATATGGAGGCTTAACCAGTTATGGTTTCATGAATCACCATTTAAAGCAGCAAAGAATATTGGCTAGCACTTGCTGGCATATGCAATTAAACATTCCTCAGCCTAAATGATTACTGGATGATACTGAATAATTAATACTGAATGATTGATGATTCCTGAATGATACCAAAGGCCCAAACTTGCTGGCAAGTTTTACTGGCAAATCCCTGACTACCATTGGACGTTGGAATCCAGTAGTAGAATACCTGTTGACCCGCTTCCTTCAACATTTTGTGTTTTACTCGATTCTGGCATCTGCAGTTTTTGTGTGTCTCCCTGTCACAGTTCTGTAATTTCACACAATAATTGTTTTAAAAGGGTGCTGCAAACAAATCCTCACCTGTCTTGGTAGTTTATTAACCATTCGCAGGTACTCCTTATCCAGAATACAATTACCCAAGGCATTGCCAAAAGATCTGAAATGAAAAACTTAATTAATGTGAGGATTCTCAGTTACACTGCTAACTGTAAGATAAAAAAAGCATTGCCTATTTTCCATTGAATTACTGTGCATATTTTCTAACTGATCATTATTTCATTTATTATTCTGTAGTCAATTATTCAGACTATCAACAGTAGAGGTGAATAATAACATAACCCAGATACCAAATGGAACAATGAGCTCCAAGTAGAGCAATTATATTCCGAAATTATAATATTATAATCGAGTGTTAAATGTTAGCTGCTGAACATCTATCCTTGTCTCTCACTTTCCCCCTTCAATACATCAATCATTAAATTTGAACCGTTATTATCTCCAAAGTTACAACAATTTATTATTTATTAAATATTTTAGTTAACATGCAGACAATTAAACCATTTCCCGAAGGATATATATAATCTCATTAACATGATTCAACAATTTCAGATCAAATAATTGTTTATTACCTCAAAGATCGCTTCAGTCCATCAGTAACCGCTTCCTTCCTGGCCTTCTCCAGGGACAATGCCTTGGATTTCAGTCCTTCACTCACTCCATAACCAACATCTTCATGGAAACACCCATCCTGATAGTCACAAAGTGTCATACTATTAAAATGCATGCAACATTTACAGTATTACACCCAATATAATTAAAACCAAAATCAGTACAAGGTTATTCATTTTCTTGCTTTTTGCCAGATAGACAGACCAACATTTAACAAGAGCCACTTATACCTTGAGTTGGACCTTTATAAATGCACTGACGCCCACATAAAATTTTCCATTAATGAGATCCACAAAATCTGAAATAAATCAAATAACTAAATTAATTCAAAAACAAGTATAGATTTATGGTTACACCCAACAGTGTAGTTCCTAATCGTTATGTTACAATGATTGAAATGTTTACTAGATACTGTATTTCTTGGTAAGATTGGAACAAAATGTCTGACCTAGCAAACATGAAAATAGTTTCTAAATTAATACACAGTAGATTCTTAATTTAACTGGATAATTAATCCTACAGGAAAACAACCGATTTCCACAATTCTGGTATGAACCTAAAATCAATAATGCTTCAACTCTCAAATATCCACTTAAACTAAACTAGTCTTACTTACCAACATTTTGTTGTGTGATGGAATGGGACCAACCATTATATCCAAAGAGTTCATTAGCGAGGTTGATAACCCTGTGACCCTCGATGTAGCAGACCTGATAATGTAGCAATTAGAGGAAACAAATTATTGTCAACGTAAAATATTTTCGCAAAAGTGGGAAAGATCACATATGAATGAGGAACTTAAAAAAATTAATTTTTTAGAACTTTAGAATAACTGACGAGTTATTCTATATTTATTGGTGCATCTATTATGCCTGTAAAGCTACATCAGCAAGAATTGCATTGTTCTAGTTAATATAAGGTGAGTATAGAATAAACACTTGACTCATGGAAAAGTAGTATTTATGGGCATCAATTACCAGATGAGTAGGTAGGTAAGTGAAAAGTATTGTGCAACTAATCAAAGTAATCCTGACAGTAAACAGTGAAATTAAAATGATTTGTCAGGAAAGTAGAGCCTAGAAATGCAAAAAAAAACATTCTGAAGCATGAATATGCAAAAAATGTTTCAACAGGGAAATTAAGTGGGGGACAAAGAAGCAAACAAAATAAGGTCATAAGTGATAGGAGCAGAATTAGATCATTCGGCCCATCAAGTCTACTCTGCCATTCAATCATAGCTGATCTATCTCTCCCTCCTATCCCCATTCTCTTGTCTTCTCCCCATAACCCCTGACACTTGTAATCTATCTATCTCTGCCTTAAAAATGTTCATTGACTTGGCCTCCACAGCCTTTTGTGGCAAAGAATTCCACAGATTCACCACCCTCTGACTAAAGAAATTCTTTCTCATCTCCTTCCGAAAGGAACGACCTTTAATTTTGAGGCTATGATGTCTCGTCCTAGACTCCCCCACTAATGGAAACATCTTCTTCACATCCACTCTGCCCATGACTTTCACTATTCGGTACGTTTCAATGAGGTCCCCCCTCATTCTTCTAAACTCCAGCAAGTACAGGCCCAGTGCCGTCAAACACTGCCATTAAAATCACCAAAAGCCTGTTAGAAATCATTCACTCATAGTTCTACAAAGTGCTAATTCTGTTTGCGCCTTCAAAAATGCACTTTCATAGAGATGATAATGAAAACTACACTGACATATTGAAGAGAAACAGATAATGCCAGAAATTCGCAACAGGTCAGGTCACATGTGTGGGAAGTTTCAGATCATGGACATTCCAAGCAAATACTGACATGGGTTAACAGTGCAGTGCAAGTTTAACATTCCTGTTTAGGAATGATCCAATTTCTAAGTACAGGTGTTTGGATTCCAGGAATTTAGATTCTCAAGCACAAGAATATACTCGGCCTGAAATATTTTTGTAAGAGCATAGAAAACAGGCCCAGACACCTAGAATTTAAGCAAATATGCCAAATGGAGCAAAACAGAAAGCAAGACTGGCAATCAAACAGAACAGCAAGACCCTGACAGTAAATAGTGCAATGAAAATGAGTTGGCAAGAAATTAAAGGCCATAAGCACAAACAAAAATAATTAAAATATCCAGCATGAATATAAAAATATAGCTCTGAGGGAAATAATGTAAAAAGTGAAGCAAAAGTGCCAAACATTCCTCCATAGTTCTAGTTATTCTGTGAAGGCTGCCAATTGTTCCAAGCGACATCTGGTGGCAAGTGCAAAAGACGACAAATACAAGTTTTTAAAAGAAATAATTCAACCTGATTATACCCAGATTCTTGAACACCAGTGTTTTGTGTACTAGAATGTAAACGTCTCAAAACAAATAACTACACCTAAAAGTGGATCACTACTAAATACTTAAATTCAGTTTGAATGAGTGAGTAGGGTAGACAAAATTTTCAATCATCAATGCGAAAAAAAGAAATTTGAGTGCACAAGGTTTTGTGTTCCTTGAGAATCCATGGGAAAAAGATGGGCAGATGGAGTATAATATATGAGATGCAAGATTATCCATTTGGTAGGAAAAAAAGAAAAATGTTGTTTAAATAGAGACCACAATCGGATTGCAGTGTTCTCTTATGAAACTTAGTTAACAGACGTGTTTGTCTAATTAATAAGTCAAACATAATGTTGACCTTCTTTCACAGGGTATCGAAGTAGGGAAGTCTTGATACAACTATAGAGAATTTGTAGCAACAATATATCTGGCATGAATACTTACCATTTTGGACTTATTTAAGAAGGTAAATTCTTGCTTTGTAGGGATCCTTGCACTCACCCTTAGGAAACATTACTGGATACAACCATTTTATCCTTGCTTGCCAATCTCTTTCCTTAAACTTGTTATTTATCCAAGCTGAGCCCAACTCTTCTATTCTACAAAGGTTTAATTTTAATAAACGGTCTTTAATGTACTATTTTCTAAAAAATACATAAAAATCCACATGAACAATATAAACTCCATTCTATTGATCAACCAACCATCTGTTCCTTCTTTGAAAACTTCAATTACATTGTTAAACACAATTTTCCCTTTATAATTCCAGACTAGTTCTCAATAATTAGCCTAAACATCTCCAAATGCATATTATATTTCTCTGATTATCGCCTAATCTTACCCATCACTAATATTAAGCTGTTAATAGCTATTAAGCTATTAAGCATAGTTACAAAAAAAATCTTATATGCCATCTTCAATTTACCAGTTCTAATCCTCTTACACTACCACATATCTAGGGGGCACGGTGGCGCAGCAGTAGAGTTGCTGCCTTACAGCGAATGCAGCGCCGGAGACCCGGGTTAGATCCTGACTACCTGTGCTGTCTGTATGGCGTTTGTACGTTCTCCCCGTGACCTGCGTGGGTTTTCTCTGAGATCTTCGGTTTCCTCCCACACTCCAAAGACATACAGGTTAATTGGCTTGGTAAATGTAAACATTGTCCCCAGTGGATATAGGAGAGTGTGGGGATCGCTGGTTGGCGCGGACCCGGTGGGGCCGAAAGGGCCTGTTTCCACGCTGTATCTCTAAACTAAACATTAGATGATTATGGCAAGCCATCTCATTATTTCCCTGAACAACTTGAAATAAAAACTATTGAAACCTACACTTACCTGCAAAAGCACAGCCAACCATTTCAATACATCAATTCTCATACCTTTATCATTCTACTTTGAACAAGATTTTGCTGGCATCCGCTCTACCTTGCCAAATACCACACAAATTTCCCATTAAATTCACTAGTTTAGATTTGCATTTTTAAACATTTTTGTCCCGAGTACCGTAATCTCTTATTCGCTAGCTCATTATTCAAATGTAAGTAAAATATTTAAGTTAAGTGCCTTTCTATTTTCATACTTTCCCTTTGCCAGAATTTTCCTCTTCCCTCCCCCTCTCAACTTGCCAAATTTACTTTGCATGTTATTTTGTTTTCCTCATCATATTCTCTTCTTTCTGCCTGTGTCCAAAATCTATCCTTAAAGCACATTATACAATTTATTTTCCTATTATTCTCTCATTCTATTTTAGCCTTGCTTCATTGAAATGAGAGGTGTTTAGGAAATCCTTTTCCATTTTTCATTATTTCTTGCCTTTGTCACCATTAACCTGAACCTTGTACCCAAGTGTCATCCCACTGACTCTTGGTCATTTTCCAGCACCAGATCCAGCAAATATGCTTCGCAATTGAGTTGAGAACATGCGGATCAAGGAAGCTTTGAAAATATGAGGCTGATTTTCTGTGGAGGATTGCTTGTTCATGACTTAACATGGTAATATCAGAAGTGATAGTGCAAATGAAGCAAATGTTGACTGTATAAGGGGAGAAGGATGGGATGGGGTGAAGATGAAATCAGAGGAAAATAGTAGAGAAAAAATCCTTTTTCATTTGTATCATTTTTAAACTTCATAAGCATAACAATTTCATTTCAGAAAATATTTTAATTTACCTTTTGCCCTCCACCTGCTGGACGTTGACTGATGTATTCTGGGCCTAATCGCCTCTGCAATGCACTCTGGATTGCTTGATATTCTTCAGCTGTATATTGGTACTATAATGAAGAAAACTAATTGAATTAATTTGGTAGAGTTCAGATACTTTATGCATTCTGTGTTGAAAGAAACAAGCTTCATTTCACTTTATTTTTTTTAATCTAATGCCTTAGAAAACAACAGCATTATGTACTGCACAAATGAATTAGAGGACTGTGGTCATATATTTAATCTGAAATTCACCCCAAATTAAATGACCTTAATAATTGGTCTTTAGATTGATACATCGGATCTTGTGATGCCTGTTAAGAGACTTGTTTCTATAGAGCAAAATTTGAATCAAGCAATTGCTGCTTGGTTATTCTCGAAAAAAGGATGAGCTTCATTCACGATTAAATAATTTACAAATATCCACCTTTTTGCAGGGTGATCTAAAAATATTGCATCAACACACTGGCTGGGTATAAAAGCTTCATAATTCAGGGAAACAGTCCTTTGAAAGCAGTCTTGAAGAGGGTCCTGGCCCAAAACATCATCTGTCTATTTCTTTCACTGATGCTGCCTGACCCACTAACGACTCCAGCAATTTTTTTTTTTACAATGAAAGTATTGTACATGTTCAGAAAGGAAATCACCTAAACTCGATTAAGTTGTAATTTCATTTTTGTGACCAATGGTGGCGCTGGAGCACGGCAGTTCTGAATCTTTGCATTACATGAGAACAAAATCTGCCATTAAAATGGGAACAAAAATTTTGTCACTGTAATAGATAAAACTATTCTCTATTCCACAACTACACTTCAGGTGAAGAAGAGATTTGGGTTGTGGCACAAGAATCTGCAGATGCTGGAATCTGGTGGGTATTAGGGAACAGGGGGCAGTAAAAGGAAAATGGGGAACCCAGAGTAGGGAGGAATAAGTGATGAGCAGATGGAGGAGGGGAAAGGAAATGGGTGACGCTGGCAGGCAGAGTTGAAAAAAAATGTACAGGAGAGTAGGGGCAGCTAGATAGATGTGAAGGATGGGGGTTTTGGGCACTCAGGCGGGACAGAATTTGTGAACTCAACCTTTAAATTCATTGCAGGACTGTTTTACAATACACAGTATTGTTTAACATGTTAAACAGCAAATATGGAGCTGTGTCGCAGTTGTTTGCGAACTGGACACGAAAAGCTGCAGTTCCTTCTATGCACGGGACTGTAGTTTAAAACAGCAGCTGTACAAATCGTCTAAGAGTTTGTCAGGCTATATTTGTATTGTGTCTATGTGGCAAGTTGGCGTCCATGGGATACAGAGGCCGACTCGGGACTTTCGACAAGAACTGAAACCTTTACCTCATACTGTGAGCGAATGGAAATGTTTTTTATTGGAAATTACATTATGCAGCTGAAGAAACAGAGGATGCTGATCAAGTGCAGGTAAGAGCACAAAACAAGGCCATCCAGGAATGAAAGAAAGCCATTAGGGTTGGTATTGTACATCGCATCACATGCATATGCTCAGCTAAATGTTGATCGTGAGAGTCAACAGTACCTCACAATAAACACACACATGAGGCTTTATTCATACACAAAACCGCCCTACGGTGTGAAGTCAGCACCAAAAATCTTCCAAGCTACAATGGACAAGATTCTGTAAAGAATATCACATTGTTTGAGCAATCAAGATGACTTGCTGATTGCAACTACTACTGAGGAGAATCTGGATATACTCAGTGAAGTGTTGAAACGGCTTGATCACAATATAAAGTTGAAAAGCCAACGTGCATTGTTACAGACCGTAGTGTGTCTTGGTTTGAAAGTGGATCAATGTGGACTCCAACCAGTGAAGGAAAAGATTGAAGCTATAGCAAATGCACCAACACCACAGAATGTGTCTCAACCTCGCTCCTTCCTGTGAATGGCACAGTATTACTCACGTTTCTTATCCGAGTTAGCCACAAAGCTAGCTCCTCTTCACAAGTTGTTGAACAAGGATAAAAAATGGGAATGGTCCAAAAAGCAACAAAATGCTTGCATGTAAGAAAAGCTTGACCAGTGATGCATCACCTGTTCACGACGATACAAATAGCAAGTTGAAGTTGGCTTATGATGAATCTAGTTGTGAGGTAGGAGCTGTGATTTCACATGTAATGGAACATGGACAAGAAAAGCCTCTAGCATTTGTATCAAGCATACCTACCAAGAATGAGCGTAATTATGCACAATTCCAGAAGGAAGCCCTTGGTATCGTCTTTGGGATCAAGAAATTCCAACAGTATCTGTTGGGTAGGAAACTCACCCTGGTTACTGATCATAAGCCACTTCTAGCTATTCTTGGTCCTCAGTCAGTAATACCTACAATGGCAGCCTTGTAGGTATTGGGTATCGCAGCTCAAAAGAAAATGCTATCCGTGATGCGTTTGCCTCATGAAGAATCAGATGTGGGCACTGAAGGTGCTATCTACGTCACTGAAGCAGTGGACAATGACTTTCCAGTCACACCAGCTGAAATTGCTGCTGAAACTCAAAAGGATACAGGGCTAAAAGAAGTGAATAACAAACTTTGTGTGGATGGTCAGAAATAAAATTATGTACTAATGAACTAAAACTTTATCACAATGGACGACATGAACTGTCATGTGAGCAAGTGTGCATTAAATGGGATCACAGGGTAGTAGATCTCACAATCACAATAATACTTGTAATGGCAGTTTCTATACCTTCTCAAAGTCCAACTTCGATAGTCATTACTGCTCGGGGATGTGGTGAAGATATAGCTTACGCACACACCGCACATAGGTATAGCAGGCAGTGAAGAAAGCCAATGGAATGTTGGCCTTCATAACAAGGGGAGTTGAGTATAGGAGCAAAGAGGTACTTCTGCAGTTGTACAGGGCCCTAGTGAGACCGCACCTGGAGTACTGTGTGCAGTTTTGATCTCCAAATTTGAGGAAGGATATTCTTGCTATTGAGGGCGTGCAGCGTAGGTTTACTAGGTTAATTCCCGGAATGGCGGGACTGTCATATGTTGAAAGACTGGAGCGACTAGGCATGTATACACTGGAATTTAGGATGAGGGGTTCTTATCGAAACGTATAAGATTATTAAGGGGTTGGACACGTTAGAGGCAGGAAACATGTTCCCAATGTTGGGAGAGTCCAGAGCAAGGGGCCACAGTTTAAGAATAAGGGGTAGGCCATTTAGAACTGATGAGGAAAGACTTTTTCAGTCAGAGAGTTGTGAATCTGTGGAATTCTCTGCCTCAGAAGGCAGTGGAGGCCAATTCTCTGAATGCATTCAAGAGAGAGCTAGATAGAGCTCTTAAGGATAGTGGAGTCAGGGGGTATTGGGAGAAAGCAGGAACGTGGTACTGATTGAGAATGATCAGCCATGATCACTTTGAATGGCGGTGCTGGCTCGAAGGGCCGAATGGCCTCCTCCTGCACCTATTGTCTATAGCAAAAACGAATCTTCCAAACGCTGTTTCTTGATTAATTGGTCTTTATTGAAGTAGCACAAATCAAAAGAATAATTCATAGCTTATCATTCTTCTCAACTGTTTCCTCTTCAAACAACACATTTGTTACCATGTGGTCGTTACCGTGTGGTCAAAAACTGTTTTCTCTCCATCCTCCGAGACTAAACTGACCCCCAATCTCTGTGACTACGCTAGCCTCTTCAGATGTAGACACATCCCTCTACGTATCAAATCCCACCTTCCAAATTACAGACAGAAACTAGAAATATTAAACATGGCCATAATATAATAATAGTAACTAATTTAAGCGTAAATGGCTCCTACAACTTTATTAGCCAAGTATGTTTTGCAACATACGAGGAACTTCATTTGCCATGCAGTCATAACAATAAAAAGCAACAGGACACACAAAATCAATTTTAACAAGAACATCCACCACTGTGACTCCTCCACATTCCTCACTGTGATGGAAGGCGAAAAAACGTTCAATCTTTCCCTTCTTTGCACTCCAGCGGTCGGGGGCCTCTAACCTTCCGTTGACGGGGTGATCTTGACTCCCGTAGCCCGCGGCGGGCCTTCCTTGCCGGGGCAATCCAGCTACTGCATCCGGGGGGGGGGTGGTGGTTCTCACCTCCCCCGCGCCAGGCGATCTACTAGTCCCAGTCGGGACTAGTCGAACGTCATGGGGCTTTTGGAGCTCCCGACTGCTCAGACCCGAGACTGCGAGCTCCTTGATGTTAAAGTCCGCAGGCCACGGTTGTAGAGTCGATCCAGGCAAGGGATCGCTCGCTCAGATGCAAGTCCAAGCCCCGCGGGGGCTCAAAGTCAGTCCCAGGCAAGGCTGCAGCTCCACGATGTTAGGCCGCAGAGCGACCGGAGATACGACCCGCAGCTGCGGCTTGCCTGCAGTCCGTCTGTCTTTTGTGTTTTTTGTTGTTTTTGTCTGAATTGTAGTTTTAATATGGTGTAGGGTTTGTATGTTATGTTTGGGGTGGGGGGTGTGTGGGTGGGAGGGAGGGAACGGGAACTGTAAAATTCTCTCTCCCGAACGGAGACGCGACCTTTGTTTCTGTGTCGTGTCTCCGTTCCCGTTGCGGCCTACCATCGGCCATGCACCTAGGACCACCTGGGGCTCTGGTTCGCAGAGCCCGCGGCCCGGACTCACCACCTGCGGCGCTGGCCGCCTTCGGATGCTGCGGGAGCGGCTGCGACTCGTCTCCGGAGGCTCCGGCGCGGGCGGCGTGGACGTCGGAAGCCCGCAGGCCCCTGGATGGGGGCCGACATCGGGAGCTCCGGCAGCGGCAGAGGCAGCGTGTTCGCCCGTCCCGAATCGCAGGGCTTGGGTCAGCCCGCCACGGACCTTTCACCGTCCGGCGCGGCCTGGAATAGGCCGCGGGATTTTTCACCACCCCCCAACGGGGGCTTCAATGTCGGGAGCCCCGACCGCCCCGACAGGGCAACTACAACAGCCTGACTGCGGGACAAGACGGCAGGGGAAGAGAAAATACATTCTGGCCTTCCATCACAGTGAGGAGTGACTGGAGGAGACTCACTGTGATGGATGTTTCTTTTTGTTTGGAGTTAGTTTGTGATTGTATGTGTTATTGCATTTTTATTGATTATTCTTATTGGTCTTATTGTTCAACTGCGGGTAATGTTTCATTTCACTACACATTTATGTGCATGTGACAAATAAACGACTATTGACAAAACAATCGCACCTCCGGCAAGGTAAGAGATTGAAAAAAAAGTTTCCCCCTCCCCCACATAAAACAAACCAGAGAACATTTGCACAAACATTTAAAACTTACCAAAAATAACAAAAAAAGTTTGAAAATTACAGACTGTAGGCGAGGTAGCCACAGTGCAGCGCCCCCTAGTGGCAAGATTGGGTGGCAAGTACCCAGTTGTTAAAGACAAAGATTACTTCTAGAACTCCATAGTGAACACGTAGGTATTGTAGGAATGAAGTCTACAGCCAGAAGCTGCATTTATTGGCCAGGATTGGACAATGACATAGAAGCAATGGCAAGCAAATGTAGCACCTGTCAGAGTTGTAGAAGTAGGCCTACCGAAACCCCTTTGCTAACATGGTCTTGGCCTACTAGACCTTTTCAGAGGGTTCATGCGGATTTTTGTGAACATGGGAATAATAATTTTCTTGTTTTGGTAGATAGCCACTCAAAGTGGATTGAGGTGGTACATGCAAGTACAAATACAACAGAAAGAACCATAGATGCATTGTCGTCTTTGCGTGTCATGTCTTACCTGAAGAGCTTGTCTCTGACAACGGCTCCCAATTTTGTGCTGCACCGTTCCAAACTTTCATGAAGCTAAATGGTGTCAAGCATACCTTAGTGCCAACTTACCATCCGGCATTTAATGGCGCAGCCGAAAGGTCAGTCAGGATAATCAAAGAAACTCTCAAGGATCAAGTTCTTGAAGGTAATTCAAAATTCAGTATATCACAGCGGCTAGCTAGTTTCTTACTGAAATATCGTACCATGCCACAATCTACCACAGGGTATACGCCAGCTGAAGTTCTCATGAAAAGAAGGCTCAGAATTAGACTGAGTTTGATTCTGCCTAACCTGTCTCCTAAGGTTGAACGCATACAATCTGATCAGAAACGTCATTATGGTGGAAGTAAAAAAGAACGTAGGTTCAATACACATGATCAGGTTCGTGTTCTCAGCCCACCTTACAAAGTAAACAACTGGGAGGTGGGAACAGTTAAAGTGTGTGGTATCAGGAGATACTGGGTAGAATTTGGAGGATGTTAGAAGTGTGCACACAAACCATATGATCCCAGCAAGGGATGCACAAGAGCAGAGCATACACGAAGAAGCAGATCTGTCAGACTTCGGTATTATTCCAAGTTCAGATGTAAGATCAGAATCTACAAAGAAAGTTGAGACAAAAGGTAAATGATCTTGAACTTGATGTTCCTTCAGAACCATAACCTGACACTCCCCATAAACCACTCAAGAGATCAGAAAGAGTGCGTAAACCAGTTGTCAGATTAAATTTATAAAATTATTCTTGTTTGTCTAATTTACGTTATTTTACTTTCTAAAGGGAGATCAGTGTAGTGTATATAATAGTGTATATAATGGTAACTGTAACTTTAAGAACTGAGTACCACAATGGTGTGATTTGTGTCATGCGATATATTTATTATCTTATCAGTCTTCATGAATATGTGTGAGTATGCGCGGTGTACTTTTGTAAAATAAAAAAGACCCACACTGGCAACAGCGTTTACTGAAAACCTGTGCTTTGTTTTGTATCTGCATGCTAAAGCCGTAACATCTTACAGGGGTGGAGTGGAATTCACTGGAGATGGTCTTTGAGGGGAGGATGCTCCTCAATCTACGGAGCATCTTGGACAATACAGCTCCATGACACATTGGTCAACCTGAGGAGCAACAGACTGGTTCCAAGATGCAGCACAGAACGCCACAGAGATCCTTTTTCCCTGTCGCTATCAAACTGTACAACTGCTCCCCCTTCTGTCGTGGGCTGGACTGACTCCCCTTCCCCCTCCCTCCCGAATCTTTGCACATCCCCAATCCTGGACTTTCCACTCGTCACTTTAATTTCATGTTTCAAGTATCTTGTTGCGTTTTATGACTGTTGACAGACCAATTTCCCTCCTGGGATAAATAAAGTTCTATCGTATCTATACAAGAGCAAGCGTCAGTTTAAGTAGATCGATAAAGCAGGTGACAATCGGGGTTGTGAAGTAACACCGATGGCATCTCATTCAGCAACGAACACAAAACTACATTCACAAGCAGCTGCACGGGAGTCACGAACTGGATGAGTGAGTAAACGTGAACACAAAGACAGACACAAAATGTGTGGAAAGGAACCACAGATGCTGGTTTACACCGAAGATAGACACAAAATGCTGGAGTAACTCAGCGGGTCAGGCAGCATCTCTGGAGAAGGAATAGGTATGAAGAAGAGTCTCGACCCAAAACGACAAGCATTTTTTCTCTCCAGAGATACACCGTAGACAATAGGTGCATAGGTGCAGGAATATGCCAATCGGCCCTTCGAGCCAGCACCGCCATTCAAAGTGTAAGAAAATAACTGCAGGTGAAGGTACAAATCGAAGGTACTTATTCACAAAATGCTGGAGTAACTCAGCAGGTCTCTCCTGAGATGCTGCCTGACCTGCTGAGTTACTCCAGCATTTTGTGAATAAATACCCGCCATTCAATGTGATCATGGCTGATCATCCACAATCACTACCCCGTTCCTGCCTTTTCCCCATACCCCTTGATTCCGCTGACCCTGAGAGCTCGATCTAACTTTCTTTTGAATGCATCCAGTGAATTGGCCTCCACTGCCTGACCCGCTGAGTTACTCCGGCATTGTGTGTCTGTCTTTAGAATTGGTGACGTTTCGGGTCGAGACGCTACTTCAGACTGAGTGAGGCACGTTTGAACCACAGCAGTGTCACTCACCTGCCCGAAACATATGGTGGGGTTGTGGAGAGCGAACTGATCTTTCCCTTCAGACATCCCAGCCCTTTCAAAAACTCAGTTAACCGCCAAGCCACGGAAGAGCTCTCTCTCTCGCGGCCGAAGACCAATCAGGAAGGCCCATCTCCCGCAGTGAATGCCGAGCGGAAGGACCGGGCGAGGGAGACATCTTGCATCGTGAGGAGGCCGGCCACCGCGAAGGACGCTGGGAGTGAGGTCGAGCGGCCCTTTGCTCTGGAGCAAAGATACTAGAGGAACAAGATAGACCACTCGACCCTAAAAACCGGAGTACGTCATGGCGCCATTTTAGTAGGCAGAAACTTGCTGAAACATTTAAAAACAAAAATAACAAAAATCTGTGAATTGATAGATGAGATATATTCTGCATTTTTATGGTATCATCACACACTGTTCCCCCAAAACACTGATTACATTGCGAGAGGCATAGCGAACGACAAGTTCTGCTTATTAAAATGGCGAACGTTATGCTCCTTTGCGTACTGCACTTCAGCACAGGCGATTTCAACGGAGTGGTTCACCTTGTTCCTCTAGTATCTTTGCTCTGGAGTGTGGATGAGCGAGGCAGGCTGGGAAAAAAAAGTCGTCGAAAAAAAATTGACGTGGTGCCTGAGGGAGGGTTTACGTCAGGAGAAGCGCCTCTGTGAAAAAAAAATGGTACTTAAAGAGGGACTGAGGAAGAAGGGGTCCGAAATATCTTAAATAACATCGAGCGAACCGCTTTGTTATTTGGCCGAGGCGATTCCAGCGACAGGTGAGTACGTGCCGTGGAGAACAACAGTGGGCGGCGCGTTTAACTGTCACCAAGGTGGAGGGTCGGTGTCTGCGGCTCCATGCCGTGGGCAGAGGAGAGCTGAGGGCTTTGGCATCAAGTGGGGATGACTCCAAGTGTCAGCTCTTCCCTCATCGACGTGGACATTGCCTGCACGCAATTCCGATAGCCACATAAGGCAAGTTTTGCCGTGGAAGAGGAGCTGTATCGCGTTTTGTTTTTCTGAGTGATATTAATCTGCCTCACTTTTTCGGATTCCCGCTCCCCTCTCCGGTTTGTTTCTGATGGGAAAATGTCATTAATGATATTAATTGTCTTCAAAAGTCCTCCCAAGGATGGAGATCGCACAATGGTTGCTCAGTTAGGTTGATGATCGAGGTAGGTGAGGGGGATGATGTCATTAACCACAAGAGTGAAGACTAAGTGATTTGTCTGAACCCCGTCATGAAGCTACTTCTGTTTATATAGCTTTCTGAACACCCACTGGCATTTAACTAGAAAAGTAACAGGATTCTGGGAAAGATGTTCGAAATATTTGGGTGGATTTAGCTTTAAAGAGATGGGTGTGTAAAGGGAGATAGAACGGTTAGATTTCAAGAGGAGAGTTTAGTACTTTCAAAGCTGAAATGACAGATGGACAGGATAATGTTACAGAGGTTATATTAGTGGTAGTAATAATGTTGGTGAATAATCAAAATCCAGAATTGAATGTAGTGGTCTTGTGAAAAGTTAAGTCTGGAGAAGATGACAGAAATGGGAAAGGGTGCAGCTATATTTGACTAGAAAACAAAGATTAGATTTTAAATTTGATTCATTTTTTATAAGATGCCCAATTAGGATGTGATGGATATTTAGGTACCATTTGAGTTTATGGAATTTGAAAAGGGAGGCTGGTCTGGCTTGTGTTGGAATTGTGAACAATAGAGGTAGATGAGAGTTTTAACTGGATCAGGAGTGACATATGGGGTCGGTTAATTTTGGAGGTCAAAATAGGGAATTGTGGTGATTATTAAGAGAGGTAGTCACATGTTTAGTGGTCAAATTTAACACGATTGTTATGAACAATCTGGTTCATTTCAGTTAAGTGGATGAAATTGCTGTGAACAGAATTTATTACGGAAACAAAGGCTGGATCTTAATATTTTCGTGGAGGAAATTTCCAAGCATTGAATTCTTAAAATCAGATAAATAATAAGATGAATTAGCAAAGGTGGAGGGGTGAGGGGATACAAGATTTTAACTTGCGTCTGATTGAAAATCAGATTAGTTTAGTGTCATCTATGTCAGGGTGCAGTGAAATTCCTTATTTGTGTAAAGTTCAGAGGGTAAACAGTATACATACTGATGGTAGATATAGCGATAAATATATGTGGAAATTGACATTATTAAAAGATTATGCAGATGGAAAAAAATAGAAGGCAATTGAAGTTAGATAGTGAACATTTATGGTAACTGATTTAAAATACACATGGTAACTGGATGCAGTATTAATGAAATTGATAAGCGTTTGGACAAAAAAGACTGAGGGAGGTGGGGACCTGATGGAAAAGTGAATATATGTTTGAGGATCAGATGTGATCTTACCAAATGACAACAGACACAAAGGGCAATATTATTGAATCCTACTTTCTGTTTCTCATTTTAATAAGAATAGAATCAGGCAAGTGACGTACAGCTTTGCTGGACAATGTTTGAGAAACACACATAATTCATTTTGTCAAGGATAAGGAGAGTCACTTTATCATTGTCATCGTCAAGTTTGAGATGGATTGTAATTTGATTTGTTATTGAAGTGAACATGGTGTGCTTGAGTGTATAATTTTTAAATATTCAAGTAACTAATTTCTGTTGGGATAATGGTGTGAATGGTGGCTATTAGTCACAATAGTATGCCATTTAAAGTAATAATTACATCAAATCTATTCGGAACGAACACTAGAAATTGTCATCTGTACAATTTATTAATACAACTTGAACAATTTTAATTGTCTGCTGGCTGATTAAAAAAAATCAATCTTAATGTTCCTTGGCCTTGTTCCCTATTGACTTACAGTCTGATAGTGTATAAATGTTAGTCAAAGACTAATTGGCTAACACCTGGAATTCTCCCTTTTTAAGATATCAATACTCGTGAATTCACTAAAGTATTTGTAGATTTCCACACAGTTCGTAAAACTCATGATGGCTGGTGGTTGACAAATATTTGCTTCTGTCTCATAGCAACAATTTCTTTTTAAAGTGAATTTTAACTATTAAGTCGAAGGTCACCAAATGCATTGAGCCTATCTTGCTCAGAACTGATGAGTGATGCCCATTGTAAAATCATGCATAATTGAGAAATACAAATAAACCATATTCTTTGGAACACTTCTCAATATTCTTTAATTTTCTTTTTCTTTCTCATACTTTCATCTCCATTCCTTTCCAAGGTACAATTCTATAACTAGCTATTATTGCATCAATGCCATGTGAATGATTGTTGTTTGTCTTAAGTGTTGAACTGTAAATTGAAAGATCATTTTATTACCGACAATGTAATACAATTTAAACACATCCTCAATGTCTGTTTCCAGCAACAATTACTGCAAAGGAGTTTGGAATGGAAAACCTACACCAATTTCCATTTGTAATACTTTGATTGTTTAGCTACGTTAAATTGGCAAATGTTAGTGGAAAAAGTCTGATATTTTGCTTTTATTTTGCTTGAATATTTATAGGATAATCTATAGGGCGATCATGATAAATTGACCGAGTTGTCCTGAATATATTGTCAATCGCCACATAATTTTAAAGCTTCATACAAAGATGAAAGTTTAACTGTGGTTGTGATAAAACTTGAATAAAAGAATTTAACTGCATGCCAATCTCCCATCAATGACATCCATGTCCATAAGTGCCAAAGAAGAACTTCCTCCTGGGGCCGAATCAAGCTGGGTTGAATGGAAATGCCTCAACAGGCACTGGTCGTTGTAAAGCGACTCTCAAGAAGTGGGGTTATATAGACACTGAAGACGTCATCTGCATATGTGGCACTGAACCACAAACTATGGAGCACCTATTGAGATGTCCTCTATTGGAGCACAAATGCAAAGCTGAGGACCTCGCAGAGAACAATGATACTGCTAAGAGTTGTGAATAAATCGATTTGTACCAGCATCTGCAGTTATTTTCTTATATTGCTAAGAGTTGTGTTCAGTTGTGGCTGAAACACAGTATCTAGCCTGTGTGGACACGATAAGAAGACGACTGCATTTTTTAGCTATTGAGGTTCTATTTCGATTAAAAAACAGAAAATGCAGGAAATACTCAGAAGGTTAGGCTATGTTTGTGGAAAGAGAAATAGAGTTAATGTTTCAAGTCAAAGACCCTTTGTCAGAACTGTTCTAATGAAGGGTGTTCGACCTGAAATGTTATCTGTTTCTCTTCCCGGAGATGTGGCCTGACTTGAGCAATTCTGGTACTCTCTATTTTATTTTTCTGGCATCTCCAATTTTTATGATTTTCTGTTTCAAAAGGAGTGTGAAATATTGAAAAATGCTAAATAGCAATGGAGGTGTGCTTTGTTGATGAGAAATTGATTTTTTTCTCTTTGTAATGTAGATTATTTTGTTTTTGCGCAGATTTGACTAAAATCAGATGATTGCATGCTTTGCACTTCAGGTAAAATTAAATTGCGAAGTTCCTGCTGTAAGGGCATCAATACTTGTTGGTTTGGCTATTAAGTTAGTGGGGAAATTACTGTGTTGCAGTTATGCAGAGGTGTCCTCCGTTGGCTAAAGATAGTTGTTTATATATAATGAGAATATCCGTTTGTCAGAGATCTAATGGGAACAATCCTTCTATCTCGATAAGACTGAGGCAATATATGAGAAAATTAAGATTTTCAAAGCCAGTGGCAACTTGTTGATAGCAGAGCATCAGCCATGGACTCTTCCCAAGATCATTGTGATTGTGAAGGTGTAAGAAAATAACAGCAAATGCTGGTACAAATCGAAGGTATTCACAAAATGCTGGAGTAACTCAGCAGGTCAGGCAGCATTTCAGGAGAGAAGGAATGGGCAATGTTTCGGGTCGAGATCCTTCTTCAGACTGATGTCAGGGGGGCGGGACAAAGGAAGGATATAGGTGGAGACAGGAAGATAGAGGGAGAACTGGGAAGGGGGAGGGGAAGAGAGGGACAGAGGAACTATCTAAAGTTGGAGAAGTCAATGTTCATACCGCTGGGCTGCAAGCTACCCAAGCGAAATATGAGGTGCTGTTCCTCCAATTTCCGGTGGCATTGGAGGAGGCCCATGACAGAAAGGTCAGAGTAGGAGGGGGAGTTGACCCGGGAGATCAGATTGGCTAAGGCGGACTGAGCGAAGGTGGTGAGCGAAACGATCACCGAGCCTACGTTTGGTTTCGCCGATGTAAAGAAGTTGACATCTAGAGCAGCGGATGCAATAGATGAGGTTGGAGGAGGCGCAGGTGAACTTCTGTCTCACCTGGAAAGACTGTTTGGGTCCTTGGATGGAGTTGAGGGGCGGAGGTAAAGGGACAGGTGTTGCATCTCCTGCGGTTACTGGGGAAAGTGCCTGGGGATGGGGTGGTTTGGGTAGGAAGGGACGAGTGAACAAGGGAGTTACGGAGGGAGCGGTCTCTGCGGAACGCAGAAAGGGGAGGGGATGGGAAGATGTGGCCAGTGGTGGGGTCCCGTTGTAGGTGACGGAAATGTTGGCGGATGATTTGTTGGATACTCTGGCTGGTGGGGTGGAAGGTGAAAACGAGGGGGATTCTGTCCTTGTTACGAATGGGGGGGAGGGGGAGCAAGAGCGGAGCTGCGGGGTGTAGAAGCGACCCTAGTGAGAGCCTCATCTATAATGGAAGAGGGGAAGCCCCGTTTCCTGAAGAATGAGGACATCTCTGATGCCCTAGTGTGAAACACCTCATCCCGGGCGCAGATGCGGCGTAGACGGAGGAATTGGGAGTAGGGGATAGACTTTTTGCAGGAGACAGGGTGGGAAGAAGTGTAGTCCAGATAGCTGTGCGAGTCAGTGGGTTTATAGTAGATGTCAGTCACTAGTCTGTCTCCTGTGATGGAGATGGTGAGATTCAGAAACGGGAGGGAGGTGTCGGAGATAGTCCAAGTATATTTAAGGGCAGGATGGAAATTGGAAGTGAAGTGTATGAAGTCAGTGAGTTTTGCATGGGTACAAGAGGTAGCACCAATGCAGTCGTCGATGTAGCGGAGGTAGAGTTCAGGGATGGGGTCAGTGTACGTCCGGAACAGGGATTGTTCGACGTACCCGACAAAGAGGCAGGCATAGCTAGGGCCCATGCAAGTGCCCATAGCTACGCCTCTGGTTTGGAGGAAGTGGGAGGAGTCAAAGGAGAAGTTGTTAAGGGTAAGAACCAGCTCTGCTAGGCGGAGGAGAGTGTTAGTAGATGGGGATTGGCTGGTTCTACGGTCGAGGAAGAAACGTAGGGTTTCAAGACCATCCTTGTGGGGGGTGGAAGTGTAGAGTGACTGGACATCCATGGTTAAGATGAGGGAGCGGGTGCCTGGAAACCGGAAGTTATCGAGGAGATGGAGAGCATGTGAGGTGTCTTGGACGTAGGTGGGGAGGGATTTGACCAGGGGGGATAGGATGGAGTCGAGGTAGGTGGAAATAAATTCGGTGGGACATGAGCAGGCAGAGACAATGGGTCTGCCGGGATAGTTCTGTTTACGGATTTTAGGTAGGAGGTAAAATCGGGTCGTGCGGGGCTGGGGAACTATAAGTTTGGAGGCATTAGAGGGTAGATCGCCAGAAATGGTGAGGTCCATGTTGGTGCTGATGATAAAGGTCTGGTGTTTGTCGGTGGGGTCATGGTCCAAGGATAAGTAGGAAGATGTGACGTAGAGTTGTCGTCTGGCCTCAGTCCGGTAGCTGGTGTTTACAGTGGTGCTTTTGCTTGGATTTGTTTGTATAATGACAAGCTGATACATGCCATATTTTGCAATAGATCTGTTCCTTCTCAAATAGAGAGCAGTGGTCAGATAAGGCTTAGATTTACCCTGGTATTAATTCTGAAAGCCACAGGCAGAGATAGAGCGCTCATGTGCTGGGCCTTATCTTCCCATTATTTACAAAAATCACATCTGGAGTACTGAAAGAAATGTGCCAATGTACTTCCTGGTTGCAACTGACAATGCATTGCTTTGTTGCTTTTTTGTTGGGGACACGCACTTGATTGCAGTTATCTGTATACTCACTACTGTATATCATTGACTGGACAAATAGTCAGCAATATCTGCAATGTGGTGGGAATAGCATCCTTGGCAGCACATAAAAAAGGTGTGAGATTGTGTAAATACTGACAGGAAGAAATGGTTGGATTATGGTAAAAGTCCATCTTGTTCACTGATATCTGCTTCCTTTACTTGGTCTAGCCGTATCAATTTTATTGACTCTTCAATGCCCTCTAAAATGGCCAACAAGCCAATCAACTATATCAATCTACCTTGTAGAAAAACAATAAGAATACTAGAATGAGCACTTGGCACCACCCAGGAATGGATTTGGAAGGGGAAACATCACATGAACTCTGTTGACTTTGCAAACGTTTGAAGGGTTGTTATCTAAACTGAGAGCTATACTACTGACTAGATCAGTAACATCCCTGCATAATTGTATTTGCACAATCATACCTTGCATCCAACATCACAGCATCCACCATCACGAGATCTGGTGCACACAGTCCTGCCAGAGACTATGGCACAGTGGTGCAAAGCTGGGGAAACATTGTTGTGGGAATCCTCAGCATTGATACCAGCCACAGTCTAATGACGAAGAAAATTACCTTCTGTAACTCGACCCGAAACGTCACCCATTCCTTCTCTCCAGAGATGTTGCCTGTCCTGCTAAGTTACTCCAGCATTTTGTGCCTACCTTTGATTTAAACCAGCATCTGCAGTTCTTTCCTACACAAATTTCCTTCTGTCTTCCTTTTTATGAAATATGCCCTTAATGAACAGCACTTAGAAAAAGCACTAAGAGTAAGAAGAGCACAAAATGTAGTTTGGATTGGGCACAAAATGCTAGACTAACTCAGCGGGTCAGGCAGCAACTCGGGAGAGAGGAATGGGTGATGTTTCGGGTCGAGACCCTTCACCCATTCCTTCTCTCACGAGATGCTGCCTGACCCGCTGAGTTACACCAGCATTTTGTGTTTACCTTCGATTTACGCCAGCATCTGCAGGTTTTTTTTCTTACACCCCAGTGGTATGAACATTGATTTTTCTAACTTCAAATAGTCCTTGCTTTCCCTCTCTTTCCACCCCCTCCCTTTCCCAGTTCTCCCACCAATCTTACAGTCTCCGACTACATGCTTTCTCTGACATCAGTCTGAAGAAGAGTCCCGACCTGAAACGTTACCCATTCCTTCTCTCCGGAGATGCTGCATGTCCCACTGAGTTACTCCAGCATTTTGTGTCCACCTTTGATTTCAACCAGCAACTGCAATTCTTTCCTACACTACTTGCTCAAACTGTTTTTCAGTTTGGGTTGCCCTGACTTAGACAGGTTTCTATTCTTTCCAATATTAATACATTTGATCTGCTGTTTCTTTTTGCAGATATTTCCCCATCCTTTTATCCATCTGTCTTTATTCATTTGCCGGAACTTGTCCCAACACGTTATTCTTGATTAAATTTTAAAACAAACTGATTAGAAAGTGGTTTAGGACATATTGGAGATACTTGGCCTCTGCCACATAATTTCTTATGCAGTTGTTTATCTTTAAACCAATTAATTCACTTAAAATTCTTTGCTTATTCATGCTCCAAAAATGGAGCTTTTACTTTGAATTTTACACTGCTGCTTCTGAGGCCACTATGTAATTTATCCAAGTGGCATCTGATTTCGAAAAATACAACTTATGCTAGAATTTATACCACTAGTCTACCAAGAAAAATATATTCCCAGCATCATGGAAGGAATGCTTGATTATAAATTGCATCTACTTAGTAGGTCTTGAGACTTTGAGACATTCATTGATTTAAGTATATTTCTGGCCCATTTATCATCTTCAACAAGCAGGGCATACAACTCCTTTGTCTAAAATCTGTCATGATGGTTCCAATTCATGCATCAGTGGCTTTGGTTGATTGATCACGCATTCCAGTGTGGGTTTTGTATTAATTGTTGTTTGAAAGTTCTCTGAGATTTGCAGAAGGCACTTCTGGAATAATTTTCATGGCAAGGGTTAATCACAGTTTGAGGAGCTGGTTGATAGATATAGGTGCCATTGAAAGAGATTTGGAGTAATTCTGTAGGTACAAGGGAGACTGCAGATTCTGGAATTGGAGCAAAAGAGTCGAGCAACATCTGTGGGGGAAATGAACAGTTGATATTTCGGGATGTGACCCTGTAAGTGCAGTCCTGATGTAGAATCACAACCCAAAAATGTTGATAGCCTCCTCCCCAGTTGCTGGTTGACATGCTGAATTCCTCCAACGGTTTTTATTTGCAAGAGTAATTCCATACACGTATAGCAGATTTGTGTAACATGGGTCATGCTGTCCTGTGTACAGGGGCAACAGCAAACCATTTTTTCTTAAATGCAACTGAAATAAAGATGCTTTTTTGACAGATCATCAGGTTGGAATGTTGGCTCTCTCTACACTGCATGACTGAGTAGTTCCTGCACGTTCTTTTTAGATTGTAAAAAGTCCCAATATTTATTTTCCTCCATGTGCCATTCTTCAATAGCCAGCTTCTGCCTAATATATAAAACTCTAACTTGCCATTAACATTGAGAATGTAGATTGTACGTACTTTCTAAAGTCTTAGCTTGCTGGATTTTCTACTGCAAAATTTGCAAGAAATCTAGCCTGCCTATGTTATCATATCCACACTTATCAGGGAAATTGCCCAGCTGGTTAAGTAACTAGTTGATGTTTTGTTCTTCAAAACAATACTTTAATCACTTGAGTGTCTGTTGCTGGTTTTAATTGGTAAAAAATGCTGTTATTTTAATCTTTGGTTAATTGAAAAAGGGCATGCCAGAATAAATAAATTGGCAACTATTTATTTCACATCAGTTTTTAATTTCAGTTTATAATCAATGCACTAGTCTCAATGCAATATTCCTTTAAGAATATAACAGAAGTGTGATTTAAAATAAATCTTTTTTGGCATGCAGATATTACTGGTAAGGCTCCACCTTGGATTGTTACAGTCTTTCTCATAAAGGTACTCGCCCATTGCTGTATGGTATGAAGTTCCAGGAGTTGGATCCAGTGACTATGAAGAAATATCAATATTTTGCAAACTAAAGATGGTGTGTGAGTTGGGGTAGTAGGGGGAGAGCGTGGAAGGGGAGGGAAGGAAACCTAAATAGAATTGAATATTATTGAAACACAAAGTCCTCGAGCAACTGAAATTTTTTGAGATTAAGTCGTGCGGCAAATCCTGCGGCATTGTGCAAGGGGCTGGCTTCCAACAACTATTACAATCTTTTTGTGCCGATGTGATATAAACCATGGGAATCTTTTTGCCATGATTCCCATTGATTCTAGTTTTATCAGAGCACCATGAAATCACTTGCTGAAGTAGGCCTTGATGGCAAGAACATCAATCACTTCCATTTGGGGCAACATAAACCTTAAGTGCTACTGTTAAGTTGTTGCCATGTTCCAAAGCCTTAGTTTTCAGTGTGCTTGTGCATTACGTGGTTTCAAGTTATCTTCAGATAGGCTCCTATGACAGTGATAATCTCGGGAGGAAGCAGAGATGGATCAGCCACTTAGTATTTGCAAATGCTTCAGTCTTGTCTTTGGCACTCATATTTTGCTGTAATTGACGATGGGAATGGTCCTCCCCCTCCTGTTAGCTGTTAAATTAATTTGGTGTTCGCTGTCAACAGTCGCATTTTATTCCATGGCAGCCTGCAACATGACCCGGCATATCCTTAACTCTATTACTAGCATGTCAGGATGTCAAGTCTGGTTCAGTGAAGAGTGCAGAAGCCAATACTAAAAAACGAAATACCAGATGTATTTTCAAGCAAAAATGATGTACCGACCGATCTGTGATGCTGCCAATGTGCTAAGCAAAACAAAGCTAAGCGATCTTGCAATCATAAGAAATGATCAAAGGTCTGCAATTCTGTTGCATTAAGTTATGAATGACAGTGGAGAGCCGAGACGGGAATGAGGAGAAAGAAGCTTCAAGAGTATCCTTTTGCACAATGATGGCACAAACCAATATGCAAATGCTAAATTAAAGGCTGGATCATTTTTAATCATCAATCAAAAAATGTAAATAATCATCTTGGCTACTTCTTGAGATCCCCATCAGAGAAATTACTCCAGTCAATTTGATTCACAACACCAGCATCTATCTGTCTTTTTTTTAATCCTACCAAAGCAATCTAAAATCACTTGAAAGGGACTTTGGAGGATCCTCTTAGATCTGGTTGCCTATGGAAATTTATCTCTGTTTTCTGTGGGGTGGCATGCAAATCGTGATTCTTTCCATTGAGTCCACACAGACTTAAGGATGCGGGTTATGAAATCCTGTGTGTTTGTTTCTGTCCTTTAAATCTTTCTTGCTGAAACATTGCAGCTTGCCTCAACCAGCCTAATCCACAAAACAAATGAGGAAACAATCAAAGCTACGTTGTCTCCAGTTCCAAGGTCACATAAATCTTGGTTATCAAGTTGCTGTATGCATGCATGTGTGCACATCAAGAGAGCAATCTGCCAGCTAAAAAAGAGCCACCTCCTTGCAAAGACCCACATTGATGATGAAATTACCCGTTGTTTTGAGTTTTGGTCATCTGAGAGTGTTTGGAAATAAGACTTCTAATAGAGCTCCAGATCTACTCCTCGCATGTATGCTTCAAGGACGTGCTACCCACAGCAGATACTTCAAAGCACTAGAAAGGTACTTTGCTGGACATAGCAAATTATTAAATCCCTCAATCCCATGGCAGGATAAGCAAATCAGTGTCACTATAGTTCCCCTTGTTAACATGCTCAATTATCAAGACTTTAATTACACTCAACTAGCTCTGGTGATAGCCCACATTATTTGCATGACCAACATGACGTTTGCATAACAAAAGTATCTAACATTAACAGTAGGATGCAAATAATTAAATCTCCCTGACCAACAGCACTTCGGAAGTACCAGATGGATTTGGGATCTTTTTAAATTCATTGTTGTTTCACTTTGGACATTCTCTTGCTGACCGAGAGGGACAATTCTAACTTAATTCCTGATATGAGCTATAAATTTGCACTAGGGCTCCTTTTGTTTAGTACCTACTGGTCCAGTCATTCAGTCTGTTGCTTTTCTGAGATATTTGCTTTCTGCTTTATTTTCTAGGTAGCTACTCTAAATGAGGTTATGTTAGACTTGTGTGAAGATTACTTTTATAAAAACAGTCATAAAGGATGGAGACATATAATATTTAAAAGTTAGCCAATCGAATGTTTTATTATGAACTTGGGAAACTATGTAACATTTATTTCTTTAATGCTGCTTTTAACATTTGTACAGATCTTTCCATTGGTAGTAGTGTGACGGAGGAACTGGAGGAAATCCACATTAGGCAGGAAATGGTGTTGGGTAGACTGATGGGACTGAAGGCTGATAAATCTCCAGGGCCTGGTGGTCTGCATCCCAGGGTACTTAAGGAAGTAGCTCTAGAAATTGTGGACGCATTGGTGATCATTTTCCAATGTTCTATAGATTCAGGATCAGTTCCTGTGGATTGGAGGGTAGCTAATGTTATCCCACTTTTTAAGAAAGGAGGGAGAGAGAAAACGGGAAATTATAGACCAGTTAGTCTGGCATCAGTGGTGGGGAAGATGCTGGAGTCAATTATAAAAGACGAAATTGTGGAGCATTTGGATAGCAGTAACAAGATTGTTCCGAGTAGGCATGGATTTACAATAGACAATAGACAATAGGTGCAGGAGGAGGCCATTCGGCCCTTCGAGCCAGCACCGCCATTCAATGTGATCATGGCTGATCATTCTCAATCAGTATCCCGTTCCTGCCTTCTCCCCATACCCCCTAACCCCGCTATCCTTAAGAGCTCTATCCAGCTCTCTCTTGAATGCATTCAGAGAATTGGCCTCCACTGCCTTCTGAGGCAGAGAATTCCACAGATTCACAACTCTCTGACTGAAAAAGTTTTTCCTCATCTCAGTTCTAAATGGCCTACCCCTTATTCTTAAACTGTGGCCCCTTGTTCTGGACTCCCCCAACATTGGGAACATGTTTCCTGCCTCTAACGTGTCCAACCCCTTAATAATCTTATACGTTTCGATAAGATCTCCTTTCATTCTTCTAAATTCCAGTGTATACAAGCCTAGTCGCTCCAGTCTTTCAACATATGAAAGTCCCGCCATTCCGGGAATTAACCTAGTAAACCTACGCTGCACGCCCTCAATAGCAAGAATATCCTTCCTCAAATTTGGAGACCAAAACTGCACACAGTATTCCAGGTGCGGTCTCACTAGGGCCCTGTACAACTGCAGAAGGACCTCTTTGCTCCTATACTCAACTCCTCTTGTTATGAAGGCCAACATTCCATTGGCTTTCTTCACTGCCTGCTGTACCTGCATGATTCCTTTCAGTGACTGATGCACGAGGACACCCAGATCTCGTTGTACGTCCCCTTTTCCTAACTTGACACCAGGCAGATAATACTCTGCCTTCCTATTCTTACCACCAAATTGGATAACCTCACACTTATCCACATTAAACTGCATCTGCCATGCATCTGCCCACTCACACAACCTGTCCAAGTCACCCTGCAACCTCATAGCATCTTCCTCACAGTTCACACTACCACCCAGCTTTGTATCATCTGCAAATTTGCTAATGGTACTTTTAATCCCTTCATCCAAGTCATTAATGTATATTGTAAATAGCTGTGGTCCCAGCACCGAGCCTTGCGATCCCCCTGCCATTCTGAAAGGGACCCATTTATCCCCACTCTTTGTTTTCTGTCTATCAACCAATTTTCTATCCATGTCAGTACCCTACCCCCAATACCATGTGCTCTAATTTTGCCCACTAATCTCCTATGTGGGACCTTGTCGAAGGCTTTCTGAAAGTCAAGGTACACCACATCCACTGGCTCTCCCCAGTCAATTTTCCTAGTTACATCCTCAAAAAATTCCAGAAGATTAGTCAAGCATGATTTCCCCTTTGCATGGCAGATGCAGTTTAATGTGGATACGTGTGAGGTTATCCACTTTGGTGGTAAGAATAGGAAGGCAGAGTATTATCTGAATGGTGTCAAGTTAGGAACAGGGGACGTACAACGAATGTTGGGGGAGTCCAGAAACAGGGGCCACAAATTTGAGGAAGGATATTCTTGCTATTGAGGGCGTGCAGCGTAGGTTTACTAGGTTAATTCCCGGAATGGCAGGACTGTCGAATGTTGAAAGACTGGAGCGACTAGGCTTGTATACACTGGAATTTAGAAGGATGAGAGGGGATCTTATCGAAACATATAAGACTATTAAGGGGTTGGACACGTTAGAGGCAGGAAACATGTTCCCAATGTTGGGGGAGTCCAGAAACAGGGGCCACGGTTTAAGAATAAGGGGTAGGCCATTTAGAAAGGAAATTAGGAAAAACGTTTTCAGTCAGAGAGTTGTTAATCTGTGGAATTCTCTGCCTCAGAAGGCAGTGGAGGCCAATTCTCTGAATGCATTCAAGAGAGAGCTAGATAGAGCTCTTAAGGATAGCGGTGTCAGGGGGTATGGGGAGAAGGCAGGAATGGGGTACTGATTGAGAATGATCAGCCATGATCACATTGAATGGCGGTGCTGGCTCAAGGGGCCGAATGGCCTATTCCTGCACCTATTGTCTATTAAGTAGAATGATTTGGCGGAGCCAATAAATGTTTGATGCCATTGCAAGTGTAAAACTCAAATGTAAAGTGCGCTGTCCATTTATCAGATGGTAATTCCTGCCAAGCTCCAAGGTTAGCAAAAATCTATTTGTTCAATTATACATTCCGCTGTTGTATAGACACCTGCAGTTCTTGACTTCAATCCCATTTGAATATATGTTTGAGTATAAGGAACTGTTCATGCCTCTTGACAAACATTGGCATGACGAACGATCAAATTGGCCTGTTCTCTTGACATAAATGGTGACTTGGATGGTATTGCTTTACATTACCTATAGGGTAGCACGGTGGCGCAGTGGTAGAGTTGATTCCTTACAATGCTTACAGCGCCGAGACCCGGGTTAGATCTGACTGTAGGGAGTTTGTACATTCTTCTCATGACCGCCTGGGTTTACTTCGAGATCTTTAGTTTCATCCCACAATCCAAAGACGTACAGGTATCTAGGTTAATTGGCTTGGTGTATGTGTAAATTGTCCCTAGTGTGTGTAGGATAGTGTCAATGTGAGGGGATTGCTGGTCTGTGCGGACGCTGTGGGCTGAAGGGCCCGTTTCCACACTGTATCTCTGAACTAATCTAAACTAATTACCTGAAAACTGTAATGGACTGGCATATGACATGGTTATTTCAGCCTCATTATTAACATTGGCCGCTGCAGCCGTGCAAAGCATATGGCAGTGGCCTTCATATTGACACTTCTAATGTGTTCAGCATATAGCTTGTCTGCAAATCTTTTTCTTCCTAATAATTGGAATAGCTACAAGTTTGCCTGTTTGTGCTTAGCTGCCTCTTCTCCCTTGCTGAAACTGTGTGGCAGTCCTTTAGCCTCCTGTGTACTTGCACTCTTATTCATTGTCTATTCCACTATTTAGAGGCATAAACACTCAATCTTGTTTAAATTTTCTTCCCCCCCAAAAATTGGTTGGTTTAGATTTAATAACGGGATAACAAAACGATTTGGCTTTTGGTATTTTTCATTTTTTAATTTGGTCTGAGGGACCTTCGCAAAACACACTTTCTAAGTCTCTGGTTGGCCTCCAGTTTGTTCACACTGGAGAGAATAAAATCTTATTCCACTGAAGAGAAACTCGTAAAGGAACATTCAGACTGTGCTATATATTAACTGACCATATGTCTTGCTTATGTAGTTAGAATTAAATACGCCATGCCTCCTTTCCATTATCCTTAGCTTTTTGACACATACTTTGAATTATTTTCAATCTCCAGATTTTGGTAAACTTGTGAACATGCTTCTGCAATAGCAATTACTTCAAAGCCATCACTTTACTTATCTTATTTGTGCTTTGTACAGTCAAACAACTATTAATGATGATTTTATTATTTGCCTATAATGGTGTTTTTATTTGTTACTTCGGCACATTGTTTTACACTCTTTATCATTATACTGCCCTATTTGTCTTTTCACTTCAGATTTCTAAATTTTCCTTCCCTCAGGACAATTTAGTTTAAAGCAATGAGTGTTTTCTTTTAAATCAGCCCAGATTTTGCAGGATAGGAATTGTTATTGGTATTATCCTTGGGCATATCAATTAACTTGAGTTGTCAAATTTATTTTTTTTAGTTTCAAAATGAATTGCAGGTGTAATCACATTAATCATTGGAAAAGACTTTGACTTTGACTTATTTTCAATGGATTTTCCAAAGTACTTTAAACACACCAATGAAATCAATTAACTATTTTTCAGCAGTCCAGTGAAAAGGTGTTTTTTGTAGGGTTGCCAAGAATTTTCTCACTTGCTTGGCTGCGGAAACATGACAGACCAAAGTTGGTACGTGGGAGATATCGTTTTTTATTTAGTTTCCTTTTCTGAAAGCTACATCATCGTATTGTTTTGATGCTCTGATTCCACAAAAAATTCCAGTGACTGCATGTATAATATTCTAATGTTGGGAGATTCAGCTGGCAATTTAAAAAAAAATAGCAGGTGTTCACATTTATCCAAATTTCCTTTCTTGATGTGATTTGTTTGGAATATGTTTGGTATTTTTGTAGCACTAGTCAAAAATTGAGCACTTGTTTTATGGATGCTTAAAGTAACCAACTTGTAAGCTTTTGCAGCATGTAAAAGTTTATGTATGCTTTATTAATTCTTACACTTTTGTTTTAAAATAGATGAAATTTCAATGGCCTGGCATGGACGTCCAATCATATTTCAATAGAATGTGCTGAGTCTGACAAACTTGTAAAACTGAAGTCAAACAGAGAGGATCTAGTTTTGTTTAATTGGTCAAGAACATATTTGAATTCTGTTCAGCTATGCATGGAAGCTCGCGGTCGGTGGGTAAAATGGAGCAAAGTAACCAGAGTCCTGGACGCTCACCAAGACTACCAAGGTCACCACGACTGGGCCACCGGCGAACAAACAGCACTGGAGGCAATTCTGGTGCTAATACTGGTAGCGGCGGTGGAAAAACTTTGTCAATGGAGAATATCCAGTCACTGAATGCTGCATATGCTACTTCCAGCCCCATGTATTTAAGTGATCATGACCATGTTGGTGTAGATTCGCCCAAGACGACAATGACATTGGGTAGAGCTTCTGGACGCTTGCCATTCGGTGTTAGGATGAATACCATGGGAAGCAGTCCAAACATTGCCACAACTGGTGTGGCTAGTGATGCCATAGCTTTTGGCGAACATCACCTACTGACAACAAGCTTAGCCTCTACTGTACCACATTCATTGCGGCAGGCAAGGGATAATACAATTATGGATCTGCAGTCACAATTGAAGGAAGTCCTCCGTGAGAATGATCTGCTTCGAAAAGAAGTTGACATGAAAGAGGGAAAGCTCAGCTCCTCCATGAACAGTATCAAAACATTTTGGAGTCCAGAGCTGAAGAAGGAGCGAGCACTTCGTAAAGATGAGGTGGCAAAGATGACTATTTGGAAAGAGCAATTTCGGGTTCAACAGGATGAAAATCAGGTGGGATTCAGTTTTTTAGATATTTGAGATGTAAAACCACAACAATAAATTTGAAATGTCTACAACTAATTTAAATTTTGTAAACTATAAAAGTCCGACAGATGATCATCGGAAGCAAAAAACGAATACTAGTGCATGTCCATTAACATTCAGCTTCTATGCGCAGAATAGGTAAATTAATATTTTGTGTGTGTCATAGAGTGAAACCGTGTGGAAACCGGCCCTTCGGCCCAACTCGCCCACACCAGCCAACAATGTCTCAGCTACACTGGTTCCACTTGCCTGCGCTTGGTCCATATCCCTCCAAACCTGTCCTATCCATGTACCTGCCTAACTGTTTCTTAAATGATGGGATAGTCCCAGCCTCAATTACCTCCACTGGCAGCTTGATCCACACACCCTCCACTCTTTGTGTGGAAAAAGTTACCCCTCGGATTCCTATTAAATCTTTTCCCCTTCACCTTGAACCTATGTCCTCTGGTCCTCGGTTCCCATACTCTGGGCAAAAGATTCTGTGTATCTACCCGATCTATTCCTTTCATGATCTTATACACCTCTATAAGATCCCCCCTCATCCTCCTGCACTCCATGGAATAGACCCAGCCTACTCAACCTCTCCCTATAGCTCACACCTTCTAGTCCTGGCAACAATCACGTAAATCTTTTCTGAACCCTTTCAAGCTTGACAATATCTTTCCTATAACATGATGCTCAGAACTGAACACAATATTCTAAATGCGGTCTCACCGACGTCTTATACAACTGCAACATGACCTCCCAACTTCTATACTCAATACCCTAACTGATGAAGACCAAAAGCCTTTTTGACCACCTTATCTGCCTGTGATTCGACCTTCAAGGAACCATGCACCTGTACTGCATGATCCTTCTGCTCGACAACACTACCCAGAGGCCTACCATTTACTGTGTAGGTCCTGCCCTTGTTCGACGTCCCAAAATGCAACATCTTACACTTCTCTGCATTAAATTCCATCAACCATTCCTCTGCCCACCTGGCCAATCGATCCAGATCCTGCTGCAATCATTCACAACCATCTTCACTATCTGCAAACCACTAACTTTTGTATCATCAGCAAACTTGCTAATCTTGACCTGTATGTTCTCATCCAAATCATTATAGTTTCTTAAACTTGAAATTGATAACAAACTACAAAATAAATACAGATAATGCGAGAAATACTTGGCAGATCAGGCCACATCTTTGTGAAGAAGGAACCAACAATGTCAAAATCAAAATGTAATTAAATCATTGATTTTTACTAATTGAAATTTTGATGTGATGCCTATGTGCAATGAAGTTGCGTGGTTGGAGAAAATACCAAATGATTACTTCCCTGTAGTTTACCCGTCCATTCTTGTATGCATATGTACAATTCGATGACTACCTTGTATTAATGACCTCTATGTTTGACCCATACATTGGAAATATTTTCTCTTCGCTCCTCTATTTCAGTTGTGGATTTGTAATTTTTAGGACCTCTTTTAGATTACATCTCAGCCTGAAAGACTGAGTTATGAGAAATAGAAGTAGGAGTCATAATTCTATTTTCTTATGACTGAGCCATTCTCAGTCATTGGACTTGAAAGTAGGGCTCAACCATTCGACTCCTTGGACATGCTCCATAATTCAGTAAGATCATGGCTGATCTTTTATTTTGGTGCCGCCTTAATGTGTTGTCATAACCTGAATATCTCAATATACAAAAATTCCCAAGCACTCAACAACTGTGTTGGGGTTAGCTGGCCAATTGGATGCAAAATTGGCTTGTTGGAAAGATTTAAAGAGTGGTTGTGGAGTGGGGGGTGGGGGGAGGTTGTGAATAGTAGTGTGGCACAGGGGATGGTACTCGATTCCCTGTTGTTTGTTCAGCATTTTGTGTCTACTTTTTACAACCATCAGATTTTTGGGCTGACTCGCGCAACCCAATACTACCTTGACAACAGTACACTTCCGACCATCTCTTGCACTACTATGAACTTTTTCTAATTATATCTTCCACTAATGTCTTGCTTTTTGGCACAAACGTTTTCTTCTCTTTTCACTGTCTTGTGAAATTTGTTTTTGTGTGGTGTCAGAGTCAAAGCTGGCAGGATTTTCATTGTGCCTGTACCTCATCGTAAATGTGCATGTGACAATAAACTTGACTTTGCTTGATTGACTGTGGTCATATCTTGTCCTTGGTGTGTGAAAACAGTTTTTGGGACTAATTATATAGAGATAGTGCTTGTCCTATACATTTGTTGCAATCTAAACTGCTTCCAAAGGCACACCAGAACTGCATTTTATTTTAACTAGGGTAAGTATTTTTAGTTGCATTTAAATGTATAAATATCATGGTTTTGCTACTCAGCACTCCTTGCAATCTTCGGTGTATTTGTTTAGTCTATCTTGCCAAAGATTTGTCATCTCCCATTCTTCTTCTGATTGGTGCGGGTAAAGGATTTTTATTTGAATGCTTCATTTAGAAATAAACAGCAGCTATGCTTCTTTGGAGTCCATGTAACAGGACGTGCTGTACACCAACTTCAAAAAACTGGAGTCTCCTGTTTAGCTGAAGAACAGTTAAAATAGTGTAATTAAATTTGGAAAGTCAGCATCACAGTATTAAAGCATGTGTCAGTGAAAAGCACTTGGCTTATGACAGCCAGTGTAACCAGCTTAGTGAGCAAGGACAGGAACAGACTTTGGAGTTGTCAAGGTGGTATACAGCCTGGCAAATGCTCAGTAGATACAGTCAAGGAGGAGATGGGGTGGGTGACTGATTGACACGTAGCAGGACACTTGATCTCTCACATTTGTTCAGACAAAGTGGGATTAGAGTGGGTAAAGGGAATGGAGAATTCAAAATGGATTGTGTGGGAAATGAAAATGTCTAGAAATGGTTGGTCAGGGGAGTGGGCTGTGAGGAGATGTTGATGTGAGAAGGAAATAGTGATGCACCTTTCTTCTCCTCCATATATTTACCTCCCATCACCAAGTACCCAATTTACCTATTCCCCTCTTTCCCTTTTATCCCTCTCTTCCCTCTTTCCCCTACTCCTGTCCACTTCCACCCATATTCCTCCCTCTGCTTTATATCTGCCTTCAAACCAACTCCAAACCCACCTATATCCATGTATCGCTTGCCAGACTTTGTCCCACACCCAGCTCTCTTTTCCAACTACTCCCGTCTACTCCACTAAGCCTGGAGAAGGGTCCTGACCTGAAACAGCATCTGTCCATTCCAGATGCTGACTGACCTGCTGACTTCCTCTAGAACTTTGTTTATTGCAAAATATTCCATCATACTCCAGACTTTATTCAGTGATGATGGAGGAAAGGCTTTGATGTGTCTGAGATGAGACACTTGTTGCAGGGATTTGATGTCTCGCGTTTGTAGCCACAATATTTTCGTCAGTTTAAGCTTTTACTCATTGGTGTCTCTGGGAAGTTCATGTTGGACATTCTGTAGTTATGCCAATGAATATTAAGTACAGGTGGTTGAAGTCTCCCGTCTTGATTTGGGCTTTCACTAGCATTTGTACAGCACATGTTACTTGGTACTTGTCTTTCAAGTTTAATGTTGCAAATATAGTTTGCTTTTTGAATTTATGAATCAATCTGAAGAAGGGTTCCAGCCCAAAATGTAATCTTTCCACTTCCTTGCTACCTACAAATGCTACCTGATTTGCTGAGTTCCTCCAGCAGTTTGTTTATTGCTCACGTCTTGACAGTACGCTGGATTGAATTTATCTTGCTTTTTATAGCTGGTATGTTTTTGGATAATCTTCCATATTTGTTTGATAGACATGGGGGGGGGGGATGGAATGAAACTAAATGTTTTCTACTTTTTTTTCAGCATCTTGTCATCCCCTCGCCTCTTCTCCCCACAAAAAATGATGTGATAACATAGAAACATAGAAAATAGGTGCAGGAGTAGGCCATTCGGCCCTTTGAGCTTGCACCGCCATTCAATATGATCATGGCTGATCATCCTACTCAGTATCCTGTATCTGCCTTCTCTCCATACCCCCTGATCCCTTTAGCCACAAGGGCCACATCTAACTCCCTCTTAAATATAGCCAATTAACTGGCCTCAACTATCCTCTGGCAGAGAATTCCACAGATTCACCACTCTGTGTGAAAAAAAACTTTCTCATCTCGGTCCTAAAAGACTTCCCCCTTATCCTTATACTGTGATAAATCAGTACACAGTCCACCAGGGAGGCAAACATATAAAATATATATTTTCTATCCCTTTCCTTAAAGATTTCAATATTGTTTCAATGATTGGACAGTTTGCTTATCACTATGCATGTTTCTCCATCTATTCTGTGTAGTAACTAGTTGTTTAGTTTGTAAGGAAGTTTACTTTATCTGTTAAATCTCAATGATCTAAACATTTTTAGAAATTTGCTTTCAGAAGAGTGGATAGTGATGTTGTATATTCTCAGATATGCATTTTCCCTTTGTACAGCTGCTTAATTTTTCTTACCCCACTTAAAACTATAAAGGGGTTCCAGCAGGTGGATAGTGAATCTTCATGTCTAATACACACGCAATGGCTTTTGCAAACACACCTGATTTTATGGGACCAACTTTGTTGTAAATGATTTTTTTCGTAAAAGATGTTTTAAATATAAAAATGGAGCATATTTTGCGTGAGCAACATTGTGATTTACAAATTAGAGAATCTAAATTGTGAACTTGAAACCTCATACCCTGTTACCAAGACTATCTAATTGCATGCAATATCATCTTTCTCTCGAACCATCTGCTGCTTAAATCCTCACAGAATGATGGTCAAGTCTTGAGCTCAAACGGTCATAGAGTCATAGAGTCCTACAGCCCTACAGCACAGAAAGAGGCCCTTCGGCCCATCGTGTCCGCGCCGCCCGTTACCAAACACAGTCTAATTTTAATCCCATTTTCCCGCATTTGGACCGTAGCCCTGAATGTTGTAGCATTTCAAGTGCCCATCCAAATGCCTCTGAAACGTTGTGAGTGTTCCCGCCTCCACCACCACCCCAGGCAGTGAGTTCCAGACTCCAACCACCCTCTGGGTGAAAAAGTTCTTTCTCACATCCCCCCGAAACCTCCCTCCCCTTACCCTGTATCTATGTCCCCTCGTTGTTGAACCTTCCACCAGTGGAAGAAGTTCCCCGCCATCTACCTTATCCATGCCCCTCATGATCTTGTACACCTCGATCATGTCCCCTCTCAGCCTTCTCTGCTCCAGGGAAAACAACCCCAGTCTGCCCAGTCTCTCCTCATAGCCGAGGCCCTTCATCCCTGGCAGCATCCTGTTGAATCTCCTCTGCACCCTCTCCAAAGCTATCACATCCTTTCTATAATGTGGTGACCAGAACTGTACACAATACTCCAGCTGTGGCCTCACCAGTGTTCTGTACAATTCCATCATTACCCCCCTACTTTTATATTCGATGCCCCGGCTAATGAAGGCCAGTAACCCATATGCCTTTTTAACCACCCTATCCACCTGTCCTGCTGCCTTCAAGGACTTGTGTACCTGTACTCCAAGGTCCCTCTGTACCCCTGTCTTCCCTAGGGTCCTTCCATTCATGGTGTACTCCCTCTCCAAGTTATTTCTGCCAAAGTGCATCACCTCGTACTTTTCAGGATTAAATTCCATCTGCCACTGCTCCGCCCATCTGACCATCTCATCTATATCTTCCTGCAGCTTGCAGATCCCTTCTTCGCTATTCACCACCCCCCCCTACCTTTGTGTCATCTGCAAAATTGCTGATCATGCCCTGTACGTTGACATCCAGATCATTTATGTAGATTACAAACAGTAAGGGACCCAACACCGATCCCTGCGGCACCCCACTGGACACCGGCCTCCAGTCACAGAAGCACCCTTCTACCATCACCCTCTGCCTTCTGTCACTAAGCCAGTTTTTTATCCATTTTGCCAAGGTGCCCTGGATCCCATGGGCTCTTACCTTCTTGACTAGTCTCCTGTGTGGGACCTTGTCAAAAGCCTTACTGAAATCCATGTATACCACATCCACTGCACTACCCCCATCTACCTCCTTGGTCACCCCTTCAAAAAATTCAATCAAGTTAGTCAGACACAACCTTCCCTTAACAAAGCCATGTTGACTATCCTTAATTAACCCTTGATCCTCCAAGTGAAGACTGATTCTGTCCCTCAGAATCTTTTCTAGCAGCTTCCCCACCACCGATGTCAGACTCACCGGCCTGTAGTTCCCAGGTTTATCCCTACTGCCCTTTTTAAATAATGGCACCACATTAGCTATCCTCCAGTCCTCCGGTACATCCCCTGTTGCAAGAGAGGCTCTGAAAATTTGTGCCAGAGCCCCTGCAATCTCCTCCCTTGCCTCTCTCAGCATCCTGGGATACATCTCGTCAGGGCCCGGAGACTTATCCACTTTTAAGCCTGCCAGAGCCTCCAGCACTGCCTCCCTGTCAATAGCAATATGCTCAAGAACATCACAACCCTCCTGCTCCATTTCTAAGTCTGCATCGCCCTCCTCCCTCGTAAAAACAGATGCAAAAAAATCATTTAAAACATCTACATCCTCTGGCTCCACACACAGCTTTCCACTATGGTCCCTGATGGGCCCCACTCTTTCCCTCCATATCCTCTTACCCTTGATATACTTATAGAACACTTTGGGATTTTCTTTTATTTTGCCCGCTAGTGCTATCTCATGGCCCCTTTTTGCTCTCCTAATTTCTTTTTGAAGAACTGCCCTACACCTTCTGTATTCCTCTAATGATGTCTGTGCCTTAAGTTCTTTATGCCTTCCAAAAGCCCCCCTTTTTTTTCGAATCAATCCTACTATATCGTTCGACATCCAAGGTTCTTTGGACTTGTTTGTCCCACCCTTGAACTTTAGGGGAACATGCTTCCTCTGTACTTTTTCAATTATTCCTTTGAATGACTCCCACTGTTTTGATGCGGTCCTCCCCACGAGAAGCTGATCCCACTCCACCAGGGCCAACTTCTGCCTTATCAGATTAAAATCGGCATTGCCCCAATTTAGAAATTTTCCTCTTTCCTCTGGTCCCTCTTTATCCTTTTCCATTACCACCTTAAATATCACTGAATTGTGATCACTGTCACCAAAATGGTCTGCCACTGACACTTCAGCCACCTGTCCGGCCTCATTTCCCAAGATTAAGTCCAATACCGCCCCGCGGTGTAAAAGCAAATGCAGGAATTCAGATGCCGGCTCTCAGACACAATATTTAAATTGTGTTGTCTGTTTAGGTTGATATTACGTTCCATTCGGGGGAAGAGCAAGGTAGTTGCTTCTGTCCCAATGTATTTCTTTTACAATTTTTTTCTTCCCACATTGTACATTTGCTCCATGTTAATTTGGCCATTAGTTCCTCTATTGCAGGGATATTGGTCCTAAATATGTATAAATGTGTCTTTTTCCTTTCTTTCACGTCCACCCTCCCTGCAAACAAATCTTCTGACCTTGATGTCATTTATGGTTCAGTTAGTGATAATTTCACCATTTAATTCAAATATTATTCAAGTCTGACTTTAGGAATTATTTCCCAATTCCAATGGAAGGTCATTGATCAGAAATATGAACTCTTTTTCTGTCTGCAGTTACTGCATAACTGCTAAATATTTTCAGCATTTGCAGTTTTAAAAAAAAATTGGATTTACAGGATCTGCATTTGTTTTTTTTTTGTTTTTGAGTTTTAAATGAACCATTAAAGCTAAAATAAAGATCTGGAAATTAAAATGGGGTTAAGATTTAAGAAATATGCAAGGTTTGGTTAAAAATTAGTGTTTCATTTGCACAGCCTTGATGAGGTGCCATCTAAAAACCTAATCAGTACTGGCATTGCATCTGAGGAAAATTTCATATATTTTAACTGCATTTATACCAGCACTTGAAACTTAAATTATGGGACAGATGAGTGTAAAAGCATGAAGCGGTCTTCATAAATTGTGGCATTCTCTTTTCCCCCAAAAGAGGCTGATATTTAAAAATGATAAAAGATACATCCAGTGAAATTGCTGATCCAGAAATTTGAGACTCTATCTCAAAAACCAGGAAACACTTTGAATACTTAAGTAATTGAAATGTGGAATTCTCTCCCAAAACGGGCAATGAATATGGACCAGCGGATTGATTTTTTTTCAATTCGAATGTCAACATTTTATTTGGACATATGCACAAAGTGAGAAAGTGCAGATGAGCTATAAATTGGGCATCACATTATTGAATGGTGGAATAGGCTTGAGGGTCTGAATGGCCTATTTCTGTTTTGGATACAAATTCTATTTCCGTTCTCTAACTTGTGTAAATGATTAGATCCATTGATTTGAAGTCGACATGGTATAGTTGGTTTTGTAATCCATTAATTTATTATCCTTTTTAGAGGGTAATGAATGGTTATTTGAAAGGAAATCGATATGACTTGCATTTTGTGAGATCAATCATTAATGCATAATAGAGAAGGATTGAAACATTGAGCAGTCAAGTGTACTGCACAGCTGAACTGTTTGAATCATTATGAACAGTGGTGAGTAATCATAGTTGGAAAAACTGAACCAAACATTTCAGCAGTGCAGTTCTTATGTAAATAATCAAATAAAATGTGCAGACAGCTTATAAAGACAAAGAAAATAGAAAAGCAAAGCACAGGAACAGGCAAAGCACAGGAACAGGCATTCCCTGCATATTTGTGTGCCTATCTAAAAGCCTCTTAAATGTCACTATCATTCCTGCCTCCTCCACCACCTTTCCTGGCAGCTATCACTCACTATGTGGACAGGAAAACAAAATTTGCCTGGCAGATCTCCTTTTAAACTTTGTCCCTTTCACCTTAACACTATGCCTTCCACTACGGGGGAGGGAGGGGGGGGGGGGGGGGGGGGAGAGAAAAAGGTCATTTCCCCCTTCCCTGTGCCCCACCCAGACAGAAATCCATTTAATATGGTGCTGTGAGAAGACATAGTCAACCTTAACATTGTTTTGGCTAGGATGAGAGCAGAAATGAGTAAAACCACTGAAACATTTAAATCTAGAGTTATGAAAAACTGTTCAATATCTTGCTAGCTTCAGTTTTTCTATATGACCCTCCCTGCCCCATCTGTCTTTAGTATTGGTCACTTGGCTTGTATATTACAATGAATAACATTCTTCCACTATCTTCACATAATACCATAGTCTTGGATTGGATCCTGTGTATAATGTTTGCAGATTAATAATTTCTGACTCAACCTTGAAAAGCTGAACCTTAATGTCTAAGTTTTGGTATAGTTGGAAAGGATTATGGTGATGTTACAATTTTTAAAAAAAGAGGATAATTGATATCTTCAATAATTACTTTGTCAGCCATTTACTCTGTATAAGCTGCAGTGCAAGTGTGGTGAAATTGCTTATAATGTAAATTGATTGTCATTTTGTAAAGTAATCTTGAATTCATAAACGGGAATGTATTTTCCAATATTATATCAGTGATTATCCATTGGAAATAATTGCCTGGAAAGAGTAAGACTGTTCTAATAAATGTAATTCAAGCTTTTGTGATAAATAACAATTATTCAACTATAGCTGTCCAAATGCAGTATCTGACTGTCCTGCTGCCACTTTAGTGGAGACAGACGATTTGGAGTGGAGTCGTCTTTTTTTAAGTAATCGAAAAGCATTTCACTTAATTACATCCCATTATGTCAGTTTGAGTTGTAGCAGAATCAGATTCCAGTGCATGCTTAGACTAATCACCTAGCCATGATTTTGCTCTCTATAAATCATTATTTTAGTACGTTATTTCAGGCAATTTTAAAAAAAATTGAAAACGAAGCATAAAATTTATGTGTGGTAAGATATTGAACATTTTGTAGACATTTTTATGTAACTATTTCTTTCTGGGTTACAGCACCTTCAGATGACTATTCAAGCATTGCAGGATGAACTCCGAATCCAGCGGGATCTGAACCAACTCCTTCAGCAGGACAACAGCATCCGAACCAGTGAACCATTTGTCATTGAGTTGACTGAGGAAAATTTCCATCATCTTCACGCTGAACATGAACGTCAGGCTAAGGAGCTATTCCTATTGCGCAAGACTCTGGAGGAAATGGAGTTGCGCATTGAGACTCAGAAACAAACCCTTAGTGCCCGCGATGAGTCAATTAAAAAACTCCTAGAAATGCTACAGAGCAAAGCACTTTCCTCAAAGGCGACAGAAGAGGACCATGAGCGAATAAGGCGACTAGCTGAAGCAGAGATGCTTGTGAACCAGTTAGAAAACATAATTGATCAAAAAGATAAAGAAAATCATCAACTAAGAGAAGTAAAAGTTATTTTGTACTATTTGATATAAAATGAACTTAATATTGAAAATTGCTTTAAGCCGTGTCAAATATACATTTAATGTGCGTGCACATTGAATATAAGTTGTATTGGAAGAAAAAGTTTCTAAAACTAGTTCCTGACACTTATTAAATTTGAGTCATTGTCAGCTGAGATGTAAATCCAACTAAGATTTTCACTTTGAAAGTTATCTGAAACCTTAGTTGGTAAATTATTCATAGCTGTCATCCACTACAGTATGACTCTTATATTTGTAGTCATGAGTTGCTAATATCGGTAAGATATTTAAAATAAATGATTTAAATTATGGAACAGCATGAAGTACTATCTAGGGGTATAGAAGCCATTGGTTGTCAACTTTACTTGAATAATGATTTACTTGCCTCTAGATCACGATATTTTGGAATCAAGTCGCAAATAAGTTGCCTCTAATAACCAGCGTGTAGGAAGGAACTGCAGATGCTGGTTAAACCGAAGATAGACACAAAATGCTGGAGTAACTCAGCAGGACAGGCAGCATCTCTGGAGAGAAGGAATGGGTGACATTTCGGGTCAAGAAGGGTCCGTCCTGCAGAGTTTCTCCAGCATTTTGTGCCTATCTTTGCCTCTAATACCTATTAGGTTGTCATAGGGATTCTAGAAATGCCACGCTTTTGGGTGATATATTAGGCTGAAATTTTGCTTACATATTCCAGTGATTTCTTGGGACTTTTTACGAATGACAATAGTTTCAGTTTTTAATTTCAGTACATAGATCAAGTTAAGTTTGCCTATTTCTCAAAAAAACATTTTGCTTAAATTAATTTCTCTTGGAAAGGTGTGCTTTAACGGACTCAAAAATCAATATTGAATACATTGGTAATTTCAAATTAGGAAGGCAATCACTATTTTGACTATTATATAAAGATTTTAGTGAGAGTAAAGAATCTTCCTGCAATTATACAGGGCCCTGTTGCGACAGCACCTAATATACTGTGAGCATATCTGGCCACCTTACCAAAAATATATATTTACAATAGACTAGTTGGAACAAAGATTAATTAGGTTAGGCTCATTCTCAGGAATGTGGAAAAATAACAAATAATCTTATTTAAAATATATGGGGCTTAACAGGGGAGATATAAAGTTGTTTCCCCTGGCTTGGGTGTTTGGAATGAGAAATCAAAGTCTCAAAATAAGTGGTCAGCTATTTAGGGCAAAAATGTTTGTTTTAAATCATCCAGAAGGTAGTGAATCTTTGAAATTTCCTACTCACGAGAGCTGTAGACATTTGGTAGCTGATTCTTTTAAGGAGACTGATAGATTTTAGGATATTCAGGGATTTGATGGATTGGGGTAATGCATTGGGGTTATTGGGAAGCAATAAAAGATGAACCATGATCTTATAAAATGACAGTATAGATAGGAGGGGCCAAATGAGCTCTGTTTACATTTCCTAAATTCTTCTGTCTGGAAAAAGTGGGAAAGTGATACAGTAAATTCCCATTAATCTGTTATCTGGCTAGTCAGAAAACTGAGTGGTTGAGCATTGGCTCACCAGTTATCATTTGTTTGAACTCAGTGGGGTTCCAGTTCCTGCACTTTATTTAAGGTTAACTGGTTCACTTGGAAATCTATCACTGTATGGTGTATTTATTTAAGTAGTAAGTTTAAAAAAATAAAAATACCTAGGCATTAATAGGAGTAATATCTAATAATATAGAAAATGAAATCTGATAGCACAAGTTCCAATCATGCTTGATTATTGGTGCTTTTCTGTAATTTGGTTGTCATCCTTAAATGCTTTATCCATTCTTAATCCACTTTGACATCTTAATTTTTTTTTCACACTTTTGATTTCTGATTTATAAACAGTTTGAACTTGGCAGAGGTCCATGTTCTCTACTAGTTGCCCGATCCTATTAAATTGTTGGTCAAAACATTAATTGCACAAATAAATGACTTACTGCTACACAATAGCAGTAGTATTTAGTTCCATGACAAAATTAAGTGTGCTAAAGAAGAGAGAGTCAGGAATGTTTAATTGACAAATGCACCAGGAACAGAACAATTATATTCTTTCATGTGGCATCTTTACTGGCACATTGGTACAACACAACAGAGAAATAAACAGTAAAGAACCAGTAAATCATGGGGATGCATTGTTAAACCTAGGATTTGTCAGTAACATTTTAGACATCATGATTTTGGACACTGAAGAAGTCTTGAAATACAATGTCTCAGGCATATAATTAACAATCTGAAACTTGTGCAGGTAGAGATAGAGTATCTTCAATTTGCAAGAATATCCCAAGGGTTTAGTATAATGGTGGAAGTAAAACTATGAAAGGGGCATCATATTGGGAGGTTTGCTTTATTGATTTGATTGCACCCTATTTGATTTTCACAGAATATTCAGCGGAGATGTGAAGTGGGTCCAGATTCTGCCAAGACAAAGGCCTTACAAACTGTTGTTGAAATGAAGGTAAATTAGATTTTTTTGGTGTATAGATATCATTAGTAACTAGTCTCTGCAAATGTCATGCTGAATATCAAAAATACAGACTAAAATACCATAATCTAAAAGTACGTTTTTGGGAGGGACATTAATCTGTTATGGGAGGGCCAAACAGTTTTTGTTAAAGCAAGCCCAGAGTGTACGTAATTTCTGTGATTAACAGACCTCCCAACCCGTCTGAATTTGGCGGAAAGTTTCCGCTTTATTTAATTTCCGCCATTCCGATTTCGCCTCACATTTTTCCGCGAAACACATGCCTCGCTGCTGGCCCGGCCTCGCCGCTGTACTCACCTCGCTGCTGGCCCGACCTTGCCGCTGGCCCGACCTCGCCGCTGTACTCGCCTCACCACTGTACTCGCCTCACCTCGCCACTGTACTCGCCTCGCCACTGTACTCACCTCGTCGCTAGCCCGACCTCGCCGCTGTACTCGCCTTGCCTTGCCCCTGTACTCGCCTCGCCGCTGTACTCGCCTCGCCGCTGTACTCGCCTCGCCGCTGTACTCGCCTCGCCGCTGTACTCGCCTCGCCGCTGTACTCGCCTCGTCGCTGTACTCGCCTCGTCGCTGTACTCGCCTCGTCGCTGTACTGGCCTCGCCACTGTACTCGCCTCACCTCGCCCCTGTCCTCGCCTCGCCCTTGTAATCACCTCGCCGCTGCACTCACCTCGCCACTGTACTCGCCTCGCCTCGCCTCGCCCCTGTTCTCGCATCGCCTGGCCGCTGTACTCGCCTGGCCGCTGTACTCACCTGGCCCCTGTACTCGCCTCGTCGCTGGCCCGACCTCGCCGCTGTACTCGCCTCGCCACTGTACTCGCCTCGCCTCGCCCCTGTACTCACCTCGCCGCTGCACTCGCCTCGCCGCTGTACTCGCCTCGCCGCTGTACTCGCCTCGCCACTGTACTCACCTCACCTTGCCGCTGTACTCGCCTCGCCACTGTACTCACCTCATCGCTAGCCCGACCTCGCCGCTGTACTCGCCTCGCCTCGCCCCTGTACTCGCCTCGTCTCGTCGCTGTACTCGCCTCGCCGCTGTACTCGCCTCGCCGCTGTACTCGCCTCGTCGCTGTACTCACCTCACCTCGCCACTGTACTCGCCTTGCCTCGCCCCTGTACTCACCTCGCCGCTGCACTCGCCTCGCCACTGTACTCCCCTCGCCTTGCCCCTGTACTCGCCTCGCCTGGCCGCTGTACTCACCTGGCCGCTGTACTCGCCTGGCCGCTGTACTCGCCTGGCCGCTGTACTCGCCTGGCCGCTGTACTCGCCTGGCCGCTGTACTCGCCTGGCCGCTGTACTCGCCTGGCCGCTGTACTCGCCTGGCCGCTGTACTCGCCTGGCCGCTGTACTCGCCTCGTCGCTGTACTCGCCTGGCCCCTGTACTCGCCTCGTCACTGGCCCAACCTCGCCGCTGTACTCGCCTCGTCGCTGTACTCGCCTCGTCGCTGTACTCGCCTCGTCGCTGTACTCGCCTCGCCGCTGGCCCGACCTCGCCGCTGTACTCGCCTCGCCTCGCCTCGCCCCTGTACTCGCCTCGCCGCTGTCCTCGCCCCTGTACTCGCCTCGCCCCTGTACTCGCCTCGCCCCTGTACTCGCCTCGCCCCTGTACTCGCCTCACCCCTGTACTCGCCTCGCCTGGACGCTGTACTCGCCTCGCCTGGACGCTGTACTCGCCTCGCCTGGACGCTGTACTCGCCTCGCCTGGACGCTGTACTCGCCTCGCCTGGACGCTGTACTCGCCTCGCTGCTGGCACAGACCTCGCCGCTGTACTCGCCTCGCCTTGCCCCTGTACTCGCCTCGCCCCGTCGCTGTACTCGCCTCGCCCCGTCGCTGTACTCGCCTCGCCTCGCTGCTGGTCGCGCCTCGCCTCAACCTCACCGCTCGCCCGGCTTCGCCTTGTTGCTGGCTTGGCCTCTCCGCTCGCTGCTGGCCTCGCCTTGCCTCGCTGCAGAGCGTGAGGCCTGTTGATGTTGAGAGGGGATGGGGGGAGGGGGTTAGGGTGCGGGAGAGGGGGGCAGTGGGAGGAGGGAGTGGAGGAAGGGAGGGGGATGGGAGGGGGAGAGTGGGGGTGATAGGGGAGTGGGAGAGTGGATTTAGGGGGAAAAGGAGGGGAGGGTGGGAGGGGGTGGGGGGAGTAGGGGTGGGTGGGAGTAGAGGGGTTGGGGGGGAGTAGAGGGGTTGGGGGGAGTAGAGGGGTTGGGGGGAGTAGAGGGGGTGGGGGGAAGTCGAGGGGGTGGGGTGGAGTAGAGGGGGTGGGGGAAGTCGAGGGGGTTGAGGGAAGTTGAGGGGGTTGGGGGAGTAGGGTGGGAGGGGGTGGGGATTGGGGGGTGGGGGAGTAGAGGGGGTGGGGGAAGAGAGGGTAATGAGAGTAGGGTTGGGGGAGTAGGTTTGGGGGAGTAGGTTTGGGGGAGTAGGTTTGGGGGGTACATGGACCGTTGTAGACAACAGACAATAGGTGCAGGAGTAGGCCATTCAGCCCTTCGAGCCAGCACCGCCATTCAATGCGATCATGGCTGATCACTCTCAATCAGTACCCCGTTCCTGCCTTCTCCCCATACCCCCTCACTCCGCTATCCCTAAGAGCTCTATCCAGCTCTCTCTTGAAAGCATCCAACGAACTGGCCTCCACTGCCTTCTGAGGCAGAGAATTCCACACCTTCACCACTCTCTGACTGAAAAAGTTCTTCCTCATCTCCGTTCTAAATGGCCTACCCTTTATTCTTAAACTGTGGCCCTGTGATTTGCTGTTGAAGACCACTGGAGCAAGTATGTCTTCAATTAAATTAGGTATGTGCTGTTTTTTAAATGAAACTCTTTCTTCATAACTTAGTCATACATTTTATGACCATTGTTCTTTTATTCAATACCAAGAGAATTAGGATGTGTAAGGAAAAAGCAAAATAGAAAAAAACGAAACAAAACATTTTTTTCTTTATTGTAAAAAGTATTTCTGTTCAATAACCTTTCTATAATAGTAGAATATACTCATGATAGGCCTGACATTGTACATGTAGTCCAAGAACTACAGACTGTTGGAAATAATAGTCGTTTTTCACACGTGAATGTAGTGCAACGTGTACGCGCATTTGGCGTGCATACTTTTTTTTGCTGAAAGGTTGCATTATGCGCCATATTATGAATTTTGATGTAAAATTCTGAATTTTGGATATCAAAATTCTGAATTTGTAAAATCAAATGTTGGGAGGTCTCAATTAAGTAGTTTGGAGCTAAATGACACTGCTTTCTACCAAATTATTTTGAGGCAATTAAGTCCATATTGCATAGACACGAAGAACTGCAGATGCTGATTTATGGGGAAAAATTACCAAAGTGCTAGAATAAATAAGCAGGTCAGGCAGCATCTCTGGAGAACGTGGATAGGTGATGATCCATTAGACTGAAAAAGAGTTCTGACCCGAAACGTCACCTAGTCATGTTTCTTCAGCACTTTGTATCTTTTTATCCATATTGGGTAACTGTTTTGTAGAACACTTCTGTTCAATATTTTTATGTTTGATTCTGGCGCTTCAGCTGCCTGTCACTTTAATTCTCTATCCCATATGCACGTGACAGTAATAAACTAAACTAAATATGCATTCCGCTCCCTATTGTCAGCTTCTTAAACAGTTTCAATGCAAATCAGCATCTCATCTGCCAACCAGACACATAAAGCTTTTGAGATTCAACGTTGAATTTCACAGTTTCAGGCAATGAACCATTCCAGCATTTTACCTAGAAGAAGATTTGTCTGAAGAAGGGTCAAAACATTGCCTTTCCATGTACTCCTGAGATACTGCCTGACCAACTGTGCTACCCCAGCACTCTGTTTTCTAGTATTCAATTTTATTTTCTCTTATAATTTTGGATGTTATTTTTATCCTCCTACCCACCCCCTTCCTCAGACATATCTTTGTTACATCCAGCCTTTTGAATCTGTTTTTGGTTGGGTGTACCATCATTATCATCATTCAATCTGCAGCCTACCCCACTTCTGTGTGAGTTTTGGAACTGGGAAATGTTCAAGAAAATACAAGTTTTAATAGAAGATCATTGTCCTGAATCATTAACCCTGTTTCTTTCTCTCCAGGTATTGCTTGATCTACTGAATATTTCTAATTTTTGTTTTAATTTTCAAGTTCAATAGCATGTTGTTCCAGAACAATCTTAATGACTAAAATGTGGATATTGGCATTGTTTTACTATCATGTGATTGTTGTGAATATATGTGGTTTTGTATTGTATTTGTGCATTGCACAGCCCACCAACAGCTCCTAAACCCAATGGAGTAAACTGTTTAATGTTTTTTTATGTGCTGTGGAGTGCACTAATGCACATAACTTGGAATGAAAGCTGGGTTTTGGGGGTTTGGTGACGAGAAATGACAGAAAAATTTGGAAGCCTATAAGATATTTAACACTTGTTTAGGTCTTGCTAGAAAGAACCTGGGGTAATGATCATTTTCACATTGAACATCTGATTGGAAGTGTACAGTTGGCCATTACTTAGCATTTTGTGTCGGGTAGGTTTGGAGATTGGGGGATTTAGGCGTCTACAGATAAGGGCAAGAGATGTTCCAAAATCAAGATCTTGGGTAATCTCCAGCCTTTCTCCAAGACAATAGACAATAGGTGTAGGAGTAGGCCATTCGGCTCTTCGAGCCAGCACCACCATTCAATGTGATCATGGCTGATCATTCTCAATCAGTACCCCATTCCTGCCTTCTCCCCATACCCCCTGACTCCGCTATCCTTAAGAGCTCTATCTAGCTCTCCCTTGAATGCATTAAGAGAATTGGCCTCCACTGCCTTCTGAGGCAGAGAAGACTGGGAGGAAAAGTGGTTGGACGAATCGAGGAGCAGGAGAGGTTACCTGAGATTGTAGGATTCTAATCATTTTTCTTGCGTGTTCGACAAGTGAAGAATGTTATTTGATGTGTATTAGATACATAAATTGTCAAGCACAACTCGTGCTGCCTTGTATAATCTTTGGTATAATGTGAAATGACACAGAAATATTGTAGTTTATTTTGAGGAAAGGTGTGTTTTTAAAAGCAATGAATTGTAGCACATCATTAATTATTTGGCTAGAAATTAAGAAGACTTTTCAGCTTCTCTTTCTAAAACTATAGGACAGTAAAATTTCTTCACTTGAGCGAAATATGCAAGATCTAGAGGATGAGATACATATGCTCAAATCAAATGGAGCACTGAGCACTGAGGAGAGAGAAGAAGAGATGAAACAGATGGAAGTATACAGGAGCCATTCCAAGTTTATGAAAAATAAGGTATACAACTCAGATTAGATGTTGAAGAATTGTACAAGTTAGTAATGATTTTTTTGTGACAGTTATTTATCTTTGCCATTAGAGTTCACAAATTGCAGCGTATCAAAATATTGTCAATCTGCTGATACCTAGTACTGCTTCGAGGTTAGCAGTTAATGCTAACTCAGATCTTCCTTGTCATTACTCAATTCATTAGCTTTTGGTGATTTAATTCTTTTTTAAATTCAGATGTTTGAGAAGAATGAGCAGTGCTTAACTGAATGAGTTTGTTTTTCCATCCAAAATGTTATCTGCCTTCTTTGCTTTTCTGATTCCTTTGTCATTTTTGTTAAATCTAGCAGGAAATATCTAAGGTGATGTTCCGCCAAGGTTCACTTGAAAGTGATCAGTGGGGAAGACCTGGAGTGAACTTGCTTTCTGCTTTTTAGCCAAAGCGTAGGGGGATTCATTGTACTGCCCTCATGCTAAGATGACCTAATAGCCATTGCCTGCAAATTGAGTCTGTAACTTTGATTTGTTTACACATCTACAGTGCCTATTGATTCATTAGTTAGATCCATACAGTGCCCTCCATAATGTTTGGAACAAAGACCCATTATTTATTTATTTGCCTCTGTACTCCACAATTTGTGATTTGTAATAGAAAGAAATCACATGTGGTTAAAGTGCACTTTGTCAGATTTTATTAAAGGGTATTTTTATACATTTTGGTTTCACCATATAGAAATTACAGCTGTGTTTATGCATAGTCCCCCCATTTCAGGGCAACGTAATGTTTGGGACACATGGCTTCACAGGCATTTGTAATTGCTCAGGTGTGTTTAAATGCCTCCTTAATGCAGGTATAAGAGAGCTCTCAGCACCTAGTCTTTCCTCCAGTCTTTCCATCACCTTTGGAAAATGTTATTGCTGTTTATTAACACGAGGACCAAAGTTACACCAATGAAAGTCAAATAAGCCATTATGAGACTGAGAATCAAGAATAAAACTGTTAGAGACGTCAGCCAAACCCAAGGCTTACCAAAATCAACTGTGTGGAACATCATCAAGAAGAAGCACTGGTGAACTTACTAATTGCAAAGGGACTGGCAGGCCAAGGAAGACCTCCATAGCTGATGACCGAAGAATTCTCTCTATAATAAAGAAAAACCCCCAAACACCTGACCGACAGATCAGAAACGCTCTTTAGGAGTCGGGTGTGGATTTGTCAATGACCACTGCCGCAGAAGACTTCATGAACAGAAATACGGAGGCTACACTGCAAGATGCAAACCACTGGTTAGCCGCAAAAATAGGATGGCCAGGTTACAGTTTGCCAAGAAGAACTTAAAAAAGCAACCACAGTTCTGGAAAAAGGTCTTGCAGACAGTTGAGACGAAGATTAACTTATATCAGAGTGCTGGCAAGAGCAAAGTATGGAAGAGAGAAGGAACTGCCCAAGATCCAAAGCATACCACCTCATCTGTGAAACACGGTGGTGGGGGTGTTATGGCCTGGGCATATACGGCTGCTGAAGATATTGGCTCACTTATCTTCATTGATGATACAACTGCTGATGGTAGTGGCATAAAGAATTCTGAAGTGTATAGACACATCCTATCTGCTCAAATTCAAACAAATGCCTCCAAACTTATTGGCTGGCTGTTCATTCTACAGCACGACAATTATCCCAAACATACTGCTAAAGCAACAAAGGAGTTTTTCAAAGGTAAAAATGATAAATTCTTGAGTGGCCAAGTCAATCACCCGATCTGAGCCCAATTGAGCATGCCTTTTATATGCTGAAGAGAAAACTGAAGGGGACTGGCCCCTAAAACAAGCATAAGCTAAAGATGGCTGCAATACAGGCCTGGCAGAGCATCACCAGAGAAGACACCCAGCAACTGGTGATGTCCATGAATTGCAGACTTCAAACAGTCATTGCATGCAAAGGATATGCAACAAAATATTAAACATGACTACTTTCATTTACATGACATTGCTGTATCCCAATTATTATGGTGCCCTGAAATGTGGGGACTATGTATAAACACTGCTGTAATTTCTACATGGTGAAACCAAAATGTATAAAAATGGCCTTTATTAAAATCTGACAATGTGCACTTTAACCACATGTGATTTTTTTTCTATTACAAATCTCAAATTGTGGAGTACAGAGGCAAATAAATAAATGATGGGTCTTTGTCGCAAACATGATGGGGGGCACTGTATGTTGGTTATATTATCGTTCACAGATGATTCCTATTTACAATTGCTGATATTGCAGTGGAAAAAATCTCCTTTCATGTAACTTTGATTTTACTGCATTTCTTTTTGGCTTGTATCTTGGTTCAAATTAAATAAACAAACTAAAGTGAATGATCTGTTCATTCACAATTTCATGTACATCCTATATACTTTCGAATCCTAATTATCAGAGCAACAGCAAATTAAGGGCATTGGTTTCTTTTACAAAACTTAATGTTCAAAACTTCTCTGGCCTGGAAGAATTGAAAACATGAAAATTAAAAGCTAACAAATTTCCCATTTATTTGAGGCAGAATCTCAAGGTCGCAAACTTTAAAAAAAATAACATTCAGAAGGTCTGTATTTAGTTATACTGCTTATTATTTTTATTTTGTAACTTCAAACCAAATGAGTAATATCCTTAGGAATTCTTTGTAGATTTATGTCTGTACAGAATCTGTTTCCCAAAGTTGATGATATTTATCAAGTTAATGATATTTATGCAATGACTAAAACTGGTAACAATTTTCTTCCAGGTAGAACAACTGAAAGATGAGCTAAATTCCAAAGGGGCCCAGACCGAAGAGCTAAGAAAAAAAGCGACTGCTCTCCAGATCGAGGTCTCTGCCATAAGAATTAACATTTGTCGAACGTCTGATATTACAAATTATGTTCACTTTTTTCCTTCTTGTACATCTGTTCAATGTAGAACCAAACATTCCTTGTACTTTTAACTTGCTATTTTTGCATTGAATATGTTTCTTTCTCTTGTTTGTTGGGCAATTTCTTTCATTTGGACATGCTCCCTTTTGAAATTTCAGGATCACTTCGAGTGCCCACGCTGTTCTTCACATGAAATATAGAGGATGAAATAGAGAAAACTGATTTCCTCTTAAAATATACAGATTTCCCTTCAGTGATTTGTTAATTGCACTAATGATCAAAATTCATGTAAATTATCAGAGGTGGCTTTACACTTTTGGATCCATCTACCTGCTTTTGAAAGAGAATATTGCATCCTGTGAACTAAGATTTGCTTTGCACTTGTGCTTAATGGTCCTTGTGTGGCAATTAATTACTATAATAAAAATTATGATGTCGGAAATCAGTAACTATAAATAGATGGAACCAGTGTTTGAAACTCCTGAACCTTTCAATGACTGATCTGTTATTTCTCCGATTTACCCCTTCTCCCATTAGAATACATTGATAAATGAAAAACTGTTTATAAAATCATGTCCAACATTCAATATTTTTTGCTAACTCGGATATTGGTGTAGAAGAGACTCCAAGTGACATGTTAGAGATGTATAAAATTGAGGCTTGGGTAGGGTTGATAGATATTTGATATCTGATGGTAAATCTAGAAGTCATCTAGAAGTTTCGGGTGAGAGGAGGAGGTATAAAGGAGATCTTTTAGTTTAGTTCAGAGATACATCGTGGAAACAGGCCCTTCGGCCCACCGAGTCTGCACCGATCAGCGATCCTTGCACATTAACACTATCGTACACACACTAGGGGCAATTTTACATTTACACCAAGCCAATTAACCTACAACCCTGTACGTCTTTGGAGTGTGGGAGGAAACTGAAGATCTCGGAGAAAACCCATGCAAGTCACGGGGAGAATGTACAAACTCTATACAGACAAACACCAGTAGTCAGGATCGATCCCGGGTCTCGGGCGCTGTATGGCAGCAGCTCTACCGCTATGCCTCCTTTGTCTGAGGTGTATATTTTTCACAAAAGGTAGTTTATCTGAAATGAGCCAACAGAGGAGGTAGGAACAGTAACGACATACAGAATTTTGCTAAACTTGATGATTTTTGGGGGTTTCCAGCATATGCAATTTATGTAATGACTAAAAAGTATTTGCATGAGCAGGACAAAGAGAGATCTGGAATTAATGCAATCGAGTAGGATTAGAATATAAAGTTAGGCATGCTGGTCGGTGTGCTAAAGTAGGTTGAAAATGATATCATGAAATAGTTTGATAGTGGTTCCTTCTATTTTCTAGGTTGATCAAGTGAAACAGGAGCTTTGCAGAAAGGAGACAGATCTACGTGCTCTGCAGACCAAACTTGAAATGTTGGCAAACCAATTTTCAGACAGCAAGCAGCATGTGGAAGTGCTCAAAGAATCGCTTATGGCAAAGGAACAGAGAGCTGCCATACTGCAAACAGAGGTAAAGTTGCACAATAAATTACCAGTGCTGCACTACAGTGAGTATGTTGTTAAATATCTGACTGTTTAAAAATGACATTCCTTTATCCCAACATTCCCAACTTTTGTTGAATGTGAATACTTAAGGAAATATTCACAAGTTGTTTATAACAATGCATTCCAAATAGATCATGTTAAAGATGTACTGTGGAATGTCTTCTCTGCATTCTCACTGGAAACTGTTTTATTTGTATAAAGATAGCCTTACTCTTCACTTTTCGGGATTTGGGTATGGCTGACAAGGCTAGTATCACTGATTCCTCTTTAGTAGATGGTGCTGAACTACTAATGTGAAGATTTTCCAACAGAATTGTAGGAAGGGGAGTTCCAGAATTGATGAATGAGAGAACAGAGATGTTTTTCCACATTAAATGTGTAACTTGGTTTGGCGTAAGGGGAGGTGGATGGGAAAACTAAATCTTGTTCCGATGCATTTGGAGTCCTTGTACCTGGTTATAGAAGTCACAGGTTTGGGCATGATGTCAGCGCACGATGGGCGAGGTACGGAGCAAGTATGGCAAGAAATAGCGCCAAAACCTGCCAACTATTGCAGAGACTTATTGGACTGTTTCTATGTGGGGATTTCTATGGTGAGATCAGGGAGGTGTACATTGATATTCTAGAGCATGTTGATATCAAGAAGGAGGTGGTGGGTCTCCCAAAGAGGATTAAAATCGGTAGGTTCCTGGGCTCTGGGGAAAAAAATCTATCCCAGGTTATTGAGAGGGGCAAGAGAGAAGATTGTTGGATCCTTGACAGAGATCTTCTTTAGCCACATGAGATGAAGACTGTTTGTGGAGGAATTGGACATCAGTTATCTGAAATAGGTAGATAACAAAGATGTGGACCCATTCTCATGTCATGTCTCTTAACTAGCTTGTTTTTTTTCACCTCTATGGTTCGAGTTGTAGAATGAACAGTGCACTTATCTTTCTCCAAAGCCTGTAAATTATTTCCCTTCAAGATGTTATCCAATTCCCTGTCTGGCACCAACAGAAATCTTTGGCTCGCCTGTGAACTTATAGGCTGTGTTTTCAGTGTCTGTCTGTTTGCCCTCATCCGTCAACTCATTGATAGAAAGTATAAAGATAATTGGTCAAAAATTTTAATTTTTGAAAGTGGGATTTCTGGCTTCTCTTCTAAAGATTTTTACAGTCAATCCGTGTCCCTTTTCGAGAATGTAATTTTTCAGAATTTACTGTCTGTCTGCCATTTTAAAAAGAAGTGGATACAAACCTTAAGGTCTCTTCTAATGAGTGCTGTTCTTGGGAGGAGGTAAATGACATCAGCGAGTGATTATGTTCCCTCATCTTTGAGCTCAGTCTGGAAATTTGCCAGGCGCATTGAGTGTTTCAATTTTTTTTCAATACTTTCCTCTTCAAAGATGCAATATACTTCCAACCAAAGTTGACATAATTCAAAGTTGTGTCTCATAACTGAAAGAAATGCTTGAATAGATTCATGTTTCTTGAAAACATGCTGTAAAAAGTTCATGTTTTTATACTTTCAGACATGCATTGTAACGGATCCACATTTATTAATGCCATTGAAGAAATATTTGAATTTGTAATGGTGCTTTATTATAAATGATATTTGTGAAGTGCCTGCTAAACCCAAACTAAATAGGTTTGGGACCATTGGAAAAGTCCTTGAGAATTGGATGTTTAATCTTGGCAATGAGGTATAATAATCAATATCTAATATTAGATATCTTGCAATCCGTTCAAAATTTTAAAAGTGCCAATTAAAAAGGATATTCTATGCAAAAGATTAAAAGATGGAATTTGAAGCAAATTTGCAAACCTGCAAAATCCTCTTGCTCAATTTTCATAGTTTTGACAGTAACTATTTAGCATTGTGTGTTGCCTTTTATGATAAGTGGATGAGGGAAACACTGTGATCTCACTGGCGCATTTCTTCCAGGTGGATGCATTGCGTTTACGCCTTGAAGAGAAGGAAAGCATGTTGAATAAGAAGTCTAAGCAGATGCAAGAGATGGTTGAAGAGAAGGGGACCCTAGCTGGAGAGGTTCATGATATCAAGGACATGATGGAAGTTAAAGAACGTAAAGTTGTCGTCTTGCAGAAAAAGGTAAGTAAACAATTCAAATATTTGAATTGCTGGAAATTTGAGGGAATATGAGATGGGGAAGGGCAGTAGTGATGAGAGAGAAAGAGAGACATCTTCGATGTTTCACTTGGTGAGTGCCCTGACAGGGCACATTATCTACATGTTTTATCTTTTGAGAGTTATTAAACCAATATTTTGTGTTGGATTGATCCATTTTTAAGTATTTGGATGTTTTTCACCAAAGTGACTGAGCTGTGGAACAGATCCAGAGTTTTTACATTGAAACTAATGGAAAATACTTTGAATTACAAGGTCTTGTTGCATGCAGCATTTCCCCAGGATGTAAACCTTTTATAAATTGAAGGAACCCTGTATTATAAATCATAGAGATTATGCATATATTACATTTTTAATTTTTTTTCCAAAAATTGATAATGTATACTCAAACTTTTGTTTAAATTGGGAAGGTGGATTAAGACAAAATGGAGCTAGTATTATTAAGGTAAGATTAATATTATAAAAAAGAAACTGGGAATTTTTTTTCATTTTGTGGCAATACAGCTGAAACGTTTGTCTACAATTGTTATGGTATGTTGGAGCATTATGTAAATGAACATGTCCTGCTGATCCTCAGTAGAAAGTGTCTTCAGATGAGTGTCTCTTGTAGGCTGGCAGAACTGTTGCCGTACAATGCCAGAAACTTGGGTTTGATGCTTGCCTCATGTGCTCTCTGTGGAGTTGGTACATTCTCCCTTTGAAATATGAGAGGAAACTCATACAGACAGAGATGCAGGTCAATAGGTCAATTGACCATTGTAAATTGCCTAGAGTGTGTAGGTGAATGGTGGATCTTGGGGCAATTGACAAGAATGCAAGGAGAATAAAAGAATCGTGTAAATGTGTAGTTGATGGCCAGTGTGGACGAAGGGCCTGCTTCTGTACCTCTCTGTGGCTTTGTATCTATGTGATGTTGCTCCAAACAAGATTTTCATTGGGCCTGTGCCTCACTTTAATTTTTATATGACATAAACTTGACTTGGACAAGCTCAAGCTCAGACACAGAGTATCTGAGATTGGTTAAACAGCTGTGGAGAATAAGGGAGGCTGTGGTTTCTTTTGTTGTGCATTCCCGGAGGTAACCACCCTGCAGCCAGATCCATAACTGGGTAAGCACGTGAAAGACCAGGAATTGCAAGGACTCTCAAGCCTGTACTCGCTGCAGGAGACTGGTGGGGGTCGTACCATAGGGGAAATGACTGCATGGGAAATGAGGGGACAGTGAAGACGAATTGGTGAGGATTCCATAACCGGTTGGGTGTTACTGGATCATGGGTAAGAAACCCATTTGGTGTGTTGAGCTGCATAATTTGTTGCCTCCATGGTGCCAGGTTTAAAAAAAATAGATCAGTGTTCTTCTAGGGAGATTCACTCGTATGGTTGAAAAGTGGTTAAACTGAATTTGCAAAGGGTTGGGCATCGTCGGGTAGCTGTAGCAAAAAGGATTTCGGTACAGAAAAGAATTGATATATTAGATATTACAAGAGTAGCAAATAGTCCAGCACTAAGCGACAGCTGAGAAAGGCAGACAGAATATCTGTAATATATCTGTGTGTGGGTGTGTAAATTAGGCTGGTGAGTTTCAAGCAAAAAATAGATGGGGTCTTGATATTTTTGAATGCAGTGTTCAAGAAAAATGGGGAAGGAATATAAGGAAATGAATGGCAAAAAAATGATTTTGTGCTAAAGATAAAGTACTCCCTTGGGTCAAGAACACAATCTACAGGCATGTGAAATTTCCGTGGATTTCCGCGTTTTTAAAATCCATTTTCCGCACTTTTTGCTTGGCTTCCGCGTTTTTCACTTTGCCAAATAAATGGAGAAATCGGATCGAAATAAGAAAGAAAAAAAACGATGTATAGACTTGTAATGAACACTAGGTTCCGCTCGAGGTCGCTGGTGGTTCCGCGAGAAATCCCCTGCGCCATGGAAATCTTCCCGAAAATGTGGCACCTAGGCTGGGCAAGGCAGCTAATCTTGACCTCATTGGGACTTCCACGGCCGATCAGTGGGTTGAATTTGCAACCTGCGGCCGGGGCTCTGGAACTCCAGCCCAGTTGGAGCCAGCAAATCTATCCCCATAGCCGACTTCCTTTGCCTGCTGGATAAACCAGCAAAGCTCTGGAACCAAGAGTGCCAGAAAATCAGTGGTGGAACTTTAATGAGTAAATATTACATTTAAGTGCAAGATTATATAACTAAATTAATTGCTGTCATTACATCATACAGTTATTGAAAGTAATTTTAAAAGCATTCAATCCCTGAATGTAGGAAATTGGTTTGCAAAGCTAATTTTCCACTCAAATACCCACACTTGATACAGATTCTGTACTTATCATATTGCCTTTTTTATCCTTGTGAATATGCTTCCACATTTATTTGTGACAACTTCAAAATTAATTATTTTATATCTTATGTAGCAATTTGATGTCCACAATCCAATCAAAGGATAGGTGATGTTCTTCTACAGGAGAAAGGTCACCCATTCCTTCTGTCCAGAGATGCTGCTTGTTTACTCCAGCAATTTGTCTATCTTCGATTTAAACTAGCATCTGCAGTTCCTTCATACACATTTTGTCTTCTCCAGAAGTTGCCTGACCTGCTGAGTTACGACAAGAGGAGTTGAGTATAGGAGCAAAGAGGTCCTTCTGCAGTTGTACAGGGCCCTAGTGAGACCGCACCTGGAGTACTATGTGTAGTTTTGGTCTCCAAATTTGAGGAAGGACATTCTTGCTATTGATGGTGTGCAGCATAGGTTCACTCGGTTAATTCCCGGAATGGCGGGACTGTCATATGTTGAAAGACTGGAGCGACTAGGCTTGTATACACTGGAATTTAGAAGGATGAGAGGGGATCTATTGAAACTTATACGAGTATTAAGAGGTTGGACATGTTCGAGGCAGGAAACATATTCCCAATGTTGGGGGAGTCCAGAACCAGGGGCCACAGTTTAAGAATAAGGGGTAGGCCATTTAGAACAGAGATGAGGAAAACCTTTTTCAGTCAGAGAGTTGTAAATCTGTGGAATTCTCTGCCTCAGAAGGCCGTGGAGGTCAATTCTCTGGATGCTTTCAAGAGCGAGCTAGATAGAGCTCTTAAAGATAGCGAAGTCAGGGGGTATGGGGAGAAGGCAGGAACGGGGTACTGATTGTGAATGATCAGCCATGATCACGTTGAATGGCGGTGCTGGCTCGAAGGGCCAAATGGCCTACTCCTGCGCCTATTGTCTATTACTCTAGCAGTTTGTGTGCTTGTGTGTAAACCAGTATTTGCAGTTCCTTGTTTCAACAGTCTTTATTGTTGATTGGTATCTAAGCATTCTCTTGCTAAAATTACTTATGGTCTAATATCGGATAAGCTAGATTGCTTTGTTTGGAATTGAGGAGGCTAAACGCGATGTTTCAGATCAGGAGCCTTCAGATTCTCAACTCGGAGTCTGAAGCAGGGTTATAGAAACATAAAGTGTAGGAGTAGGCCATTCGGACCTTCGCGCCAGCACCATCATTCAATATGATCATGGCTAATCATCTGAAATCAGTACCCCGTTCCTGCTTTTTCCCCCATATCCTTTGATTCCTTTAGCCCTAAGAGCTAAATCTAACTCTCTCTTGAAAACATCCAGTGAATTAGCCTCCACTGCCTTCTGTGGCAGAGAATTCCACCGATTCACAACTCTCTGGGTGAAAAGGTTTTTCCTCATCTCAGTCCTAAATGGCCTATTCTTAAACTGTGTTCCGACCCAAAAGGTTGTCTGTCCATTTCCCTCCACAGATGCTGCTCGAGCTGCTGAGTTCCTCCAGCACTTTGTTTATTGCTTAGGATTCCAGCATCTGACCTCCGTTTGTGTACACATTAAAGTTATGCATTTGAACTATTACTTTGCAGAACTATGGGTCCAGTTTGGTAAGGACTTCATAGGCCCAGTAGATCAAATATTTTTAGTGTGGGTTTTTTTTTGGAAGGGGTATTTTCAGTTTAGTTTGTGTACACTAGAGTGTGCTGTTGTTCTATATGTATGTGATGAAAATTTCATAAATGAAAGCATCCTGCACTTGGGTATGCAGCTTTCAAAGCCACTAAGTTGAAAGGAGCAGATCATCTTGCTTAAAATAACAATACTGTGGACGAACTTGCCAAAACCTTTGCTTTTCATTAAATAGGAAAGGAAATGCACCAGTGACTTAGTGCCAATTTAGAATTTCCAAATAAACGTGTCTTGTTCATGGATGCTATTTTTTTCGATTTTCACCTCATCACAATGTGTCTGACATCAGCATGGCAAGTAATGCATAAAACAACATAGTCTGCCAGAGAATGGGAAATGCCTTGAAAAATCAATTATCCCAAGATACTCATAAGATAAACGAGCTTGGTAATGATCTTGTTACTGGTATTTAGTTAGACTGGAGGGACAGTAACTAAGCAGCTTGTCAGATTAGTCAATGAGTTTACATTTTGTCCTTTGCTGGAGTCATAGAGTGATACAATGTGGAAACAGGCCCTTCGACCCAACATGCCCCAGCTACACTAGTCCCACCTGCCCGCGTTTGGTCCATATCCCTCCAAACCTGTCCTATCCATGTACCTTATCTAACTGTTTCTTAAATTTTTGGATAGTCCCTGCCTCAACTACCTCCTCTGGCAGATTGTTCCATACATCCATCATCCTTTGTGTGAAAAAGCTACTCCTCAGATTCCTATTAAATCGTTTCCCCTTCACCTTAAACCTAAATTATTTTTCTATCACCAAGCACATTAATTTCTTTGGATTAAACAATTAGTATAGCCTTCAAGAAGCATTTGGCATTGCTTCATCTGGGACTTTAAAAACCTCACATTGCCTCAATTTCTTGTGCTTCTCCTTCAACCCAGCATTTTTCTTCTCTTCCCCCCCCCCCCCCTTTTTTGTTTAAAGATATTACATTTTCTTTTGAAAACCACTGGAATCTGTTTCTTCCACTCCATCAAGCATCACGTTCTAGAACGTCATATGTCAGGAGTTAAATGAACATTAGAATTGGTTCCCAGGCTGCTTCACTGTATGTTTATGTTAAATTATGTTGCTCTGTTTGATATTTGAGGTCAATTTGCATCGTTTTGCCCAACGAAGATTTAAAAAGACAAATGCAATTGCTTGCTTTCACAACTTAATATCAGCTGCAGTCTCTGAAATTTTCTTGGGACCTTTTAGATTTCACAGGCATAGTTCCTTTCTGCAGATTACACCCACAAATTGAGCCATCAAAAGATGTACAACAATGCAGCAATGTAAATCTTTGTGACTGAGCAGTTCTCGTGTTTAATGGTATCAGCATGAAATTAATTATCTTTCCTTCACCACTTGATATAATATAGATATTCCTGTAAGGTATTTTTCTGCTCAAGTTAAGAATCTTTCATTTACTTTTCCCTCCCAATGAAGTTAATACTAGAAACAAACAGATTAGGCACATTTGTGGGTAAAAGGAACAGAGTTTTTATTGTCTTCAACATATAGCAGTAATTCTGGGTTTTTTTTCTCCAACTGCCACCTGACCTGATAAGCATTTCTCAGTGTCATTTATCCCATAATGTTGACCATTTGTGATCAAATAGCCTGATTACCAACATTGCTAAATTCATGCAAAAGGAAGTAAGTTGTTTATGATCAAATAGCCTGATTACCAACATTGCTAAATTCATGCAAAAGGAAGTAAGTTGTTCTATATGAATAGTGAAAGAGGGAGGAGCTAACTGTGGATCTGGGACGAGCCTGGGTTTGACTAGTTTTTAGTTTAGAGATACAGAGTGGAAACAGGCCCTTCGACCCACCGAGTCCGCACCGACCAGCGATCTCCGCACATTAACACTATCCTACGAGGGCCAATTTTATACATACACCAAGCCAATTAACCCACATACCTGTATGTCCTTGGAGTGTTTCTCATTATTTGCCATGGTTTTGACAGCAGAGCCAGACTGAACTGAGACCCTCAGAGAAGAGAAAGAGGCCAAATGTGAATTAGGGGGAAGGCAAGGGGAAGAAATGGAGATGCCGGATAGGAAGATAATGAAAAGGAGATCTCTCGCTCCCTCTTCCATGTGTCTTTACTCTCGGCCCTTGCATAATCTTCCCCCTTCTTTTAGTGTTATCCCCCTTGCCCTCCTTATCCTGGTCTTCACCCACTATGCCCTTCCCTTTTCATCAGCTCCTAAAATCTCTATGCAGTCCCAGTCATCACAAGTTATCATCCTAAAGGGTTGTCTTTCATCTTCAGCTTTAGATTGCCAGCACATTCTGAAATAAGATGAGTTGGGCTTCTGTTTTTCCAACTGTGCCAGATTTTTGCCTTGGGACATATGATGTCTGAAGTCAAGATAAATGACTTGCTCTGTATGGTTTTTTTTAAGAAGCAACTATAGTACACCATTGCTGAGCCAGACCATCTGATTATGTTCTGTTCACAAGCAAGCATATATTTTGTCAAGTCATTCCTCTTCCTGCAAATGCAGTCGTGATCATTTTTTCGGCAAGGTTGCCGTGTCACAACTTGATTCTTTTTTGGAAAGAGCTTGCAATATGATTCCTATTTTAGAAAAAGACTCCTGGTAAGTGGCAAATTGCTGTACTGTGTAAGTACAAACTTTTTTTTTCATCGACTTGATCACTCAATCTAGTCAAATTGTTAATGCCAGGACCCTGACAGACAGCAGGACCTGGCCAGCATAAATAACAAAATGTGAACAGAGATGGGTGTTGGGGATGGTGCTGTTGCTTATGGGACTGCTGCAAAACAAGCCTCATCCAGAAAACAGCCAAAGAAAAACTTTGCAGGCTACAACTGCACCTAAACCTGTTAAAACCAAATGTTTCAGAAACATTTGAAAACATCTCAAAAATATTAAAAATCAATTAAAATAGCTTTAAGGTGAGAGGGGCAAAATCTAAAGGACACTTGTGGGACAGATTTTTTTCACAGAGAGTGGTGGATGTCACGAATGTGCTGCTGGGTTGCTAGGGTGGGCAGATAAGCCAGGGGCATGTGGATAGGCACATGGGTATGGAGGGGTACAGATCACATGCATGCAGAGGAGATTAGTTTAACCTGGCATCATGTTTGGATTGGACATTGTGGGCTGAAGGGCCTGTTCCTGTGCTGTACTCTTCAGTGTATGTATTGTAAATTTAAATTGTTAAAGCACTTAAATATTTCTAAGCAATAAAATTAACTGAACGTGTGTAACTAAAATATCTACATTATTCAATGTCTACCTTGCCCCCTTCATCATTTACCTTCATGTAAAACAATGCAGATGTTCTGGCACAGGTTCTGCTGATGGATTCTCCAGGCATAAGTGCTGAGGAATTGCTGTGACTTTATGCTGCACATTAGTCTTTCAATTTGACTGATCCTCCTACGCCGTGATCCACTGAAGATATATTGATATCATTAAGCACCCTCGGGTTACTAGAGCTGAACATTCCAAATCCTCAAATGTTGTAAATAATTTTTTTACCTCCGCCTTCCTTAAAAAAATTGAGACTTTACCCTGTGTCAGTGACCCTTTTTCCCACTGCCCTGGACTTCCTTGCCATGCATTAATTCATTTTTTGATCAGTCTCCCCCTATATTTCAAAGTCATGCAGATGGGAAGGTTAATTGACCACTGTAAAGTGTCATTAATGTGTAGGTGAGTGGTGGAATCTGGATCAGCTGAGGGGACGGGAGGCGAATTTTTAAAAATGGTATTACACGAGGACTATTGTGAGCAGGTCTTTGATGCTCACCTCTGACCTCCTGGGCTGCCTTTGTGCTGTATGCCTCCATCTCTGCTTTTATCCACAACCCCTCTCAGAATTTGATATGTTGCAATGTGATCACCTCTTCTTGTGCTAAACTACAGCCAAAAGAAGCTTAATTTACAGTCTGAACTCTTGAAACAGTCCCCTCAATTCAGGACTTGTGAGGATCAGAACCAAACATTTTACTGCTGATGTGCTCCTTCCTCGCTGCTGAGTAGCAATTTCCACTCTTCTATCCGATCCTCTGCAAGAAAGGCTAAAATACTATTTATGATTGAGAGTGCAACACACCTAATTCCCACTGTAATAGAATATTTATCCATCTTTTGTGGTTATTTTTTAAGTGCACTGGTTTTCTATTTTTCCCACTGAAGCGTTTAATTTCATGCTTTCTCACATAGTTTATTTGCCATCTACTTTGTCACTTTATACATTTTGTTTTGAAGCTTCCACACTCTATTGCACCCCTTCTCAACATATTTAGATGGATTACATGCAGACCCTTTGCTAAAGTTGCCGATTTACAAAGCATGAAGCTGATGTCCAAGCGCACATTTGTTTACCCTACTACCTCGAAACTGTCATGTTACTATTTTGCTAAGTAAGAGGTTAACCATAATCTCAAAAGGTTTAAGTATGCATAATAAAACAACCTTCCACGCCAGGATTTGAGTGGAATAAAAATCTGTAGTCCTCCATTAATTTTTGCCTGAGAAATAACTTGAAATCAACTTGAACAATTCATGTCAGAAATGTGGCTGCCTGGCGATGTATTTAATAAAAACAGACCAACTACGAGTAATGTGTAGATAAACCAGCGCTTTGAACTCAACCATTCAAATATTGCTGCAAAGAAAGTTTCCAATCAGGAAACCAGGCAAAGCCATCCTGCCAGTCTCCCAAATGTTTGTTCATATGTATGTAAGCCAGGCATTTGTACTCAATGGAATAACTGTGACAAACTATGCTGTTATGAATTTTGAGCCAAAATGATGTTTATTTATGCTTCAAGAATCTTGGTTCATGGAGATCTTTTTCAAAGTGTTGAACAATATACTCCAGGAACAGTTCAAAACAAAAGGCATCAACTAAAGCACTAATTGCATCACAATAATGTGGACAATTACTGTTGATGGGGCTTCAGATGGGAAATCTGCCAATTAGCTGCATTATTATTTTGGATGAAAAGAAATGAGAAATGCATTACTCCAGCGGTATGAACATTGATTTCTCTAACTTCAGATAGCTCCTCTGTCCCTCTCTTTCCCCTCCCCCTTCCCAGTTCTCTCACTGTCTTCCTGTCTCCAACTCCATCCTTTCTTTGTCCCGCCCCCTCCCCTGACATCAGTCTGAAGAAGGGTCTTGACCTGAAATGTCACCCATTCATTCTCTCCTGAGATGCTGCCTGACCCGCTGAGTTACTCCAGCATTTTGTGATACCTGAGAAATGCATTAAATCAGCTTGCCATCGAAAAGTAAATCATATATTGCGTAATATGATGGGAATGACAGATAGCTTTTAGTTTCATAAATGTCAATTAATTATTTTGAAAGGAGATTTAGATAGCTAATTAGTTTATAACAAAGTGAAATCCAGTCCCACAAAAATGAATGAAACCTTCCACTTTGAACACAAGTTTTTAAAATTAAGTGAAAGAATAAAATTGAAAGGCAGCATGGTGGCATAACAGTAGAGCTACTGCCTTGCAGTGCCAGAAACCCAGGTTCGATCCTAACTACGGGTGCAGTCTGTACGAAGTTTGTACATTCTCCCCGTAACCTGCATGGATTTTCTCAGATCTTCGGTTTCCTCCCACACTCCAAAGACGTACAGGTTTGTAGGTTTGCTTGGTACAATTGTAAAATTGTCCATAGTGTGTGTAGGATAGTGTTAGTATGTGGGGATCGCTGGTTGGTGTGGACTGGGTGGGCCGAAGGGCCTGTTTCTACGCTGTATCTCTAAACTAAATGAATGCTCTGGTATACTTTGTTTCACACTGAAAATCTAATTGAATGAAAATTATCTCTCAGAGTTTTGTACTTGGGTGCATTGGTGAGTTAGTGCTGACTGTTCGTCCTAGCCACTGATAGATATGCAGCAGTGTGGAGCTCTTAGATGAGGTAGCCTTAGGCTTTCCTATTAACTTTTCGGAGATAGCTAATGGAGATCAAGATGGATTCATTCTGCTTCCCTGCCCTGCCTTCTCCACACTCAGTGCCCATGGCCTTCGAAGCTAAATGTTGTGATATTGACCAGATAGAGATGAGTTATGCCATCAGGAAGCTTTCTATTCTCCACTGCTTAATTTAGAATACATTTATGTAACTGGATAGTCTGACTTGTGTAGAGTATATGGAGAATCAGAATAGGGATAAAGACCATGTTTAGATTGTTTGACTTCTGTGAACGATAAACATTTAAACATGTTGTTTGTAAAGTAAAACATGCAAATGAATTTTGTTGTGTGAATGTTGTGCCTTTTCTAAACTAAGCTTTGATCCAAAATGTCACCTATCCATGTTCTCCAGAGATGCTGCCTCTCTCACTTTGTTACTCGAGCAATTGTGACTTTTTGGAATACCAACGTCGGCAGTTTCTTGTGTTGTTCTTTCTTTAACAATAGCATTCCTACTTTCAAAGCAAACATATTTTGACATTGCTCTAGAGATGCTGCCTGACCCATTGAGTTATTCCTGCACTTTGTGTTTGACGCAAAATTCCAGCTGCTTCAATTCCTCATACCTCCATACAGCTAGTTTCTTGCAATAGCACCAAAACATAAAAGAATGGCAAGTTATTACTTACATGCTCTATAAGGCAGCACCTTGTCTAGGAGATTAAATTAGCAGTGTCCATGTGAAAGTGTTTATTAACTAGTGCTGACATTTGGTTATTTTAATAAAATTAAATTATTTTGCCCAGATGGTATACAGCTCAACTGTGACTGAAGTACTTCCTTTTATTTGCTTTACCATTTGTTTAAGTGAGGCCTTGTGTTTATTGTTTGTATTGCTAATAGATGTTACAATTGGAAGTAAATTAGATAAGATGCATGTTTTGGGAAAAAAACTATTCGAGGAAAACGAAGAAACAATTATTTCAATGTTAGTCTGGAGACCAATAATATAGGATTTGAGGGCACTTGAAATGGTATCTGACATTTTTTCTAAAAGTTGCAGGGATAATTTAACTGCCAGCTTCTTTCAAAATGAGATGAAAAAGTTGTAAATGTGATTCGTTGTCTGTTTGTTTTGGAGCTGAATGTTGTCAAATACTGAATCCAATTGGTAACACTTCTCAGGTTCTAGAAGGTAATGGAAGACTTTGAAATATAAATGATTAAAACAATAATTTTGACATTTCACCTGGAAATCTGGATTGTCAGCATATAAAATGCACATTTTGTGTTATCTTAAAAATATATATTTTTAATTAGATATGTATTTTTTGAAGTATGTACAGCAGTTGACATTTTTTGCTATTAAAGCATAGAGTAGATAAAACCCAGCTTATTATGGCTCAAAAATCTAAGAACCGGCGTATAAATATAGTTCATTTTTAGATGAAAGGAGGTGAATTTTTTCTAGTGTAATAGAAAATCTTTTTAACAGTTTCGCAGTAATACTCTAGCTTACTTTCAAATTATCAAATCCTTTTTATTTGTTTCAGGAGTAATAAAAGAAAAAAGATTCAGATCATTGTTCTCTGAAATTTAAGATCTTGGGAAATCAGCTTCAAAAGCAGAAACAAGTTTTTACTAAACTTTTTTCAAACATGCCAACAGTTTGACTCCATCTCTTTATCAAATGACAAGGATTACTGCCAGAGCAAAAATAGACAATAGACAATAGGTGCAGGAGTAGGTCATTCGGCCCTTCGAGCCAGCACCGCCATTCAATGTGATCATGGCTGATCATTCACAATCAGTACCCTGCTCCTGCCTTCTTCCCATACCCCCTGACTCTGCTATCTTTAACTCTATCTAGCTCTCTCTTGAAAGCATCCAGAGAATTGGCCTCCACTGCCTTCTGAGGCAGATTTACAACACTGACTGAAAAAGCTTTTCTTCATCTTCGTTCTAAATGGCGTACCCCTTATTCTTAAACTGTGGCCCCTGGTTCTGGACTCCCCCAACATTGGGAACATGTTTCCTGCCTCTAACGTGTCCAATCCCTTAATAATCTTATATGTTTTAATAACATCCCCTCTCATCCTTCTAAATCCCAGTGTATACAAGCCTAGTCGCTCCAGTCTTTCAACAACAAAAATGTGGGAAGCAAACATGATTCTGTACAAATGCATCTGAATGAAATCTCATGACCTGCAAAAACATTCAGGCATCCAACTGACACATTCCACAGGAGAATAACTGATTATTGAAATAAGCAGAACAAAATTGCATTTAGATATCAAGTACTTTGGTTTGCGCTATTAGGGTTATGTTACCGAGTATTACGGATAACATTGTATTATTGATTATTTATTCAATATAAATATATTTATTTGTGTTGTTGCATTATTGTGCCAATAAAGCAAGTAAGAATTTCGTCAGGTCCCAGTTCATTTAGCGACGAAATGATCTTGATTCTTTACAACTGGATTTTTGCTGCAGATATTCATGTTAACCATACATTATAGATGAGATGTACAATATGTCTCCTTTGATCCAAATATAAATCCTCACATCAGTAGATTTCAGAGAAAGCCATTTATTGCATGTTAATGACAAGGTGGAGAACAAGACAATCCAGGTGGTGCCATCTAAGAGAGGGTGATGAATGTTGTTAATCATAGCTAATTCACCTGGAAGTGTGCATAGAGAGGAACATGAATAAGGTGGAATACAGACAGGGGCAAATATAATCAAATAATGCTGGAACTATGAGATGTGGAACCCAAAAGTTGCTGGAAATCTGAAGTGAAGGAGAATGCTGGATATACTCAATAGGTCAGAAAGAATCTGTACAGAGTGGGGGAAAAAATGACCTGGTGTTGCAGGTGGATGATTTTACTTCAAAACTGGCTGGTTCATAAGCAGGAAAGGCTGGATATCTGAATTGTTGCATTCAATATTGAATCCTGAATGTTGCAATTGCCAGAACAAAAGATGAGATGCTCTTCATCAAGCTTATGTTGAACTTTTGTTGAGCAGAATAGGAGAGGTGTCGTGGGTTGGAGACTCAAAGTGACAGGCAATTGGAAGACAGTGTAACTTGCAGATGGAAAGCATTCCGTTTTGCAAAGCTTTCAGGCAATCTGTGTTTGGTTTTTCCAATGTAGAGACCACTTGGTCACTATTAATGACAATACATTCAATTGGCTTTAATGTGACTGGGAAGTATGGTTTGAGTCCCTGAAGGGTGTGATTAACGTTTAACTCACTCGGATACATGAATCATTTCACATTCATGTTTTTTTCACACTGTTAATTTGGTTTTTTTTTACTTGCAGATTGAGAACCTCCAGGAACAACTGAGGGACAAAGAGAGGCAAATGAACAGTTTAAAGGAACGTGTTAGATCATTGCAGACTGACACCACCAATACAGATACTGCCCTAACTACCCTTGAGGAAGCTCTTGGAGAGAAGGTGAGTTATGCATGTCTGAAATAAGATGTCGGCTTTCTTATTAGTAACTAGACGGGTGTGCACCCGTTGGGTGCAAATCTCTGCTGCGGGCGGTCCTGCAGGTGCAGCTGAGGGACGGAGGGGGTGATAAGGGGTGGTTGAGGAGGGATGGAGTGGGTGAGGGGGGATGGAGTGGGTGATTGGGGGGAGGGGAGGGATAAGGGGGGTTCGGGGGGATGGAGTGGGGAGGAGGAGGAGAGGGGGTGGAGGAGGAGAGGGGGGAGGAGGAGGAGAGGGTACTGCACCAATACAGGAGAGGTTTGGGACCGGAACCGTTGGGTGGAAAGCTCTCCTTCAGGCCCAGCAACTCTATCGATCCGTGGACCCGTTGCCGGGCGGGGAGTGTCCCCTGAGGCCTTGGGTGGGATGCGGTGGCGGGCGGGCAGTGTCCCCCGGGGCCCAGCAACTCCTCCGATCCGTGTACCAGTTGGCGGGTGTGAAACGTCCCCTGGGGCTGTGGACACGCGGTGGCTGGCGGGGAGTGTCCCCCAGGGCTGTGCCGGGCCCAGCAACCCAACCGATCCTTGCACCCATTGGCGGGCGGGGAGTGTCCCCCGGGGCTGTGGACAGGATGCGGTGGCTGGCGGGGGAGTGTCCCCCGGGGCTGTGCCGGGCCGAGCAACCCTACCGATCCGTAGGGACATACAAACACAACGGGACAAACAAGAATGATTATTTTAGTAATTTATAGATAGATAGATTATTTTAGTAATTAACATTGCTGGAGCTGACTGGGTTGCTTCAGTATATTGTGGAAATGGTATCAGAAATATTTCTATAAAGGATTATTCACTAAGTGAGTTCTCCATTTTTAAACATATCTTCAAGTTGGAAAGCAGAGATGGTATTTTTCTCACATTGATATAGTATATACAGAGAAAATAATTATCCATTCCATGTTGTTATGTATAAATACCATTTGCAGAGTACTCTTGGCAGGATTTCTAGAGTTGAGAATTTATGGATATTGTAAAACTTTCCAGAATCACTAAATAGAATTACGTATTTGTAAAATCTTGCATGTGATATGTGCTTCCTGTTCACATTAATCTTACTTCCTGTGCCATGCCTTTTTTTTGAAAACCCATACGCTAACATTTCCCAAAGGCCTTCATAATATAGAAACCACATGTTAACGTATAATAATAGAAAGGTTCTATCAACTACCTACCCATAGTTTGTTGATCAAATTATTAAATCAGTCCAAATCAACTTTGAATTTTTTTTCACAGTAACTGAAACTTCTACTGATTTTTAAAATAATTATTTCATAACATCATATCTTATATCAATTGAATTTCCTTTTGTACATTTTCTATGGAAAACTTGGCTGGAATGCAGCCCTGTTTTTCCTCCTCTTTCCCCATCCCCTCAAGATCGGGTAGAAGTGAAAACCTGTCCAAATACATGCTGGTTAACATTGGACAGGTGCTCCCCAACTCGCGTAAGAGTTTTGTCCCGCAGACCCTTGCGTAAGTTGGATGTTACTCTAGTTGGAAATGGAAGTGTTATTGTGCATGGGTAAACACTCGACGTGGAAACCATATGGGAGCCCCGCACAGAGACCACGTGGGCATCAGTAGGCATAAAGAATCCTTACGTAAGTGAGAGTTTATGAATGTTGCCTATTACATAACTGCCTTTACCTAGGATTTTAATATTTAGGAATCTTTGTTAAGCCCCATTGCTTGTATCAGTACATTAGTTTTGGATATGGTTTTGTTGTGGTTGTTGAATTCTTCACCATCATTTATTGCCATCCCTTTAACTGAATCATTCACCATTCAACCAAATCGATGACAGTGTGCTGTCACAAATGGCAACCAATACATCAACCACCACAGACAGTAGATTTCCTTTTGTGGAGTGAAACAGATCGGATTTTATGATGGAACACAGGCACGGAGTGCTGGAGTAACTCAGCAGGTCAGGCAGCGTCTCTGGAGAACAAGGATAGGTGACATTTCTGGTTGAGATCCTTCTTGAGATTCACAAAGAGCTGGATAGTTCTGGAGGAGATGTTACGATAATTTGATAGCTTCATTGTCAGTTTTTGTGGAACCCACAAATTCTGCCATGGAAACAAGAGGTGCTAAGTGGAGACTCTCTGACTCTAGGGGAAATAATTGAGATACTTAAAAGGAAATGTGCATGTTTTTAGTTTAGTGATACAGTGCAGAAACAGGCCATTTGGCCCACCGAGTCCGCGCCGACCAGTGATCCCCGCACATTAACACTACCCGACACACACACGGGACAATTTACACTTATACCAAGCCAATTAACCTACAAACCTCTACGTCTTTGGAGTGTGGGAGGAAACTGAAGATCTCGGAGAAAATCCACGCAGGTCACGGGGAGAACGTACAAACTCCGTGCAGACAAGCACCCGCAGTCAGGATTGAACCCGGGTCTCTGGTGCTGTAAAGCAGCAACTCTACCACTGTGCCGCCATGCTGTAAAACCTTTTGTGAAAAATGCTAGCAAACTTCTCATCGCATTCATCACTTGAATTATATTGTTTACTTTTATAATGTTAAAAATGTGGTATGGTTTTTCACATCACCTATTGTGACTACAGATTTACAAACACATTTTAAATTTTATTTACATTAACAAGGATATTTACTCAAGTATTTCTGGATTGAATTCAATGAATTTATTCTTTTTTCATGAAAGCTAGAGGATATATAAGGCACATTCCTTGTCTATGCACATACTTGGCCAATAAACTTATTCATTCAAAATGACCCATTTCTGGCTTGCATTTCCTTGAATTCCTGCAGCAATTGATCTGGTCCCTGACATTATGTTAAAACAAGTGTCTGTTAATTAAAGTAATAAAAATGAAAAATACAATGGAGCAAATCCGCTGGTGTCACAGCTTACAGACTATCTGCCCCCGTATGACACTGATTCTTTCAACATAGCCCTGTGCACAGCTCTCCATTGAGAACCTAAATCCCAGCACATTGATTAATCAAAACTTCACTTTTACATATACATGAAAATGAATCTATTGAAACTCTTCCTAAATTAATGGATGTTTAATTGCTTCACACATACCTGAAGATGAATCTATTGCAACTCTTCCTAAATTAATGAATGTTTAATTGTTTGTGGATTTCATTAAAAATTAATCTTAATCCTTTATATAGTGTGTTTTATCCAGAATATCATGCAAATGGAATTGTGCTTTTTTAGTTTATATCTATGTGAAGTTGCAATCAGCATATTGCTTACACTTTGGGATTATATAAGTTGTTTTAGATTGATGCATCTTGAATATCTGAATCACTGTATTTGCAAAAAGTGCACTAATTGACTACAGATTATAGATTGGGAAGCTTGGATTGATGCTTGTTGATAAGTACAATTCATACATGCTTCCTGAATGTGTTTATATGTTTTTGTCTGTTAAGGTCCAATGACAGAGTATCTTATTGGTATAGCTTACAAGGGCTGCTTGGGGATAGTCGGCAGGCCTTCATTCATAAGAAATCACATCTCACAAATGTATTGATTTTTTGAAGTGGCCTTCAAGACAATTGACAAGGACAGGACAGTGGACGTTGTCTTTATGGACTTTAGAGGTTCTGCATGGTAGGATAGTTCAGAAGTTGGATCACAAGGAATATGGTGCTTTGGATTATCACAGAACCTGGTTGGCATGGAGAGCTTTGGGCCGAAGGGCCTGTAACTGTACTTTCAATTTATAGAATATATTGGGGTAACAATGTGCATAACCAAAACTTTTATGAAGAAAGATTATATGTTCTGGTTGAAAAGGTGCAGCAACGGGGAATTATTGTATTTTGGTGCTTCAGGAAATATTTGTCTGCTTCAGTGTACAGCAGGTATAGTTGAGCGAACTGCACTAATGGAAATATTAATTGTAATGCAATAAACAATTGTCGTCTTTAAATGCACTAGGAATATTAATTCAGCATTAAAAATTAGCATAACCATTTTGTTTTTCTGCACAATTATTAAAGGCGCTGCTGATAATTTGTGTAAGAAGTTACAAAGAACTGAACATATTGTAAGTGGGTAAACAATAGCAATGGGATTCACTTTATAGAAGGGTGAATTTAAGCACATGGGATCAGAGATAGAAAATTTGGAATGATTTCTTAACTATGAGAGTTACGTAAGATTTTGGGTGCCAAGATACACAAATTACACAATGCAAGACGTAGAGCAATATCCCAAATTTACTGTTCATCTGGATGTAGCCATCTTTATTTTTCTTTAATGTGTTTTTCATTTTTCTGTGTTGCACAGCACGTATCATGATAGTTAGATGTCTTGCTTTCATCCTGTTACACTCCACGAGGTAATCCTAGTGCTGCTGTGCATCTAGAGTCTAGTTCATAATCCACCATCGGCAAACATTGCAACTGTTGAACACCTAGGGTTATCCTGAAGTTTCGTATGGCAGCTGATCTGAACCATCACCCAGGCCATTGTGTAGTTGCCACTAACCTTGCTGACCAACTCTGTCTATAAACCAGAGCAAGAACCATCTTTGTACTATTCTCATGAAGGTTATTGCAAAAATATTATGAGGATGGGTTGAATCTTCGCTTAGTAAATTTTCGAGTTTAGAAAACTGATGGGTGATTAACTGGAATTATGTAAAATTATGGCGATGATTTGATACCCATTAGCTAAATTTTTTTTGGAGCTTGGACATATAGGAAGGAAATTGGAATTCATTTACTGGTGTAATGCATAGTGAAAATTTGGAACTCCGTTCCACAATAGATGGATGGATTGAAAAATTAAGGTCTGAGATTACTGGGAGGTGATGTGATACAAAGGATATGTGGAAAGACTACATTTAATGAAGTAGAGTTCCAGATTATCCAGACTTTGTACAATTCAGTTCAATTCAGTTTAGTTTGGGTTGAGTTTCTATGTTTTTAGATCTTCTGTATAGAACCAAGGAAAATTGGTGCAGGAGTAGGCCATTCAATATGACCATGGGTGATCATCAAAAATCAGTACCTTGTTCCTGCTTTTTCCCCCATATCCCTTGATTCTGTTAGCCCTAAGAACTCTATCTAAGTCTCTTGAAAACATCCAGTGAATTGACCTCCACTGCCTTCTGTGGCAGAGAATTCCACAGATTCACAACTCTCTTAAGCATCCATAAGTACTGAGAACAAACAACATTCTCCACCAATGGAGATTCCTGTTAATTAATTTTGTCCTATTGATTACCACGAGTTAACATGATGCAATGTTATTACAATTTTCTTTGATTAATTGCATTACTTTGTTAAAAGGAGAGAATAATTGAACGGCTTAAAGACCAAAGAGACAGGGATGAAAGAGAAAAACAAGAAGAAATGGATAGCTACAAGAAAGAGTTAAAAGAAATTAAAGAAAGAGTCATTGGTCTCCAAGGAGATCTCTCGGAAAAGGAGGTAAGTAATAAACAGTGTTCCAGGTGAGGTAAATTAGAAAGTTTTATGAAATCTGACTATTCTCTGAGGAATGCAGATAAAATCATGCCTACTATGCAATGATCTAATTAAAGCATTCAGATTGCAACTGGAACCAGGTGTAAAAGCCATCTCAATCTGAATACTAATTTACAGAAATGAATATCTGTTATTACTTAAAATTTTTATTATTTATAATTTTCCATTTTTAGTAGTTTTAACATTTCCTGTTTTTAGTTATCTTCTCATACTGTCATCTAATATCTTCTCATATTCCCATGTGTCTGATATATCAGTGACTGATTTTGGCTCTATAATATCTGGCATTGTAGAACTGTCCAGTTTGACTATTCACTCTAATTACTATAATTTCTTTCCTGGATCCTCTTGTATGTTGTTGATCTTTATGCAAATGCCAATGTGGAATTAAGTCGTCATTCGTGAAGCACCAGTAACAATTTATTGAAAGTTAGTAGACAAGTTTGAGATGTGCAGGCTCAGGACCGATTATTGAGGATCCTTCAGAATTAAATGTGAAGAAAAGCCACATGGAAATGGTGTGGTTGTGATCTGATGATTAAGTGTGAAAGCAAGTGTAGGTTGTGCTACAAGCTGGACAATATCATTTAGTTCAGAAATACACTGGAAACAGGCCCTTGGTCTGTGCCAGCCACGATCACCCGTATACGAGTTCTATCCTACATACTTGGGACAATTTACAGATGTGAAGTAACATACAAGCCTGCACTTCTTTGGAATGTGGGAGGAAACCGGAGCACCCGGAGAAACCACATATGGTCACAGGGAGAACGTACAATAATATACATAATGTTAATGGAAATTTTAAACATTTTCATACTAACTAAAGTTATAATTTATTTAATGCTATAGTCAGTGTTACTAGACCTCAAAGATCATGCCTCGTCTTTGGCATCATCTGGATTGAAGAAGGATTCCAAGCTAAAAACACTGGAGATGGCTCTTGAGCAAAAGAAGGAGGAATGCACTAAATTAGAACAGCTACGCAAGGTAAATCCATATTGAAACATTTCATCTTGTCTCGGTGTCATTTTACATTCAAGACCCTGAAAATCCAACTGCACATGAATAGAAATGCAAAAATGAAATAGAAAGTGGGGATCTATAAGAATTTGTTCCAGGGCCGATCATACAAGATCTGTAGGCATTCAGCTTGTGTTAAGATTTGCGTGCTTAAAAGTTTAAAAATGCAATATGTTCCCATTCATGCATAGTTAGTGTAGGTTATTCACCTATCCTGATTCATCAAGCAGATTGCATGCCTTAACGGAGTGATTCTAACAGCTAAGATATTCACGTTTTTGTGATATATTACTTTCAGAAGTGGCAGATGCCTCAACAATTAACATCATATCTCAGTAGTACTGTTCACACGCAGACCTCTGTTTATCATGGCAAACAAAGGTCTGTTTATCACAGCAAAAGTCCGCAACAAAACACAGATATCACATTGTGGAGTGCTGATGAAACCCAAGCGCAAATTTGTCCTCACCTTGTCAGAGATATCCCATTTGTCCTATCCATCCCTTCATGTAATGTAAAGTGGATTTGTTTTTTCAGTTTTCCAATTCTCATAAAGTATTTTCCATTTCAAATCCTGAAATGTTAACAGATTCACAGATGCTACCTTACCTGCTGAGTGTTTTCACTATTTTGTTATTTACATTGGATTTCAAGCATTTGTAGATTTTTTGATTTTGAGATGTATTTTACTATTATAACAAGGGCGGACACCTGACTATAGAGATTCAAACAGTGAGCTGTGGGAAACCAGGTCGCGACCTTCTCAGACCTGGGCCGTAGTGTGTCAGGAGTGGATTACAAAAGCGGGTTCATGTAGAATTAGTGTGAATGGGTGATCAATAGTCGGCGTGGACTTGATAGACATAAGGGCCTGTCTCCCTGCTGTATTGCTAAACATTCTATCAATTAATATACATTGAGAGACTTTACAGGTGAATGTTAATTCACCTACTTGATGACGAGTCCTGCTTGAAAATCTATCCTCTATCATCTGGAGCTTGGATTGAGACATTGAAAGTTTCAGTGTTAAACAATATAGCATTTGTACTATGTTCATTTCAGTATGTGGGAACAATTAAGCACGTATTATGTTGCGAAGGTGTGATAGGAATATAATCTGAAGCTGTTTTAACGTGCACCACTTGCATTTGTGGCTTGTTTTTTTGGTATGGATTGAAAACACTGAAAACTGTAGAGTTGTGTGTTTTGAGATCAATTAACGTTAGAGGCAAGGTCACGTTTCAAAGAATTGCCAGTCTTTTCAGGCTTGTCGTTTGTTTCATTTGCACCTGAGCAGCAGGAACAAGTTAGGAAAAGGAAATGAAAACAATATATTTGGCTCTGTGATTAAAGAAGATCTATTAATGGGGTCTGTTAATGTGGAAGCACAATGATCAACAACATCTAAGTAGCTGAAAGAACAACTCTTTAGACGAGAACTGAAACAATCAGCACACATCTCTGAGTAGATGCAGGGAATTTACTTTAAGTAAGTCAGAAAGGTGAAGCTCAAGAGTTCAGTGAGAAAAGCACAGGTAAGTCGGGTCCAAAGATAACAGGTGTGTGAGTTATTGTTTTGCGGATGGAAATCAGTAGAAAGGAGATTCACTATATTCATGTAAGCAAGCTTGGGATATGTGGTTTGAAACTGAGCTCAGGGTAAATTAGGAAATGGACTCTATCCTTTGAATGAGGAATTAGTGGAATGGGATAGCTGGTTTTAGTTTTACCATTGACCGTTTAGAGGAGTTACAGCAGGGAAATCCATAACTTCACTGTTAGCCAGGCAGCCGAACAAAATAGTGCATTTGTAAAATTTGGGGAATTGTGCATTAAAAATGTTTTATTCTGTTCCTTGCTCAATAATATCTTGAGCAACATTATTTGTATGAATTGTAATGTTTGGGATAAAGTATTGCAAACTCAACTTGTATTTTAATAATTACAAAACTAAGACCTAGATGTGGGTGTTTCTGTCAATGCTGTATAAAAACAGCCTTGCTTGGTTTTATGTAACGTGCCATGCTGCCAGCAATGCTGATGTTGATGTATGGCAATAATACTGCATGAATAGTAAAAGCTCAAGAATGAATAAGGTTTAAAGAACTTTCCTCCACCTCTTCATGTGTTATTAGTAGGCACAGCTAAGGGAGGGGTGTATAAATGTTTGTCTACACCACCCGAGGGCTGGAAATAGCAAAACTTGCATATAATTTAGCATTGTTAAACGTCAGCCCAGATTATTTTGCCCAACAAGTAATTACTATTATAGCTTTGTTTATTCCAATCGATACCAGTTGTGTTGCATGCTTCAGCCTAGTGAGGGAATGCTGAGTCAGTACACTACAGAATAATTTATAGCAGTACTTTGAGCGACAGCCAGTCTTAGTGGCCGCAATAACTTCTCATACAATTATAAAAGGCCCATTAAATTTAACTGCATCTTTGGTTACTCAGCTGTGAGAATTTTTATTATTTCCATCTATTGAAGCCACTTAAGCCTCTTTTACTCAAATGCTATGACCAGAGCTCGTTTTTGTCCATTAACATGTTCTGTGTTTACAAAGCAGTTGTGTTTCATAACAGATGTTGTGTAGTCAGGTGAAAAAAGGATAACATATCCCAGCAGTTGCACAATTTCTCCTCTTGGTTTGTTTTTGCTTTCTCAACCCTTCTTATTCATCACTTCCATCCTTCCATTGAAGCCAAAAATACAGTCCCAAATCTAATTAAGAATGCCTTTCTGACACTCATTTCCCACTCCCAATTCCAATCACAACGGCCCCAAAAGTTCTTCCAGATTTAAATTATTCCCTGCTTGACAATCCTCAAATGAAATATGTGCAAAATTGATGAGCAGGCTTTGCCTTCTTTCTTAAACCAATAGAATTGTGATTCATATTACAAAAGCATTTGTATAGTAGATAAAACCAAATTGTTTCTTGGAGATGTGGTGTTGGGAAAAGGGAGTCGTACTTCACAAGACCAAATTTAGGAGATCTCAAACTTGTGCTAGGGAGAACACCTTGACACAGTTGTGCATCTTTGGGAATTTACTTTTGGGGTTAGGAATTGAAATGGAAACAGTGTTAGCATTCAAGGTTGGATGAAAGGAATTTGAGAAAAGGATAGGCAGATGTTATCAAAAATAATTTGCTCTCATTAAGAGCAAATATTGACAAGGACTGGTTGAACAAATTAACACTTTCCTTGTGTCCAGTGAAGTACAAAGGTGTGTTCTTTCATACCCTTTGTCATTGTGGTCTGAAGGAAATAAATATTTTTTAAAGTGGCTAAAAGAATATAGGTACTCCGTCTTCTGGCATGGCATAGAACATGTAAAAGTAATGGTTTACCTATATCAAAAATTTAGCAAGCCTTCAGTTGAATTGTTGTATGCAGCTTGGGACTCTAATGCTATAGCAAGGTTGCTGCAGGAGGGTAGAGAATAGTTCACTGCTGAGGCTTGCCATAATCTTTCAATCCTCCTTTGATCCAAAGGATGGAAAATGGCAAATGTCACAACATGGGTTCAAGAAAGTGTGAGGACAAGCCATGTATTAAACCAATAGATTTGTGCTTCAGATTACTAAAGCACATGTTTTACTTTGATGGTAAGTAAGTTTTTAGAATCATAATCAGATGAAAATCGAAAAATGTAATATAATAAAGGAATGCTAGCTCTGGCTTGTTGAAGGCAAACTGTGTTGAACTAATTTAATGGATGACTTGCAGAGAAGATTGAAGGAAATTCAATGTGTGCCATCATATGGTTTTTCAAAAGAGGGTTGACAAAGTTCTACATTATAAATTGTCATAATAAAAGTCATTCATCGCTTTGATAATGAAGGTAGACACAAAATACTGGAGTAACTCAGTGGGACAGGCAGCATCTCTGGAGAGAAGGAATGGGTGACGTTTTGGGTGGAGACCCTACTTCAGACTGATGTCCTTTGATATTGAGCTGGCATAAGAATAGAAAGTGAAGTCATGGAAAATAGTTTTCAGGTTGAAGAAGAGAGTTGGTGGTTCTTCTAGTTTCATTGTGGGGTTTTTTTTTGGATCTATATGTCTCTTACTACATAGGTGTGCTAAATAAAACTTCAGAATATGAAAATGATACAAAACCTGGAGCTATGATCAGCATTAAGCGGGAACAACAGACTTCAAAAGGTTATAAATATAGAAAGGGCAGTCAAGCAACAGCAGAGATCGGAGAAAGACGCAAAGTGCTGGAGTAACTCAGTGGGTCAGGTAGCATCTTTCGGGATGGTATGGTAATCAGAAGAGAATAATTAGCATGATCTATAGAGGGAAAAACATAACTTACAAGTAATGATGAAATGTCATTAATCTGAAATATTAATTCTGGTCGTCTAGCCACAGATGTAGCCTGAATATCTCCAGCACTTTGCATCTTAATGAATTTTAAAGAAACTGATGCAGATTTCAGAAAAATTCAAGATACTCACAAAACCTACTGAAACTTTTTGGCCTTGAAATAGGTTGTATGCAATGTTCATCTGACCATTTTCTTAATTTTACTTCCAGACTCTGGAGACGACAAACGAGGGACGAGCCAGTGCTGATCTCAATGAGCGTATCCAGCAATTGGAGGTGGTGGTGGCACAGTACAGAGAGGAGGCGAACAAAGGCCAAGCAGAAGTAGACAGACTACTTGAGATCTTAAAAGAAATGGAAAATGAAAAAAATGACAAAGATAAAAAGATAGCAGAAATGGAGAAGTAAGTGATTTGTTTTTATTGAATCAAATAAGTTTTCCGATTACATTTTGCTTTGTATTTATTTACTGAAAACAAATATATTCTAAATGCGGTCTCACCAACGTTCTTGTACACCTGCAACATGACCTCCCAACTCCTATACTCAATACTCTGACTGATGAAGGCCATAGTGTCAAAAGCCTTTTTGACCACCTTATCTACCTGCCACTCGACCATCAAGGAACCATGCACCTGTACTCCTAGATTCCTCTGCTCTACAACACTACCCAGAAGCCTACCATTTACTATGTAGGCCCTGCCCTTGTTTGCCGTCCCAAAATGCAACACCTCACATTTCTTCACTATCTGCAAACCCACTAACTTTTGTATCATCAGCAAACTTGCTAATCTTGCCTTGTATGTTCTCATGCAAATCATTGATGTAGATGATAAACTAACGGGCCCAGCACCGAACCCTGAAGCACACCATTAGTCACAGACATCCAGTCTGAGAAGTAACCTTCCACCATTACACTCTGCTTCCTTTCATGGAGCCAATTTGCTATCCATTCAGCTATCTCTCCTTCGAACCCATGCGATCTAACCTTCCAGAGCAGCCTACCATGCGGAACCTTGTCGAACGCCTTACTGAATTCCATGTACACAACATCCACAGCTCTGCCTTCATCAACGTTTTTGGTCATGTCTTCAAAAAAATCGATGAGATTTGTGAGACATGAACTCTCACGTACAAAACCATGCTGACTATCCCTGATCAGCCCTTGCCCATCCAAATGCTTGTATATCCTATCCCTCAGAATACTTTCCAGTAACTTACCAACTACAGATGTTCAGCTCACCGGCCTATAGTTCCCAGCATTTTCCATGCAGCCCTTCTTGAAAAGAGGTACAACATTTGCCACCCTCCAGTCTTCCGGCACCTCTCCTGTATTTAAGGACGACTTGTAAATTTCAGCCTTGGACAATGAGAAAAGAATCTTACCATTATTTTGCAATTTCTATTATTATTATAACATTTTCTTAAAACAAAAGGCAGTCTTTCTCATTGCATCTTTTAAAATAAGGAGGGGTTTTTTCTAAATAGGATCTAAAATCGTAAAACCATAGATTGGGGAGGTTAGTTAAGTAACAAAATAACAAAAAAATTGTATGTCCTGTATATATCTGTTGTGATATTTAATATGTATATTAATTATTGCTTTGCTCTCCTTGTGCATAATTGAGCGGAGACACATCAAGTTCAAACCTGCACCATAATGGAAGATATTGTAGTCTGTATGTTAGAATTATGTGTTGCTTTTTGAGATTATTCTCAATGTAAATTTGGAGCCTGACTTCCCAGTTTGTTTAGACATCACATACTGATTTTCGGGCAGACCAGCAGAGCTCCAACCATCTCAATGTGCATGTTTATTCTTCGTCCAAAAACATCATTATCGTAATCCTCATCTGAATCTTCTGAAGAAAAATATCTGTGGAGGACCGGACATGGAACCTATATTTTCCTTCTGGCCTAACTGCACCCTCTTGTGATGTAATACATTTAAAATGTCTAGATCTAAGCTGGTGGATGTAATGTATGAAGAGTCTTTTTAAAGGCTGGAATTTAGAAGAATGAGAGGGGATCTTATCGAAACATATAAGATTATTAAGGGGTTGGACACGTTAGAGGCAGGAAACATGTTCCCAATGTTGGGGGAGTCCAGAACCAGGGGCCACAGTTTAAGAATAAGGGGTAAGCCATTTAGAACGGAGATGAGGAAATTTTTTTCACTCAGAGAGTTGTAAATCTGTGGAATTCTCTGCCTCAGAAGGTAGTGGAGGCCAATTCTCTGAATGCTTTCAAGAGAGAGCTAGATAGACCTCTTAAGGATAGCAGTATGGGGAGAAGGCAGGAACGGGGTACTGATTGAGAATGATCAGCCATGATCATATTGAATGGTGGTGCTGGCTCGAGGGGCCGAATGTCCTACTCCTGCACCTATTGTCTATTGATATGGGGAGAAATTGGACACAGGTTACTGATTGTGGATGATCAGCCATGATCACAATGAATGGAGGTGCTGGCTCGAAAGGCCGAATGGCCTCCTCATGCACCTATTTTCTATGTTTTCTATGTCAAACCTCTTCCCTTTGTAGAAGGTTGACTTCACAATTTACAACCAGGAGATCAATTAGGGTTCCTTAAATAAATAACGATTCTGTTGTCAGTTACACCTCCTGCAAATTCTATTGTCACTATCACACATCACTTGGACCACTCTGATCATTGCTGTGCACAATGATATTTCAGACATAGAATTTGAGCTGAATCTACTGCTTTAAGTTTGACTGACTAGGTTGACAACTAACTCAACTGTGGTGTAAGTTTTCATAGCTCCCACTCATTATCACCACTGTACAAAGTTTATAGGCTGTATGATGAGTTCTTCACTGGCTCCCTAGCTCATGTTTCTTGTTTGTTATCTTGTCAATTAGACCCAGCCTGCTCCAATGTGCTCATTGCTTATAGATAAGTTAGCATGGGAAGGTTTATCACAGTCTATGGTTCCCTTGTGAATTGTAAACTATCCATCACCCGTCAGGGGTTTTCTGCTTTAATTGTGCATTTTTTCTTGATGTAACCCAAAACAGTCCGGTCCAAGATCCTTATCTCATAGTTTTCCGCAGCTTTACTTTTTACCAGGAGATTTTCTTCTGTCTTCTAATTATGGGGATTGAGGAAGATAATTCCACAGTGATGATCAGAAAATGCCAAAAAAAATTGTCCTCCGCTTCCTGGGACTGGGACTGCGACATCTGCTGACAGCCTGAAATTAAAAAACTCGATGTAAGAGTGATGGATAGTTAAGAGGAACAATTCAAGCCACCTGTATGGCAAAAAGAGATTCCAGGATGAGGAATAGAAGAGGAATATATATTTGAGTGCTGCCATTGAAATTCTCTAATCGGTGGCCACAGAGTGTATGGCAGTCCAGCCCATGATTGTAGGCTATCGTCTCAGAGTGCATGCTAGTGCCCCCTTTATAAAGAATCTGAATTGTGTGATTTAGTGTTAATGTTCTGGTAAGTTGTGTTTGTAAGCATCAGAATGCTAGGTAGGAAAATTGTTTGCAAAGGGTTATGTTTGGTTAAGAAATGCAGGTTGGTTTTGACTTATTCTTGAGATATTACATGGATTTTGTGTATACTGGGGGGGGGGGTTAAAAATTATGTTGGTGCCATTAATTTTTTTAATCCTGCACAGTAGGACATGCATAAATTGATTGGAACATCTGCATACATTTTTTTTAATGCAAATGCTGAAAGGGCTGGGGAGGGGAAAATATGTAGGAAAGAACTGCAGATGCTGGTTTAAAGTTTAAATCGAAGGAGACACAAAATGCTGGAACAACAGGCAGCATCTCTGGAGAGAAGAAATGGGTGATGTTTCGGGTCGAGACCCCTCTTCAGTCTGAAGCTGAGTTACTCCTGCAATTTGTGTCTGCCTTCGAGGGGAAAATATGTCTAGTGGTGGAAATCTTGTTGGAGCTGGCAGGAATTGTGAAGTCCTATGGAGTACGGTGGCTAGTTGGGTGAAAGTCTGTTCTTGCTCCAGGAGGAGAGCGGAGATGCAGGAAATGGATGAGATACAGTCACAGACTGCCCACTATGTTTGTGAGAGTCACAGTTCACATTCTCTCTAGCAGAGCAGTTTCTGTATCAGTGTGATCGGGATCTAAGCCCAATGCAGACTCAATAGAAGATGTGATTCCAAATAAAGACAGCAAGCATACCAAAAATTGTGGGTTCTTAATGAGCGTAACTCACTGAAAGTATCGGCTATTTCCAGTAGATACTAAACGCCTTCATGGAGTGCTGCAAAGCCCCCAGATATGGAGTAGACCTTTTGTAATCAAACATGTTTGGAGCAATGTGCTTCCTGCTTTAAAAATGCCTTTTCATTCCTTGAAGGCATTTTAATATTTATACCGGCTGTGTATTCTGTACATATCAAATTCAGACAATGAGTTGCTGAACCATGTAAGAGACCTGCTTCAACATTTGTTCTGACTACTTCACGCCAGTGAAAGATCTTGGTTGTCGAACACCAACTTATTTGTATTACTTAGGAGCATGTCGCATGATTAAGTGTGAGCTCAATGATCTCCTTTTGATAAATAGGGCAACATTTTGGAAAAAAAAGCAAAAACAAGACTTAGTGCAAAACACAATTAGAAAAATAGTAGTGGAAGAGATATCCGTAGTGTTTTGATGCTGAGGCAGGATTACGGTTGTGCAGGTTGGTAATGAACCTGATGCTTGTA